>NW_027473315.1:614448-1228896 GCF_050947335.1 Megachile rotundata | reverse complement strand
TCAATCATACAATCACAATTATACAATCACAATCATACAATCACAATCATACAATCACAATTATACTATCGCAATCATACAATCACAATCATACAATCACAATCATACAATCACAATCATACTATCGCAATCATACAATCACAATCATACAATCACAATCATACAATCACAATAATACAATCACAATCATACAATCACAATCGTACAATCACAATCATACAATCACAATCATACAAAAACATCATACAATCACAATCATACAATCACAATCATATGATCACAATCATACAATCACAATAATACAATCACAATCATACAATCTCAATCATACAATCACAATTATACAATCACAATCATACAATCACAATCATACAATCACAATAATACTGTCGCAATCATACAATCACAATCATACAATCACAATCATACAATCACAATCATACTATCGCAATCATACAATCACAATCATACAATCACAATCATACAATCACAATAATACAATCACAATCATACAATCACAATCGTACAATCACAATCATACAATCACACTCATATGATCACAATCATACAATCCCAATGATACAATCACAATCATACAATCACAATCATACAATCACAATCATACTATCGCAATCATACAATCACAATCATACAATCACAATCATACAATCACAATCATACTATCGCAATCATACAATCACAATCATACAATCACAATCATACAATCACAATAATACAATCACAATCATACAATCACAATCGTACAATCACAATCATACAATCACAATCATACAATCACAATCATACAAAAACATCATACAATCACAATCATACAATCACAATCATATGATCACAATCATACAATCACAATAATACAATCACAATCATACAATCTCAATCATACAATCACAATTATACAATCACAATCGGACAATCACAATCATACAATCACAATAATACTATCGCAATCATACAATCACAATCATACAATCACAATCATACAATCACAATCATACTATCGCAATCATACAATCACAATCATACAATCACAATCATACAATCACAATAATACAATCACAATCATACAATCACAATCGTACAATCACAATCATACAATCACAATCATACAAAAACAATCATACAATCACAATCATACAATCACAATCATACGATCACAATCATACAATCACAATGATACAATCACAATCATACAATCACAATCATACAATCACAATCATACAATCACAATCATACAATCACAATCATACTATCGCAATCATACAATCACAGTCATACAATCACAATCATACAATCACAATCATACAATCACAATCATACAATCACAATCATACAATCACAATCATACAATCACAATCATACAATCACAATCATACAATCACAATCATACAATCACAATCATACAATCACAATCATACAATCACAATCATACAATCACAATCATACAATCACAATCATACAAAAACAATCATACAATCACAATCATACAATCACAATCATATGATCACAATCATACAATCACAATCATACAATCACAATCATACAATCACAATCATACAATCACAATCATACAAAAACAATCATACAATCACAATCATACAATCACAATCATATGATCACAATCATACAATCACAATGATACAATCACAATCATACAATCACAATCATACAATCACAATCATACAATCACAATCATACGATCACAATCATACGAAGACAATCATACAATTGCTACTATACAATCACAATCATACAAAAACAATCATACAATCACAATCATACGATGACAATCATATGATCACAATCATACAATCACAATGATACAATCACAATCATACAATCACAATCATACAATCACAATCATACAATCACAATCATACTATCGCAATCATACAATCACAATCATACAATCACAATCATACAATCACAATCATACAATCACAATCATACAATCACAATCATACAATCACAATCATACAATCACAATCATATGATCACAATCATACAATCACAATGATACAATCACAATCACACAATCACAAACATACAATCACAATCATACGATCACAATCATACGAAGACAATCATACAATTACTACTATACAATCACAATCATACAAAAACAATCATACAATCACAATCATACGATGACAATCATACAATTACTACTATACAATCACAATCATACAAAAACAATCATACAATCACAATCATACAATCACAATCATACGATCACAATCATACGAAGTCAATCATACAATTACTACTATACAACCACAATCATACAAAAACAATCGTACAATCACAATCATACGATGACAATCATACAATTACTACTATACAATCACAATCATACAAAAACAATCACACAATCACAATCATACAATCACACTCATATGATCACAATCATACAATCACAATGATACAATCACAATCATACAATCACAATCATACAACCACAATCATACAATCACAATCATACGATCACAATCATACGAAGACAATCATACAATTACTACTATACAATCACAATCATACAATCACAATCATACGATGACAATCATACAATTACTACTATACAATCACAATCATACAAAAGCAATCATACAATCAGAATCACACAATCACTATCATACAATCACAATCATACATTCACAATCATACAATCACAATCATACAATCACAATCATACAATCACAATAATACAATCACAATCATACAATCTCAATCATACAATCACAATTATACAATCACAATCATACAATCACAATCATACAATCACAATCATACTATCGCAATCATACAATCACAATCATACAATCACAATCATACAATCACAATCATACTATCGCAATCATACAATCACAATCATACAATCACAATCATACAATCACAATAATACAATCACAATCATACAATCACAATCGTACAATCACAATCATACAATCACAATCATACAAAAACAATCATACAATCACAATCATACAATCACAATCATATGATCACAATCATACAATCACAATGATACAATCACAATCATACAATCACAATCATACAATCACAATCATACAATCACAATCATACTATCGCAATCATACAATCACAATCATACAATCACAATCATACAATCACAATCATACAACCACAATAATACAATCACAATCATACGATCGCAATCATACAATCGCAATCATACACTCACAATCATTCAATCACAATGATAAAATCACAATCATACAATGACAATCATACGATGACAATCATACAATTACTACTATACAATCACAATCATACAAAAACAATCATACAATCACAATCATACAATCACAATCATACAATCACAATCGTACAATCACAATCATACAATCACAATCATACAATCACAATCATACTATCGCAATCATACAATCACAATGATACAATCACAATCATACAATCACAATCATACAATCACAATCATACTATCGCAATCATACAATCACAATCATACAATCACAATCATACAATCACAATCATACAATCACAATCATGCAATTACAATCATATGATCATAATCATACAAGAACAATCATACAATCACAATAGTAGAACCATAATTATACAACCACAATCAAACGATCACAATCATACAATCACAATCATACGATCACAATCGTACGATCACAATCATACAATCACAATCATACAAAAGCAATCATACAATCACAATCATACACTCACAATCATACGCTCACAATCATTCAATCACAATGATACAATCACAATCATACAATCACAATCATACGATGACAATCATACAATTACTACTATACAATCACAATCATACAAAAACAATCATACAATCAGAATCACACAATCACTATCATACAATCACAATCATACATTCACAATCATACAATCACAATCATACTATCGCAATCATACAATCACAATCATACAATCACAATCATACAATCACAATCGTACAATCACAATCATACAATCACAATCATACAATCACAATCATACTATCGCAATCATACAATCACAATCATACAATCACAATCATACAATCACAATCATACTATCGCAATCATACAATCACAATCATACAATCACAATCATACAATCACAATCATACAATCACAATCATGCAATTACAATCATATGATCATAATCATACAAGAACAATCATACAATCACAATAATAGAACCATAATTATACAACCACAATCAAACGATCACAATCATACAATCACAATCATACGATCACAATCGTACGATCACAATCATACAATCACAATCATACAAAAGCAATCATACAATCACAATCATACACTCACAATCATACGCTCACAATCATTCAATCACAATGATACAATCACAATCATACAATCACAATCATACGATGACAATCATACAATTACTACTATACAATCACAATCATACAAAAACAATCATACAATCAGAATCACACAATCACTATCATACAATCACAATCATACATTCACAATCATACAATCACAATCATACTATCGCAATCATACAATCACAATCATACAATCACAATCATACAATCACAATCGTACAATCACAATCATACAATCACAATCATACAATCACAATCATACTATCGCAATCATACAATCACAATCATACAATCACAATCATACAATCACAATCATACAATCACAATCATACAATCACAATCATACTATCGCAATCATACAATCACAATCATACAATCACAATCATACAATCACAATCATACAATCACAATCATGCAATTACAATCATATGATCATAATCATACAAGAACAATCATACAATCACAATAATAGAACCATAATTATACAACCACAATCAAACGATCACAATCATACAATCACAATCATACGATCACAATCGTACGATCACAATCATACAATCACAATCATACAAAAGCAATCATACAATCACAATCATACACTCACAATCATACGCTCACAATCATTCAATCACAATGATACAATCACAATCATACAATCACAATCATACGATGACAATCATACAATTACTACTATACAATCACAATCATACAAAAACAATCATACAATCAGAATCACACAATCACTATCATACAATCACAATCATACATTCACAATCATACAATCACAATCATACTATCGCAATCATACAATCACAATCATACAATCACAATCATACAATCACAATCATACTATCGCAATCATACAATCACAATCATACAATCACAATCATACAATCACAATAATACAATCACAATCATACAACCACAATCATACAATCACAATCATACAATCACAATCATACAATCACAATCATACAAAAACAATCATACAATCACAATCATACAATCACAATCATATGATCACAATCATACAATCACAATGATACAATCACAATCATACAATCACAATCATACAATCACAATCATACAATCACAATCATACGATCACAATCATACGAAGACAATCATACAATTGCTATTATACAATCACAATCATACAAAAACAATCATACAATCACAATCATACGATGACAATCATATGATCACAATCATACAATCACAATGATACAATCACAATCATACAATCACAATCATACAATCACAATCATACAATCACAATCATACTATCGCAATCATACAATCACAATCATACAATCACAATCATACAATCACAATCATACAATCACAATCATACAATCACATTCATACAATCACAATCATACAATCACAATCATACAATCACAATCATACAATCACAATCATACAAAAACAATCATACAATCACAATCATACAATCACAATCATACGATCACAATCATACAATCACAATGATACAATCACAATCATACAATCACAATAATACAATCACAATCATACAATCACAATCATACAATCACAATCATACAATCACAATCATACTTTCGCAATCATACTATCGCAATCATACTATCGCAATCATACAATCACAATCATACAATCACAATCATACAATCACAATCATACAATCACAATCATACAATCACAATCATACAATCACAATCATACAATCACAATCATACAATCACAATCATACAAAAACAATCATACAATCACAATCATACAATCACAATCATACGATCACAATCATACAATCACAATGATACAATCACAATCATACAATCACAATCATACGAAGACAATCATACAATTGCTACTATACAATCACAATCATACAAAAACAATCATACAATCACAATCATACGATGACAATCATACAATTACTACTATACAATCACAATCATACAAACACAATCATACAATCACAATCATACAATCACAATCATACAATCACAATCATACATTCACAATCATACAATCACAATCATACAATCACAATCATACAATCACAATCATACAATAACAATCATACAATAACAATCATACAATCACAATCATACAATCACAATCATACAAAAACAATCATACAATCACAATCATACAATCACAATCATACAATCACAATCATACAATCACAATCATATGATCACAATCATACAATCACAATGATACAATCACAATCATACAATCACAATCATACAATCACAATCATACAATCACAATCATACGATCACAATCATACGAAGACAATCATACAATTACTACTATACAATCACAATCATACAATCACAATCATACAAAAACAATCATACAATCACAATCATACAATCACAATCATATGATCACAATCATATGATCACAATCATACAATCGCAATGATACAATCACAGTCATACAATCACAATCATACAATCACAATCATACAATCACAATCATACGATCACAATCATACGATCACAATCATACGAAGACAATCATACAATTACTACTATACAATCACAATCATACAAAAACAATCATACAATCACAATCATACGATGACAATCATACAATTACTACTATACAATCACAATCATACAATCAGAATCATATGATCACAATCATACAATCACAATGATACAATCACAATCATACAATCACAATCATACAATCACAATCATACGATCACAATCATACGATCACAATCGTACGAAGACAATCATACAATCACAATCATACAATCACAATCATACTATCGCAATCATACAATCACAATAATACAATCACAATCATACAATCACAATCATACTATCGCAATCATACAATCACAACCATACAATCACAATCATACAATCACAATCATACAATCACAATCATACAATCACAATCATGCAATTACAATCATACGATCATAATCATACAAGAACAATCATACAATCACAATAATAGAACAATAATTATACAACCACAATCAAACGATCACAATCATACAATCACAATCATACGATCACAATCGTACGATCACAATCATACAATCACAATCATACAAAAACAATCATACAATCACAATCATACACTCACAATCATACGCTCACAATCATTCAATCACAATGATACAATCACAATCATACAATCACAATCATACGATCACAATCATACGATCACAATCATACGAAGACAATCATACAATTACTACTATACAATCACAATCATACAAAAACAATCATACAATCACAATCATATGATGACAATCATACAATTACTACTATACAATCACAATCATACGAAAACAATCATACAATCTCAATCATACAATCACAATCATACAATCACAATCATACATTCACAATCATACAATAACAATCATACAACCACAATCACACAATCACAATAATACAATCACAATCATACAATCTCAATCATACAATCACAATCATACAATCACAAACATACAATCACAATCATGCTATCGCAGTCATACAATCACAATCATACAATCATAATCATACAATCACAATAATACAATCACAATAATACAATCACAAACGTACAATCTCAATCATACAATCACAATTATACAATCACAATCATACAATCACAATCATACAATCACTATCATACGATCACAATCATACGAAGACAATCATACAGTTACTACTATACAATCACAATCATACAAAAACAATCATACAATCACAATCATACGATGACAATCATACAATTACTACTATACAATCACAATCATACAATTACTACTATACAATCACAATCACACAATCACTATCATACAATCGCAATCATACATTCACAATCATACAATCACAATCATACAATCACAATCATACAATCACAATAATACAATCACAATCATACAATCTCAATCATACAATCACAATTATACAATCACAATCATACAATCACAATCATACAATCACAATCATACAATCACAATCATACTATCGCCATCATACAATCACAATCATACAATCACAATCATACAATCACAATCATACTATCGCAATCATACAATCACAATCATACAATCACAATCATACAATCACAATAATACAATCACAATCATACAATCACAATCATACAAAAACAATCATACAAAAACAATCATACAATCACAATCATACAATCACAATCATACAATCACAATCATACAAAAACAATCATACAATCACAATCATATGATCACAATCATACAATCACAATGATACAATCACAATCATACAATCACAATCATACAATCACAATCATACAATCACAATCATACGATCACAATCATACGAAGACAATCATACAATTGCTACTATACAATCACAATCATACAAAAACAATCATACAATCACAATCATACGATGACAATCATACAATTACTACTATACAATCACAATCATACAAAAACAATCATACAATCACAATCATACAATCACAATCATACAATCACAATCATACAATCACAATCATACAATCACAATCATACAATCACAATCACACAATCACAATAATACAATCACAATCATACAATCTCAATCATACAATCACAATCATACAATCACAAACATACAATCACAATCATGCTATCGTAGTCATACAATCACAATCATACAATCACAATAATACAATCACAATCATACAATCACAATCATACAGTCACAATCATACTATCCCAATCATATAATCACAATCATACAATCACAATCATACAATCACAATCATACAATCACAATCATGCAATTACAATCATACGATCATAATCATACAAGAAAAATCATACAATCACAATAATAGAACCATAATCATACAACCACAATCATGCAATCACAATCATACAATCACAATCATACAATCACAATCATACAAAAACAATCATACAATCACAATCATACAATCACAATCATACGATCACAATCATACGAAGTCAATCATACAATTACTACTATACAATCACAATCATACAAAAACAATCGTACAATCACAATCATACGATGACAATCATACAATTACTACTATACAATCACAATCATACAAAAACAATCATACAATCACAATCATACAATCACAATCATACAATCACAATCATACAATCACAATAATACAATCACAATCATACAATCTCAATCATACAATCACAATTATACAATCACAATCATACAATCACAATCATACAATCACAATCATACTATCGCAATCATACAATCACAATCATACAATCACAATCATACAATCACAATCATACTATCGCAATCATACAATCACAATCATACAATCACAATCATACAATCACAATAATACAATCACAATCATACAATCACAATCGTACAATCACAATCATACAATCACAATCATACAAAAACAATCATACAATCACAATCATACAATCACAATCATATGATCACAATCATACAATCACAATGATACAATCACAATCATACAATCACAATCATACAATCACAATCATACAATCACAATCATACTATCGCAATCATACAATCACAATCATACAATCACAATCATACAATCACAATCATACAACCACAATAATACAATCACAATCATATGATCGCAATCATACAATCGCAATCATACACTCACAATCATTCAATCACAATGATAAAATCACAATCATACAATGACAATCATACGATGACAATCATACAATTACTACTATACAATCACAATCATACAAAAACAATCATACAATCACAATCATACAATCACAATCATACAATCACAATCGTACAATCACAATCATACAATCACAATCATACAATCACAATCATACTATCGCAATCATACAATCACAATCATACAATCACAATCATACAATCACAATCATACAATCACAATCATACTATCGCAATCATACAATCACAATCATACAATCACAATCATACAATCACAATCATACAATCACAATCATACAATCACAATCATGCAACTACAATCATATGATCATAATCATACAAGAACAATCATACAATCACAATAATAGAACCATAATTATACAACCACAGTCAAACGATCACAATCATACAATCACAATCATACGATCACAATCGTACGATCACAATCATACAATCACAATCATACAAAAGCAATCATACAATCACAATCATACACTCACAATCATACGCTCACAATCATTCAATCACAATGATACAATCACAATCATACAATCACAATCATACGATGACAATCATACAATTACTACTATACAATCACAATCATACAAAAACAATCATACAATCAGAATCACACAATCACTATCATACAATCACAATCATACATTCACAATCATACAATCACAATCATACTATCGCAATCATACAATCACAATCATACAATCACAATCATACAATCACAATCATACTATCGCAATCATACAATCACAATCATACAATCACAATCATACAATCACAATAATACAATCACAATCATACAACCACAATCATACAATCACAATCATACAATCACAATCATACAATCACAATCATACAAAAACAATCATACAATCACAATCATACAATCACAATCATATGATCACAATCATACAATCACAATGATACAATCACAATCATACAATCACAATCATACAATCACAATCATACAATCACAATCATACGATCACAATCATACGAAGACAATCATACAATTGCTATTATACAATCACAATCATACAAAAACAATCATACAATCACAATCATACGATGACAATCATATGATCACAATCATACAATCACAATGATACAATCACAATCATACAATCACAATCATACAATCACAATCATACAATCACAATCATACTATCGCAATCATACAATCACAATCATACAATCACAATCATACAATCACAATCATACAATCACAATCATACAATCACATTCATACAATCACAATCATACAATCACAATCATACAATAACAATCATACAATAACAATCATACAATCACAATCATACAATCACAATCATACAATCACAATCATACAAAAACAATCATACAATCACAATCATACAATCACAATCATATGATCACAATCATACAATCACAATGATACAATCACAATCATACAATCACAATCATACAATCACAATCATACGATCACAATCATACGAAGACAATCATACAATTGCTACTATACAATCACAATCATACAAAAACAATCATACAATCACAATCATACGATGACAATCATACAATTACTACTATACAATCACAATCATACAAAAACAATCATACAATCACAATCATACAATCACAATCATACAATCACAATCATACATTCACAATCATACAATCACAATCATACAATCACAATCATACAATCACAATCATACAATAACAATCATACAATAACAATCATACAATCACAATCATACAATCACAATCATACAAAAACAATCATACAATCACAATCATACAATCACAATCATACAATCACAATCATACAATCACAATCATATGATCACAATCATACAATCACAATGATACAATCACAATCATACAATCACAATCATACAATCACAATCATACAATCACAATCATACGATCACAATCATACGAAGACAATCATACAATTACTACTATACAATCACAATCATACAATCACAATCATACAAAAACAATCATACAATCACAATCATACAATCACAATCATATGATCACAATCATACGATCACAATCATACAATCGCAATGATACAATCACAGTCATACAATCACAATCATACAATCACAATCATACAATCACAATCATACGATCACAATCATACGATCACAATCATACGAAGACAATCATACAATTACTACTATACAATCACAATCATACAAAAACAATCATACAATCACAATCATACGATGACAATCATACAATTACTACTATACAATCACAATCATACAAAAACTATCATACAATCACAATCATATGATCACAATCATACAATCACAATGATACAATCACAATCATACAATCACAATCATACAATCACAATCATACGATCACAATCATACGATCACAATCGTACGAAGACAATCATACAATCACAATCATACAATCACAATCATACTATCGCAATCATACAATCACAATAATACAATCACAATCATACAATCACAATCATACTATCGCAATCATACAATCACAACCATACAATCACAATCATACAATCACAATCATACAATCACAATCATACAATCACAATCATGCAATTACAATCATACGATCATAATCATACAAGAACAATCATACAATCACAATAATAGACCAATAATTATACAACCACAATCAAACGATCACAATCATACAATCACAATCATACGATCACAATCGTACGATCACAATCATACAATCACAATCATACAAAAACAATCATACAATCACAATCATACACTCACAATCATACGCTCACAATCATTCAATCACAATGATACAATCACAATCATACAATCACAATCATACGATCACAATCATACGATCACAATCATACGAAGACAATCATACAATTACTACTATACAATCACAATCATACAAAAACAATCATACAATCACAATCATATGATGACAATCATACAATTACTACTATACAATCACAATCATACGAAAACAATCATACAATCTCAATCATACAATCACAATCATACAATCACAATCATACATTCACAATCATACAATAACAATCATACAACCACAATCACACAATCACAATAATACAATCACAATCATACAATCTCAATCATACAATCACAATCATACAATCACAAACATACAATCACAATCATGCTATCGCAGTCATACAATCACAATCATACAATCATAATCATACAATCACAATAATACAATCACAATCATACAATCACAATCATACAGTCACAATCGTACTATCGCAATCATATAACCACAATCATACAATCACAATCATACAATCACAATCATGCAATTACAATCATACAATCACAATCATACAATCACAATCATACAAAAACAATCATACAATCACAATCATACAATCATAATCATATAATCACACTCATAAAATTGCAATCATACAATCGCAATCATACAATCACAATCATACCATCACAATCATACAGGCACAATCATACAATCACAATCATGAAATCACAATCATACAAAAACAATCATGCAATCACAATGATACAATCACAATCATACAATCACAATCATACAATCACAATCATACAATCACTATCATCCGATCACAATCATACGAAGACAATCATACAATTACTACTACACAGTCACAATCATACAAAAACAATCATACAATCACAATCATACGATGACAATCATACAATTACTACTATACAATCACAATCATACAAAAACAATCATACAATCAGAATCACACAATCACTATCATACAATCACAATCATACATTCACAATCATACAATCACAATCATACAATCACAATCATACAATCACAATAATACAATCACAAACGTACAATCTCAATCATACAATCACAATTATACAATCACAATCATACAATCACAATCATACAATCACTATCATACGATCACAATCATACGAAGACAATCATACAGTTACTACTATACAATCACAATCATACAAAAACAATCATACAATCACAATCATACGATGACAATCATACAATTACTACTATACAATCACAATCATACAAAAACAATCATACAATCAGAATCACACAATCACTATCATACAATCACAATCATACATTCACAATCATACAATCACAATCATACAATCACAATCATACAATCACAATAATACAATCACAATCATACAATCTCAATCATACAATCACAATTATACAATCACAATCATACAATCACAATCATACAATCACAATCATACTATCGCAATCATACAATCACAATCATACAATCACAATCATACAATCACAATCATACTATCGCAATCATACAATCACAATCATACAATCACAATCATACAATCACAATAATACAATCACAATCATACAATCACAATCATACAAAAACAATCATACAAAAACAATCATACAATCACAATCATACAATCACAATCATACAATCACAATCATACAAAAACAATCATACAATCACAATCATATGATCACAATCATACAATCACAATGATACAATCACAATCATACAATCACAATCATACAATCACAATCATACAATCACAATCATACGATCACAATCATACGAAGACAATCATACAATTGCTACTATACAATCACAATCATACAAAAACAATCATACAATCACAATCATACGATGACAATCATACAATTACTACTATACAATCACAATCATACAAAAACAATCATACAATCACAATCATACAATCACAATCATACAATCACAATCATACATTCACAATCATACAATCACAATCATACAATCACAATCATACAATCACAATCATACAATCACAATCATACAATCACAATCATACAATCACAATAATACAATCACAATCATACAATCACAATCATACAATCACAATCATACAATCACAATCATACAATCACAATCATACAAAAACAATCATACAATCACAATCATACAATCACAATCATATGATCACAATCATACAATCACAATGATACAATCACAATCATACAATCACAATCATACAATCACAATCATACAATCACAATCATACGATCACAATCATACGAAGACAATCATACAATTACTACTATACAATCACAATCATACAATCACAATCATACAAAAACAATCATACAATCACAATCATACAATCACAATCATATGATCACAATCATATGATCACAATCATACAATCGGAATGATACAGTCACAATCATACAATCACAATCATACAATCACAATCATACAATCACAATCATACGATCACAATCATACAATCACAATCATACAATCACAATCATACGATCACAATCATACAAAAACAATCATACAATCACAATCATACGATGACAATCATACAATCACAATCATATGATCACAATCATATGATCACAATCATACAATCGCAATGATACAGTCACAATCATACAATCACAATCATACAATCACAATCATACAATCACAATCATACGATCACAATCATACAATCACAATCATACAATCACAATCATACGATCACAATCATACAAAAACAATCATACAATCACAATCATACGATGACAATCATACAATTACTACTATACAATCACAATCATACAAAAACAATCATACAATCACAATCATACAATCACAATCATACAATCACAATCATACATTCAGAATCATACAATCACAATCATACAATCACAATCATACAATCACAATAATACAATCACAATCATACAATCTCAATCATACAATCACAATCATACAATCACAATCATTCAATCTCAATCATACAATCACAGTCATACAATCACAATCATACAATCACAATCATACTATCGCAATCATACAATCACAATCATACAATCACAATCATACAATCACAATAATACAATCACAATCATACAATCACAATCATACAATCACAATCATACAATCACAATCATACAAAAACAATCATACAATCACAATCATACAATCACAATCATATGATCACAATCATACAATCACAATGATACAATCACAATCATACAATCACAATCATACAATCACAATCATACAATCACAATCATACGATCACAATCATACGAAGACAATCATACAATTACTACTATACAATCACAATCATACAAAAACAATCATACAATCACAATCATACGATGACAATCATACAATTACTACTATACAATCACAATCATACAAAAACAATCATACAATCACAATCATACAATCACAATCATATGATCACAATCATACAATCACAATGTTACAATCACAATCATACAATCACAATCATACAATCACAATCATACGATCACAATCATACGAAGACAATCATACAATCACAATCGTACAATCACAATCATACTATCGCAATCATACAATCACAATAATACAAACACAATCATACAATCACAATCATACAATCACAATCATACAATCACAATCATACAATCACAATCATACAATCACAATCATACAATCGCAATCATACTATCGCAATCATACAATCACAACCATACAATCACAATCATACAATCACAATCATACAATCACAATCATACAATCACAATCATACAATCACAATCATGCAATTACAATCATACGATCATAATCATACAAGAACAATCATACAATCACAATAATAGAACAATAATTATACAACCACAATCAAACGATCACAATCATACAATCACAATCATACGATCACAATCGTACGATCACAATCATACAATCACAATCATACAAAAACAATCATACAATCACAATCATACACTCACAATCATACGCTCACAATCATTCAATCACAATGCTACAATCACAATCATACAATCACAATCATACGATCACAATCATACGATCACAATCATACGAAGACAATCATACAATTACTACTATACAATCACAATCATACAAAAACAATCATACAATCACAATCATATGATGACAATCATACAATTACTACTATACAATCACAATCATACGAAAACAATCATACAATCTCAATCATACAATCACAATCATACGAAAACCATCATACAATCTCAATCATACAATCACAATCATACAATCACAATCATACATTCACAATCATAAAATAACAATCATACAATCACAATCACACAATCACAATAATACAATCACAATCATACAATCTCAATCATACAATCACAATCATACAATCACAAACATACAATCACAATCATGCTATCGCAGTCATACAATCACAATCATACAATCACAATAATACAATCACAATCATACAATCACAATCATACAGTCACAATCATACTATCGCAATCATATAATCACAATCATACAATCACAATCATACAATCACAATCATACAATCACAATCATGCAATTACAATCATACGATCATAATCATACAAGAAAAATCATACAATCACAATAATAGAACCATAATCATACAACCACAATCATGCAATCACAATCATACAATCACAATCATACAATCACAATCATACAAAAACAATCATACAATCACAATCATACAATCATAATCATATAATCACACTCATAAAATTGCAATCATACAATCGCAATCATACAATCACAATCATACCATCACAATCATACAGGCACAATCATACAATCACAATCATGAAATCACAATCATACAAAAACAATCATGCAATCACAATGATACAATCACAATCATACAATCACAATCATACAATCACAATCATACAATCACAATCATACAATCACAATCATACAATCACAATCATACAATCACAATCATACAATCACAATCATACAATCACAATCATACAATCACTATCATACGATCACAATCATACGAAGACAATCATACAATTACTACTATACAATCACAATCATACAAAAACAATCATACAATCACAATCATACGACGACAATCATACAATTACTACTATACAATCACAATCATACAAAAACAATCATACAATCAGAATCACACAATCACTATCATACAATCACAATCATACATTCACAATCATACAATCACAATCATACAATCACAATCATACAATCACAATAATACAATCACAATCATACAATCTCAATCATACAATCACAATTATACAATCACAATCATACAATCACAATCATACAATCACAATCATACTATCGCAATCATACAATCACAATCATACAATCACAATCATACAATCACAATCATACTATCGCAATCATACAATCACAATCATACAATCACAATCATACAATCACAATAATACAATCACAATCATACAATCACAATCATACAATCACAATCATACAATCACAATCATACAATCACAATCATACAAAAACAATCATACAATCACAATCATACAATCACAATCATATGATCACAACCTTACAATCACAATGATACAATCACAATCATACAATGACAATCATACAATCACAATCATACAATCACAATCATACAATCACAATAATACAATCACAATCATACAATCTCAATCATACAATCGCAAACATACAATCACAATCATACAATCCCAATCATACTATCGCAATCATACAATGACAATCATACAATCACAATCATACAATCACAATCATACAGTCACAATCATACTATCGCAATCATATAATCACAATCATACAATCACAATCATACAATCACAATCATACAATCACAATCATGCAATTACAATCATACGATCATAATCATACAAGAAAAATCATACAATCACAATAATAGAACCATAATCATACAACCACAATCATGCAATCACAATCATACAATCACAATCATACAATCACAATCATACAAAAACAATCATACAATCACAATCATACAATCATAATCATATAATCACACTCATAAAATTGCAATCATACAATCGCAATCATACAATCACAATCATACCATCACAATCATACAGGCACAATCATACAATCACAATCATGAAATCACAATCATACAAAAACAATCATGCAATCACAATGATACAATCACAATCATACAATCACAATCATACAATCACAATCATACAATCACAATCATACAATCACAATCATACAATCACAATCATACAATCGCAATCATACAATCACAATCATACGATCACAATCATACGAAGACAATCATACAATTACTACTATACAATCACAATCATACAATCACAATCATACAAAAACAATCATACAATCACAATCATACAATCACAATCATATGATCACAATCATACAATCGCAATGATACAGTCACAATCATACAATCACAATCATACAATCACAATCATACAATCACAATTATACGATCACAATCATACAATCACAATCATACAATCACAATCATACGATGACAATCATACAATTACTACTATACAATCACAATCATACAAAAACAATCATACAATCACAATCATACAATCACAATCATACAATCACAATCATACATTCAGAATCATACAATCACAATCATACAATCACAATCATACAATCACAATCATACAATCTCAATCATACAATCACAATCATACAATCACAATCATACAATCTCAATCATACAATCACAATCATACAATCACAATCATACAATCACAATCATACTATCGCAATCATACAATCACAATCATACAATCACAATCATACAATCACAATAATACAATCACAATCATACAATCACAATCATGCAATCACAATCATACAATCACAATCATACAAAAACAATCATACAATCACAATCATACAATCACAATCATATGATCACAATCATACAATCACAATGATACAATCACAATCATACAATCACAATCATACAATCACAATCATACAATCACAATCATACGATCACAATCATACGAAGACAATCATACAATTACTACTATACAATCACAATCATACAAAAACAATCATACAATCACAATCATACGATGACAATCATACAATTACTACTATACAATCACAATCATACAAAAACAATCATACAATCACAATCATACAATCACAATCATATGATCACAATCATACAATCACAATGATACAATCACAATCATACAATCACAATCATACAATCACAATCATACAATCACAATCATACGATCACAATCATACGAAGACAATCATACAATCACAATCGTACAATCACAATCATACTATCGCAATCATACAATCACAATAATACAATCACAATCATACAATCACAATCATACAATCACAATCATACAATCACAATCATACAATCACAATCATACAATCACAATCATACAATCGCAATCATACTATCGCAATCATACAATCACAACCATACAATCACAATCATACAATCACAATCATACAATCACAATCATACAATCACAATCATACAATCACAATCATGCAATTACAATCATACGATCATAATCATACAAGAACAATCATAGAATCACAATAATAGAACAATAATTATACAACCACAATCAAACGATCACAATCATACAATCACAATCATACGATCACAATCGTACGATCACAATCATACAATCACAATCATACAAAAACAATCATACAATCACAATCATACACTCACAATCATACGCTCACAATCATTCAATCACAATGATACAATAACAATCATACAATCACAATCATACGATCACAATCATACGATCACAATCATACGAAGACAATCATACAATTACTACTATACAATCACAATCATACAAAAACAATCACACAATCACAATCATATGATGACAATCATACAATTACTACTATACAATCACAATCATACGAAAACAATCATACAATCTCAATCATACAATCACAATCATACGAAAACAATCATACAATCTCAATCATACAATCACAATCATACAATCACAATCATACATTCACAATCATACAATAACAATCATACAATCACAATCACACAATCACAATAATAATATCACAATCATACAATCTCAATCATACAATCACAATCATACAATCACAAACATACAATCACAATCATGCTATCGCAGTCATACAATCACAATCATACAATCACAATAATACAATCACAATCATACAATCACAATCATACAATCACAATCATACAGTCACAATCATACTATCGCAATCATATAATCACAATCATACAATCACAATCATACAATCACAATCATACAATCACAATCATGCAATTACAATCATACGATCATAATCATACAAGAAAAATCATACAATCACAATAATAGAACCATAATCATACAACCACAATCATGCAATCACAATCATACAATCACAATCATACAATCACAATCATACAAAAACAATCATACAATCACAATCATACAATCATAATCATATAGTCACACTCATAAAATTGCAATCATACAATCGCAATCATACAATCACAATCATACCATCACAATCATACAGGCACAATCATACAATCACAATCATGAAATCACAATCATACAAAAACAATCATGCAATCACAATGATACAATCACAATCATACAATCACAATCATACAATCACAATCATACAATCACAATCATACAATCACAATCATACAATCACAATCATACAATCACAATCATACAATCACAATCATACAATCACAATCATACAATCACTATCATACGATCACAATCATACGAAGACAATCATACAATTACTACTATACAATCACAATCATACAAAAACAATCATACAATCACAATCATACGATGACAATCATACAATTACTACTATACAATCACAATCATACAAAAACAATCATACAATCAGAATCACACAATCACTATCATACAATCACAATCATACATTCACAATCATACAATCACAATCATACAATCACAATCATACAATCACAATAATACAATCACAATCATACAATCTCAATCATACAATCACAATTATACAATCACAATCATACAATCACAATCATACAATCACAATCATACTATCGCAATCATACAATCACAATCATACAATCACAACCATACAATCACAATCATACTATCGCAATCATACAATCACAATCATACAATCACAATCATACAATCACAATAATACAATCACAATCATACAATCACAATCATACAATCACAATCATACAATCACAATCATACAATCACAATCATACAAAAACAATCATACAATCACAATCATAAAATCACAATCATATGATCACAATCATACTATCGCAATCATACAATCACAATCGTACAATCACAATCATACAATCACAATCATTCAATCACAATCATGCAATCACAATCATACAATCACAAGCATACAATCACAATCATACGATCACAATCATACGAAGACAATCATACAATTACTACTATACAACCACAATCATACAAAAACAATCATACAATCACAATCATACGATGACAATCATACAATTACTACTATACAATCACAATCATACAAAAACAATCATACAATCACAATCATACAATCACAATCATACATTCACAATCATACAATCACAATCATACAATCACAATCATACAATCACAATAATACAATCACAATCATACAATCTCAATCATACAATCACAATCATACAATCACAATCATACAATCACAATCATACAATCACAATCATACAATCACAATCATACAATCACAATCATACAATCACAATCATACAATCACAATCATACAATCACAATCATACAATCACAATCATACAAAAACAATCATACAATCACAATCATACGAAGACAATCCTACAATTACTACTATACAATCACAATCATACAATCTCAATCATACGATGACAATCATACAATTACTACTATACAATCACAATCATACAAAATAATCATACAATCACAATCATACAATCACAATCATACAATCACAATCATACATTCACAATCATACAATCACAATCATACAATCACAATCATACAATCACAATAATACAATCACAATCATACAATCTCAATCATACAATCACAATCATACAATCACAATCATACAATCACAATCATACAATCACAATCATACAATCACAATCATACAATCACAATCATACAATCACAATCATACAATCACAATCATACAATCACAATCATACAATCACAATCATACAATCACAATCATACAATCACAATCATACGATCACAATCATACGAAGACAATCATACAATTACTACTATACAATCACAATCATACAAACACAATCATACAATCACAATCATACTATCGCAATCATACAATCACAATCATACAATCACAATCATACAATCACAATAATACAATCACAATCATACAATCTCAATCATACAATCGCAATCATACAATCACAATCATACAATCACAATCATGCAATCACAATCATACAAACACAATCATACAATCACAATCATACTATCGCAATCATACAATCACAATCGTACAATCACAATCATACAATCACAATCATTCAATCACAATCATGCAATCACAATCATACAATCACAATCATACAATCACAATCATACGATCACAATCATACGAAGACAATCATACAATTACTACTATACAACCACAATCATACAAAAACAATCATACAATCACAATCATACGATGACAATCATACAATTACTACTATACAATCACAATCATACAAAAACAATCATACAATCACAATCATACAATCACAATCATACATTCACAATCATACAATCACAATCATACAATCACAATCATACAATCACAATAATACAATCACAATCATACAATCTCAATCATACAATCACAATCATACAATCACAATCATACAATCACAATCATACAATCACAATCATACAATCACAATCATACAATCACAATCATACAATCACAATCATACTATCGCAATCATACAATCACAATCATACAATCACAATAATACAATCACAATCATACAATCATAATCATACAATCACAATCATATGATCACAATCATACAATCACAATGATACAATCACAATCATACAATCACAATCATACAATCACAATCATACAATCACAATCATACGATCACAATCATACGAAGACAATCATACAATTACTACTATACAATCACAATCATACAAACACAATCATACAATCACAATCATACTATCGCAATCATACAATCACAATCGTACAATCACAATCATACAATCACAATCATTCAATCACAATCATGCAATCACAATCATACAATCACAATCATACAATCACAATCATACAATCACAATCATACAATCACAATCATACAATCACAATAATACAATCACAATCATACAATCACAATCATACAATCACAATCATACAATCAGAATCATACGATCACAATCATACGAAGACAATCATACAATTACTACTATACAATCACAATCATACAAAAACAATCATACAATCACAATCATACGATGACAATCATACAATTGCTACTATACAATCACAATCATACAAAAACAATCATACAATCACGATCATACGATGACAATCATATGATCACAATCATACAATCACAATGATACAATCACAATCATACAATCACAATCATACAATCACAATCATACAATCACAATCATACTATCGCAATCATACAATCACAATCATACAATCACAATCATACAATCACAATCATACAATCACAATCATACAATCACAATCATACAATCACAATCATACAATCACAATCATACAAAAACAATCATACAATCACCATCATACAATCACAATCATACGATCACAATCATACAATCACAATGATACAATCACAATCATACAATCACAATCATACGATCACAATCATACGAAGACAATCATACAATTACTACTATACAATCACAATCATACAAAAACAATCATACAATCACAATCATATGATCACAATCATACAATCACAATGATACAATCAGAATCATACAATCACAATCATACAATCACAATCATACGATCACAATCATACGATCACAATCGTACGAAGACAATCATACAATCACAATCATACAATCACAATCATACTATCGCAATCATACAATCACAATAATACAATCACAATCATACAATCACAATCATACTATCGCAATCATACAATCACAACCATACAATCACAATCATACAATCACAATCATACAATCACAATCATACAATCATAATCATGCAATTACAATCATACGATCATAATCATACAAGAACAATCATACAATCACAATAATAGAACAATAATTATACAACCACAATCAAACGATCACAATCATACAATCACAATCATACGATCACAATCGTACGATCACAATCATACAATCACAATCATACAAAAACAATCATACAATCACAATCATACAATCACAATCATACAATCACAATCATACAATCACAATAATACAATCACAATCATACAATCACAATCATACAGTCACAATCATACTATCGCAATCATATAATCACAATCATACAATCACAATCATACAATCACAATCATACAATCACAATCATGCAATTACAATCATACGATCATAATCATACAAGAAAAATCATACAATCACAATAATAGAACCATAATCATACAACCACAATCATGCAATCACAATCATACAATCACAATCATACAATCACAATCATACAAAAACAATCATACAATCACAATCATACAATCATAATCATATAATCACACTCATAAAATTGCAATCATACAATCGCAATCATACAATCACAATCATACCATCACAATCATACAGGCACAATCATACAATCACAATCATGAAATCACAATCATACAAAAACAATCATGCAATCACAATGATACAATCACAATCATACAATCACAATCATACAATCACAATCATACAATCACAATCATACAATCACAATCATACAATCACAATCATACAATCACAATCATACAATCACAATCATACAATCACAATCATACAATCACTATCATACGATCACAATCATACGAAGACAATCATACAATTACTACTATACAATCACAATCATACAAAAACAATCATACAATCACAATCATACGACGACAATCATACAATTACTACTATACAATCACAATCATACAAAAACAATCATACAATCAGAATCACACAATCACTATCATACAATCACAATCATACATTCACAATCATACAATCACAATCATACAATCACAATCATACAATCACAATAATACAATCACAATCATACAATCTCAATCATACAATCACAATTATACAATCACAATCATACAATCACAATCATACAATCACAATCATACTATCGCAATCATACAATCACAATCATACAATCACAATCATACAATCACAATCATACTATCGCAATCATACAATCACAATCATACAATCACAATCATACAATCACAATAATACAATCACAATCATACAATCACAATCATACAATCACAATCATACAATCACAATCATACAATCACAATCATACAAAAACAATCATACAATCACAATCATACAATCACAATCATATGATCACAACCTTACAATCACAATGATACAATCACAATCATACAATGACAATCATACAATCACAATCATACAATCACAATCATACAATCACAATAATACAATCACAATCATACAATCTCAATCATACAATCGCAAACATACAATCACAATCATACAATCCCAATCATACTATCGCAATCATACAATGACAATCATACAATCACAATCATACAATCACAATCATACAGTCACAATCATACTATCGCAATCATATAATCACAATCATACAATCACAATCATACAATCACAATCATACAATCACAATCATGCAATTACAATCATACGATCATAATCATACAAGAAAAATCATACAATCACAATAATAGAACCATAATCATACAACCACAATCATGCAATCACAATCATACAATCACAATCATACAATCACAATCATACAAAAACAATCATACAATCACAATCATACAATCATAATCATATAATCACACTCATAAAATTGCAATCATACAATCGCAATCATACAATCACAATCATACCATCACAATCATACAGGCACAATCATACAATCACAATCATGAAATCACAATCATACAAAAACAATCATGCAATCACAATGATACAATCACAATCATACAATCACAATCATACAATCACAATCATACAATCACAATCATACAATCACAATCATACAATCACAATCATACAATCGCAATCATACAATCACAATCATACGATCACAATCATACGAAGACAATCATACAATTACTACTATACAATCACAATCATACAATCACAATCATACAAAAACAATCATACAATCACAATCATACAATCACAATCATATGATCACAATCATACAATCGCAATGATACAGTCACAATCATACAATCACAATCATACAATCACAATCATACAATCACAATTATACGATCACAATCATACAATCACAATCATACAATCACAATCATACGATGACAATCATACAATTACTACTATACAATCACAATCATACAAAAACAATCATACAATCACAATCATACAGTCACAATCATACAATCACAATCATACATTCAGAATCATACAATCACAATCATACAATCACAATCATACAATCACAATCATACAATCTCAATCATACAATCACAATCATACAATCACAATCATACAATCTCAATCATACCATCACAATCATACAATCACAATCATACAATCACAATCATACTATCGCAATCATACAATCACAATCATACAATCACAATCATACAATCACAATAATACAATCACAATCATACAATCACAATCATGCAATCACAATCATACAATCACAATCATACAAAAACAATCATACAATCACAATCATACAATCACAATCATATGATCACAATCATACAATCACAATGATACAATCACAATCATACAATCACAATCATACAATCACAATCATACAATCACAATCATACGATCACAATCATACGAAGACAATCATACAATTACTACTATACAATCACAATCATACAAAAACAATCATACAATCACAATCATACGATGACAATCATACAATTACTACTATACAATCACAATCATACAAAAACAATCATACAATCACAATCATACAATCACAATCATATGATCACAATCATACAATCACAATGATACAATCACAATCATACAATCACAATCATACAATCACAATCATACAATCACAATCATACGATCACAATCATACGAAGACAATCATACAATCACAATCGTACAATCACAATCATACTATCGCAATCATACAATCACAATAATACAATCACAATCATACAATCACAATCATACAATCACAATCATACAATCACAATCATACAATCACAATCATACAATCACAATCATACAATCGCAATCATACTATCGCAATCATACAATCACAACCATACAATCACAATCATACAATCACAATCATACAATCACAATCATACAATCACAATCATACAATCACAATCATGCAATTACAATCATACGATCATAATCATACAAGAACAATCATAGAATCACAATAATAGAACAATAATTATACAACCACAATCAAACGATCACAATCATACAATCACAATCATACGATCACAATCGTACGATCACAATCATACAATCACAATCATACAAAAACAATCATACAATCACAATCATACACTCACAATCATACGCTCAGAATCATTCAATCACAATGATACAATAACAATCATACAATCACAATCATACGATCACAATCATACGATCACAATCATACGAAGACAATCATACAATTACTACTATACAATCACAATCATACAAAAACAATCACACAATCACAATCATATGATGACAATCATACAATTACTACTATACAATCACAATCATACGAAAACAATCATACAATCTCAATCATACAATCACAATCATACGAAAACAATCATACAATCTCAATCATACAATCACAATCATACAATCACAATCATACATTCACAATCATACAATAACAATCATACAATCACAATCACACAATCACAATAATAATATCACAATCATACAATCTCAATCATACAATCACAATCATACAATCACAAACATACAATCACAATCATGCTATCGCAGTCATACAATCACAATCATACAATCACAATAATACAATCACAATCATACAATCACAATCATACAATCACAATCATACAGTCACAATCATACTATCGCAATCATATAATCACAATCATACAATCACAATCATACAATCACAATCATACAATCACAATCATGCAATTACAATCATACGATCATAATCATACAAGAAAAATCATACAATCACAATAATAGAACCATAATCATACAACCACAATCATGCAATCACAATCATACAATCACAATCATACAATCACAATCATACAAAAACAATCATACAATCACAATCATACAATCATAATCATATAGTCACACTCATAAAATTGCAATCATACAATCGCAATCATACAATCACAATCATACCATCACAATCATACAGGCACAATCATACAATCACAATCATGAAATCACAATCATACAAAAACAATCATGCAATCACAATGATACAATCACAATCATACAATCACAATCATACAATCACAATCATACAATCACAATCATACAATCACAATCATACAATCACAATCATACAATCACAATCATACAATCACAATCATACAATCACAATCATACAATCACTATCATACGATCACAATCATACGAAGACAATCATACAATTACTACTATACAATCACAATCATACAAAAACAATCATACAATCACAATCATACGATGACAATCATACAATTACTACTATACAATCACAATCATACAAAAACAATCATACAATCAGAATCACACAATCACTATCATACAATCACAATCATACATTCACAATCATACAATCACAATCATACAATCACAATCATACAATCACAATAATACAATCACAATCATACAATCTCAATCATACAATCACAATTATACAATCACAATCATACAATCACAATCATACAATCACAATCATACTATCGCAATCATACAATCACAATCATACAATCACAACCATACAATCACAATCATACTATCGCAATCATACAATCACAATCATACAATCACAATCATACAATCACAATAATACAATCACAATCATACAATCACAATCATACAATCACAATCATACAATCACAATCATACAATCACAATCATACAAAAACAATCATACAATCACAATCATAAAATCACAATCATATGATCACAATCATACTATCGCAATCATACAATCACAATCGTACAATCACAATCATACAATCACAATCATTCAATCACAATCATGCAATCACAATCATACAATCACAAGCATACAATCACAATCATACGATCACAATCATACGAAGACAATCATACAATTACTACTATACAACCACAATCATACAAAAACAATCATACAATCACAATCATACGATGACAATCATACAATTACTACTATACAATCACAATCATACAAAAACAATCATACAATCACAATCATACAATCACAATCATACATTCACAATCATACAATCACAATCATACAATCACAATCATACAATCACAATAATACAATCACAATCATACAATCTCAATCATACAATCACAATCATACAATCACAATCATACAATCACAATCATACAATCACAATCATACAATCACAATCATACAATCACAATCATACAATCACAATCATACAATCACAATCATACAATCACAATCATACAAAAACAATCATACAATCACAATCATACGAAGACAATCCTACAATTACTACTATACAATCACAATCATACAATCTCAATCATACGATGACAATCATACAATTACTACTATACAATCACAATCATACAAAATAATCATACAATCACAATCATACAATCACAATCATACAATCACAATCATACATTCACAATCATACAATCACAATCATACAATCACAATCATACAATCACAATAATACAATCACAATCATACAATCTCAATCATACAATCACAATCATACAATCACAATCATACAATCACAATCATACAATCACAATCATACAATCACAATCATACAATCACAATCATACAATCACAATCATACAATCACAATCATACAATCACAATCATACAATCACAATCATACAATCACAATCATACAATCACAATCATACTATCGCAATCATACAATCACAATCATACAATCACAATAATACAATCACAATCATACAATCACAATCATACAATCACAATCATACAATCACAATCATACAAAAACAATCATACAATCATAATCATACAATCACAATCATATGATCACAATCATACAATCACAATGATACAATCACAATCATACAATCACAATCATACAATCACAATCATACAATCACAATCATACGATCACAATCATACGAAGACAATCATACAATTACTACTATACAATCACAATCATACAAACACAATCATACAATCACAATCATACTATCGCAATCATACAATCACAATCATACAATCACAATCATACAATCACAATAATACAATCACAATCATACAATCTCAATCATACAATCGCAATCATACAATCACAATCATACAATCACAATCATGCAATCACAATCATACAAACACAATCATACAATCACAATCATACTATCGCAATCATACAATCACAATCGTACAATCACAATCATACAATCACAATCATTCAATCACAATCATGCAATCACAATCATACAATCACAATCATACAATCACAATCATACGATCACAATCATACGAAGACAATCATACAATTACTACTATACAACCACAATCATACAAAAACAATCATACAATCACAATCATACGATGACAATCATACAATTACTACTATACAATCACAATCATACAAAAACAATCATACAATCACAATCATACAATCACAATCATACATTCACAATCATACAATCACAATCATACAATCACAATCATACAATCACAATAATACAATCACAATCATACAATCTCAATCATACAATCACAATCATACAATCACAATCATACAATCACAATCATACAATCACAATCATACAATCACAATCATACAATCACAATCATACAATCACAATCATACTATCGCAATCATACAATCACAATCATACAATCACAATAATACAATCACAATCATACAATCACAATCATACAATCACAATCATATGATCACAATCATACAATCACAATGATACAATCACAATCATACAATCACAATCATACAATCACAATCATACAATCACAATCATACGATCACAATCATACGAAGACAATCATACAATTACTACTATACAATCACAATCATACAAACACAATCATACAATCACAATCATACTATCGCAATCATACAATCACAATCGTACAATCACAATCATACAATCACAATCATTCAATCACAATCATGCAATCACAATCATACAATCACAATCATACAATCACAATCATACAATCACAATCATACAATCACAATCATACAATCACAATAATACAATCACAATCATACAATCACAATCATACAATCACAATCATACAATCAGAATCATACGATCACAATCATACGAAGACAATCATACAATTACTACTATACAATCACAATCATACAAAAACAATCATACAATCACAATCATACGATGACAATCATACAATTGCTACTATACAATCACAATCATACAAAAACAATCATACAATCACGATCATACGATGACAATCATATGATCACAATCATACAATCACAATGATACAATCACAATCATACAATCACAATCATACAATCACAATCATACAATCACAATCATACTATCGCAATCATACAATCACAATCATACAATCACAATCATACAATCACAATCATACAATCACAATCATACAATCACAATCATACAATCACAATCATACAATCACAATCATACAAAAACAATCATACAATCACCATCATACAATCACAATCATACGATCACAATCATACAATCACAATGATACAATCACAATCATACAATCACAATCATACGATCACAATCATACGAAGACAATCATACAATTACTACTATACAATCACAATCATACAAAAACAATCATACAATCACAATCATATGATCACAATCATACAATCACAATGATACAATCACAATCATACAATCACAATCATACAATCACAATCATACGATCACAATCATACGATCACAATCGTACGAAGACAATCATACAATCACAATCATACAATCACAATCATACTATCGCAATCATACAATCACAATAATACAATCACAATCATACAATCACAATCATACTATCGCAATCATACAATCACAACCATACAATCACAATCATACAATCACAATCATACAATCACAATCATACAATCATAATCATGCAATTACAATCATACGATCATAATCATACAAGAACAATCATACAATCACAATAATAGAACAATAATTATACAACCACAATCAAACGATCACAATCATACAATCACAATCATACGATCACAATCGTACGATCACAATCATACAATCACAATCATACAAAAACAATCATACAATCACAATCATACACTCACAATCATACGCTCACAATCATTCAATCACAATGATACAATCACAATCATACAATCACAATCATACGATCACTATCATACGATCACAATCATACGAAGACAATCATACAGTTACTACTATACAATCACAATCATACAAAAACAATCATACAATCACAATCATACGATGACAATCATACAATTACTACTATACAATCACAATCATACAAAAACAATCATACAATCAGAATCACACAATCGCTATCATACAATCACAATCATACATTCACAATCATACAATCACAATCATACAATCACAATCATACAATCACAATCATACAATCACAATAATACAATCACAATCATACAATCTCAATCATACAATCACAATTATACAATCACAATCATACAATCACAATCATACAATCACAATCATACTATCGCAATCATACAATCACAATCATACAATCACAATCATACAATCACAATCATACTTTCGCAATCATACAATCACAATCATACAATCACAATCATACAATCACAATAATACAATCACAATCATACAATCACAATCATACAAAAACAATCATACAAAAACAATCATACAATCACAATCATACAATCACAATCATACAATCACAATCATACAAAAACAATCATACAATCACAATCATATGATCACAATCATACAATCACAATGATACAATCACAATCATACAATCACAATCATACAATCACAATCATACAATCACAATCATACGATCACAATCATACGAAGACAATCATACAATTGCTACTATACAATCACAATCATACAAAAACAATCATACAATCACAATCATACGATGACAATCATACAATTACTACTATACAATCACAATCATACAAAAACAATCATACAATCACAATCATACAATCACAATCATACAATCACAATCATACATTCACAATCATACAATCACAATCATACAATCACAATCATACAATCACAATAATACAATCACAATCATACAATCTCAATCATACAATCACAATCATACAATCACAATCATACAATCACAATCATACAATCACAATCGTACAATCACAATAATACAATCACAATCATACAATCACAATCATACAATCACAATCATACAATCACAATCATACAATCACAATCATACAATCACAATCATACAAAAACAATCATACAATCACAATCATACAATCACAATCATATGATCACAATCATACAATCACAATGATACAATCACAATCATACAATCACAATCATACAATCACAATCATACGATCACAATCATACGAAGACAATCATACAATTACTACTATACAATCACAATCATACAATCACAATCATACAAAAACAATCATACAATCACAATCATACAATCACAATCATATGATCACAATCATATGATCACAATCATACAATCGCAATGATACAGTCACAATCATACAATCACAATCATACAATCACAATCATACAATCACAATCATACGATCACAATCATACAATCACAATCATACAATCACAATCATACGATCACAATCATACAAAAACAATCATACAATCACAATCATACGATGACAATCATACAATCACAATCATATGATCACAATCATATGATCACAATCATACAATCGCAATGATACAGTCACAATCATACAATCACAATCATACAATCACAATCATACAATCACAATCATACGATCACAATCATACAATCACAATCATACAATCACAATCATACGATCACAATCATACAAAAACAATCATACAATCACAATCATACGATGACAATCATACAATTACTACTATACAATCACAATCATACAAAAACAATCATACAATCACAATCATACAATCACAATCATACAATCACAATCATACATTCAGAATCATACAATCACAATCATACAATCACAATCATACAATCACAATAATACAATCACAATCATACAATCTCAATCATACAATCACAATCATACAATCACAATCATACAATCTCAATCATACAATCACAATCATACAATCACAATCATACAATCACAATCATACTATCGCAATCATACAATCACAATCATACAATCACAATCATACAATCACAATAATACAATCACAATCATACAATCACAATCATACAATCACAATCATACAATCACAATCATACAATCACAATCATACAATCACAATCATGCAATTACAAGCATACAATCACAATCATATGATCACAATCATACAATCACAATGATACAATCACAATCATACAATCACAATCATACAATCACAATCATACAATCACAATCATACGATCACAATCATACGAAGACAATCATACAATTACTACTATACAATCACAATCATACAAAAACAATCATACAATCACAATCATACAATCACAATCATATGATCACAATCATACAATCACAATGATACAATCACAATCATACAATCACAATCATACAATCACAATCATACGATCACAATCATACAATCACAATCATACAATCGCAATCATACTATCGCAATCATACAATCACAACCATACAATCACAATCATACAATCACAATCATACAATCACAATCATACAATCACAATCATACAATCACAATCATACAATCACAATCATGCAATTACAAGCATACGATCATAATCATACAATCTCAATCATACAATCACAATCATACAATCACAAACATACAATCACAATCATGCTATCGCAGTCATACAATCACAATCATACAATCACAATAATACAATCACAATCATACAATCACAATCATACAGTCACAATCATACTATCGCAATCATATAATCACAATCATACAATCACAATCATACAATCACAATCATACAATCACAATCATACAATCACAATCATGCAATTACAATCATACGATCATAATCATACAAGAAAAATCATACAATCACAATAATAGAACCATAATCATACAACCACAATCATGCAATCACAATCATACAATCACAATCATACAATCACAATCATACAAAAACAATCATACAATCACAATCATACAATCATAATCATATAATCACACTCATAAAATTGCAATCATACAATCGCAATCATACAATCACAATCATACCATCACAATCATATAGGCACAATCATACAATCACAATCATGAAATCACAATCATACAAAAACAATCATGCAATCACAATGATACAATCACAATCATACAATCACAATCATACAATCACAATCATACAATCACAATCATACAATCACAATCATACAATCACAATCATACAATCACAATCATACAATCACAATCATACAATCACAATCATACAATCACTATCATACGATCACAATCATACGAAGACAATCATACAATTACTACTATACAATCACAATCATACAAAAACAATCATACAATCACAATCATACGATGACAATCATACAATTACTACTATACATACACAATCATACAAAAACAATCATACAATCAGAATCACACAATCACTATCATACAATCACAATCATACATTCACAATCATACAATCACAATCATACAATCACAATCATACAATCACAATAATACAATCACAATCATACAATCTCAATCATACAATCACAATTATACAATCACAATCATACAATCACAATCATACAATCACAATCATACTATCGCAATCATACAATCACAATCATACAATCACAATCATACAATCACAATCATACTATCGCAATCATACAATCACAATCATACAATCACAATCATACAATCACAATAATACAATCACAATCATACAATCACAATCATACAATCACAATCATACAATCACAATCATACAATCACAATCATACAAAAACAATCATACAATCACAATCATACAATCACAATCATATGATCACAATCTTACAATCACAATGATACAATCACAATCATACAATGACAATCATACAATCACAATCATACAATCACAATCATACAATCACAATAATACAATCACAATCATACAATCTCAATCATACAATCGCAAACATACAATCACAATCATACAATCCCAATCATACTATCGCAATCATACAATGACAATCATACAATCACAATCATACAATCACAATCATACAAAAACAATCATACAATCACAATCATACAATCATAATCATATAATCACACTCATAAAATTGCAATCATACAATCGCAATCATACAATCACAATCATACCATCACAATCATACAGGCACAATCATACAATCACAATCATGAAATCACAATCATACAATCACAATCATACAATCTCAATCATACAATCGCAAACATACAATCACAATCATACAATCCCAATCATACTATCGCAATCATACAATGACAATAATACAATCACAATCATACAATCACAATCATACTATCGCAATGATACAATCACAATCATACAATCACAATCATACTATCGCAATCATACAATCACAATCATACAATCACAATCATACTATCACAATCATACAATCACAATCATACAATCAGAATCATACAAAAACAATCATACGGTCAAAATCATACAAAAACAATCATACAATAACAATCATACAATCACAATCATATGATCACAATCATACAATCACAATGATACAATCACAATCATACAATCACAATCATACAATCACAATCATACAATCACAATCATACAATCACAATCATACGATCACAATCATACGAAGACAATCATACAATTACTACTATACAATCACAATCATACAATCACAATCATACAAAAACAATCATACAATCACAATCATACAATCACAATCATATGATCACAATCATACAATCACAATGATACAGTCACAATCATACAATCACAATCATACAATCACAATCATACAATCACAATTATACGATCACAATCATACAATCACAATCATACAATCACAATCATACAATCACAATCATACAATCACAATCATACAATCACAATCATGCAATTACAATCATACGATCATAATCATACAAGAAAAATCATACAATCACAATAATAGAACCATAATCATACAACCACAATCATGCAATCACAATCATACAATCACAATCATACAATCACAATCATACAAAAACAATCATACAATCACAATCATACAATCATAATCATATAATCACACTCATAAAATTGCAATCATACAATCGCAATCATACAATCACAATCATACCATCACAATCATACAGGCACAATCATACAATCACAATCATGAAATCACAATCATACAAAAACAATCATGCAATCACAATGATACAATCACAATCATACAATCACAATCATACAATCACAATCATACAATCACAATCATACAATCACAATCATACAATCACAATCATACAATCACAATCATACAATCACAATCATACAATCACTATCATACGATCACAATCATACGAAGACAATCATACAATTAATACTATACAATCACAATCATACAAAAACAATCATACAATCACAATCATACGATGACAATCATACAATTACTACTATACAATCACAATCATACAAAAACAATCATACAATCACAATCATACGATGACAATCATACAATTACTACTATACAATCACAATCATACAAAAACAATCATACAATCACAACCATACAATCACAATCATACTATCGCAATCATACAATCACAATCATACAATCACAATCATACAATCACAATCATACTATCGCAATCATACAATCACAATCATACAATCACAATCATACAATCACGATAATACAATCACAATCATACAATCACAATCATACAATCACAATCATACAATCAAAATCATACAATCACAATCATACAATCACAATCATGCAATTACAATCATACGATCATAATCATACAAGAAAAATCATACAATCACAATAATAGAACCATAATCATACAACCACAATCATGCAATCACAATCATACAATCACAATCATACAATCACAATCATACAAAAACAATCATACAATCACAATCATACGATGACAATCATACAATTACTACTATACAATCACAATCATACAAAAACAATCATACAATCACAATCATACAATCACAATCATACATTCACAATCATACAATCACAATCATACAATCACAATCATACAATCACAATCATACAATCACAATCATACAATCACAATAATACAATCACAATCATACAATCACAATCATACAATCACAATCATACAATCACAATCATACAATCACAATCATACAATCACAATCATACAATCACAATCATACAATCACAATCATACAATCACAATCATACAATCACAATCATACAAAAACAATCATACAATCACAATCATACGAAGACAATCCTACAATTACTACTATACAATCACAATCATACAATCTCAATCATACGATGACAATCATGCAATTACTACTATACAATCACAATCATACAATCACAATCATACAATCACAATCATACATTCACAATCATACAATCACAATCATACAATCACAATCATACAATCACAATAATACAATCACAATCATACAATCTCAATCATACAATCACTATCATACAATCACAATCATACAATCACAATCATACAATCACAATCATACAATCACAATCATACAATCACAATCATACAATCACAATCATACAATCACAATCATACAATCACAATCATACAATCACAATCATACAATCACAATCATACTATCGCAATCATACAATCACAATCATACAATCACAATAATACAATCACAATCATACAGGCACAATCATACAATCACAATCATGAAATCACAATCATACAAAAACAATCATGCAATCACAATGATACAATCACAATCATACAATCACAATCATACAATCACAATCATACAATCACTATCATCCGATCACAATCATACGAAGACAATCATACAATTACTACTACACAGTCACAATCATACAAAAACAATCATACAATCACAATCATACGATGACAATCATACAATTACTACTATACAATCACAATCATACAAAAACAATCATACAATCAGAACCACACAATCACTATCATACAATCACAATCATACATTCACAATCATACAATCACAATCATACAATCACAATCATACAATCACAATAATACGATCACAAACGTACAATCTCAATCATACAATCACAACTATACAATCACAATCATACAATCACAATCATACAATCACTATCATACGATCACAATCATACGAAGACAATCATACAGTTACTACTATACAATCACAATCATACAAAAACAATCATACAATCACAATCATACGATGACAATCATACAATTACTACTATACAATCACAATCATACAAAAACAATCATACAATCAGAATCACACAATCGCTATCATACAATCACAATCATACATTCACAATCATACAATCACAATCATACAATCACAATCATACAATCACAATCATACAATCACAATAATACAATCACAATCATACAATCTCAATCATACAATCACAATTATACAATCACAATCATACAATCACAATCATACAATCACAATCATACTATCGCAATCATACAATCACAATCATACAATCACAATCATACAATCACAATCATACTTTCGCAATCATACAATCACAATCATACAATCACAATCATACAATCACAATAATACAATCACAATCATACAATCACAATCATACAAAAACAATCATACAAAAACAATCATACAATCACAATCATACAATCACAATCATACAATCACAATCATACAAAAACAATCATACAATCACAATCATATGATCACAATCATACAATCACAATGATACAATCACAATCATACAATCACAATCATACAATCACAATCATACAATCACAATCATACGATCGCAATCATACGAAGACAATCATACAATTGCTACTATACAATCACAATCATACAAAAACAATCATACAATCACAATCATACGATGACAATCATACAATTACTACTATACAATCACAATCATACAAAAACAATCATACAATCACAATCATACAATCACAATCATACAATCACAATCATACATTCACAATCATACAATCACAATCATACAATCACAATCATACAATCACAATAATACAATCACAATCATACAATCTCAATCATACAATCACAATCATACAATCACAATCATACAATCACAATCATACAATCACAATCATACAATCACAATCGTACAATCACAATAATACAATCACAATCATACAATCACAATCATACAATCACAATCATACAATCACAATCATACAATCACAATCATACAATCACAATCATACAAAAACAATCATACAATCACAATCATACAATCACAATCATATGATCACAATCATACAATCACAATGATACAATCACAATCATACAATCACAATCATACAATCACAATCATACGATCACAATCATACGAAGACAATCATACAATTACTACTATACAATCACAATCATACAATCACAATCATACAAAAACAATCATACAATCACAATCATACAATCACAATCATATGATCACAATCATATGATCACAATCATACAATCGCAATGATACAGTCACAATCATACAATCACAATCATACAATCACAATCATACAATCACAATCATACGATCACAATCATACAATCACAATCATACAATCACAATCATACGATCACAATCATACAAAAACAATCATACAATCACAATCATACGATGACAATCATACAATCACAATCATATGATCACAATCATATGATCACAATCATACAATCGCAATGATACAGTCACAATCATACAATCACAATCATACAATCACAATCATACAATCACAATCATACGATCACAATCATACAATCACAATCATACAATCACAATCATACGATCACAATCATACAAAAACAATCATACAATCACAATCATACGATGACAATCATACAATTACTACTATACAATCACAATCATACAAAAACAATCATACAATCACAATCATACAATCACAATCATACATTCAGAATCATACAATCACAATCATACAATCACAATCATACAATCACAATAATACAATCACAATCATACAATCTCAATCATACAATCACAATCATACAATCACAATCATACAATCTCAATCATACAATCACAATCATACAATCACAATCATACAATCACAATCATACTATCGCAATCATACAATCACAATCATACAATCACAATCATACAATCACAATAATACAATCACAATCATACAATCACAATCATACAATCACAATCATACAATCACAATCATACAAAAACAATCATACAATCACAATCATACAATCACAATCATATGATCACAATCACATGATCACAATCATACAATCGCAATGATACAATCACAGTCATACAATCACAATCATACAATCACAATCATACAATCACAATCATACGATCACAATCATACGATCACAATCATACGAAGACAATCATACAATTACTACTATACAATCACAATCATACAAAAACAATCATACAATCACAATCATACGATGACAATCATACAATTACTACTATACAATCACAATCATACAAAAACAATCATACAATCACAATCATATGATCACAATCATACAATCACAATGATACAATCACAATCATACAATCACAATCATACAATCACAATCATACGATCACAATCATACGATCACAATCGTACGAAGACAATCATACAATCACAATCATACAATCACAATCATACTATCGCAATCATACAATCACAATAATACAATCACAATCATACAGGCACAATCATACAATCACAATCATGAAATCACAATCATACAAAAACAATCATGCAATCACAATGATACAATCACAATCATACAATCACAATCATACAATCACAATCATACAATCACTATCATCCGATCACAATCATACGAAGACAATCATACAATTACTACTACACAGTCACAATCATACAAAAACAATCATACAATCACAATCATACGATGACAATCATACAATTACTACTATACAATCACAATCATACAAAAACAATCATACAATCAGAACCACACAATCACTATCATACAATCACAATCATACATTCACAATCATACAATCACAATCATACAATCACAATCATACAATCACAATAATACGATCACAAACGTACAATCTCAATCATACAATCACAACTATACAATCACAATCATACAATCACAATCATACAATCACTATCATACGATCACAATCATACGAAGACAATCATACAGTTACTACTATACAATCACAATCATACAAAAACAATCATACAATCACAATCATACGATGACAATCATACAATTACTACTATACAATCACAATCATACAAAAACAATCATACAATCAGAATCACACAATCGCTATCATACAATCACAATCATACATTCACAATCATACAATCACAATCATACAATCACAATCATACAATCACAATCATACAATCACAATAATACAATCACAATCATACAATCTCAATCATACAATCACAATTATACAATCACAATCATACAATCACAATCATACAATCACAATCATACTATCGCAATCATACAATCACAATCATACAATCACAATCATACAATCACAATCATACTTTCGCAATCATACAATCACAATCATACAATCACAATCATACAATCACAATAATACAATCACAATCATACAATCACAATCATACAAAAACAATCATACAAAAACAATCATACAATCACAATCATACAATCACAATCATACAATCACAATCATACAAAAACAATCATACAATCACAATCATATGATCACAATCATACAATCACAATGATACAATCACAATCATACAATCACAATCATACAATCACAATCATACAATCACAATCATACGATCGCAATCATACGAAGACAATCATACAATTGCTACTATACAATCACAATCATACAAAAACAATCATACAATCACAATCATACGATGACAATCATACAATTACTACTATACAATCACAATCATACAAAAACAATCATACAATCACAATCATACAATCACAATCATACAATCACAATCATACATTCACAATCATACAATCACAATCATACAATCACAATCATACAATCACAATAATACAATCACAATCATACAATCTCAATCATACAATCACAATCATACAATCACAATCATACAATCACAATCATACAATCACAATCATACAATCACAATCGTACAATCACAATAATACAATCACAATCATACAATCACAATCATACAATCACAATCATACAATCACAATCATACAATCACAATCATACAATCACAATCATACAAAAACAATCATACAATCACAATCATACAATCACAATCATATGATCACAATCATACAATCACAATGATACAATCACAATCATACAATCACAATCATACAATCACAATCATACGATCACAATCATACGAAGACAATCATACAATTACTACTATACAATCACAATCATACAATCACAATCATACAAAAACAATCATACAATCACAATCATACAATCACAATCATATGATCACAATCATATGATCACAATCATACAATCGCAATGATACAGTCACAATCATACAATCACAATCATACAATCACAATCATACAATCACAATCATACGATCACAATCATACAATCACAATCATACAATCACAATCATACGATCACAATCATACAAAAACAATCATACAATCACAATCATACGATGACAATCATACAATCACAATCATATGATCACAATCATATGATCACAATCATACAATCGCAATGATACAGTCACAATCATACAATCACAATCATACAATCACAATCATACAATCACAATCATACGATCACAATCATACAATCACAATCATACAATCACAATCATACGATCACAATCATACAAAAACAATCATACAATCACAATCATACGATGACAATCATACAATTACTACTATACAATCACAATCATACAAAAACAATCATACAATCACAATCATACAATCACAATCATACATTCAGAATCATACAATCACAATCATACAATCACAATCATACAATCACAATAATACAATCACAATCATACAATCTCAATCATACAATCACAATCATACAATCACAATCATACAATCTCAATCATACAATCACAATCATACAATCACAATCATACAATCACAATCATACTATCGCAATCATACAATCACAATCATACAATCACAATCATACAATCACAATAATACAATCACAATCATACAATCACAATCATACAATCACAATCATACAATCACAATCATACAAAAACAATCATACAATCACAATCATACAATCACAATCATATGATCACAATCACATGATCACAATCATACAATCGCAATGATACAATCACAGTCATACAATCACAATCATACAATCACAATCATACAATCACAATCATACGATCACAATCATACGATCACAATCATACGAAGACAATCATACAATTACTACTATACAATCACAATCATACAAAAACAATCATACAATCACAATCATACGATGACAATCATACAATTACTACTATACAATCACAATCATACAAAAACAATCATACAATCACAATCATATGATCACAATCATACAATCACAATGATACAATCACAATCATACAATCACAATCATACAATCACAATCATACGATCACAATCATACGATCACAATCGTACGAAGACAATCATACAATCACAATCATACAATCACAATCATACTATCGCAATCATACAATCACAATAATACAATCACAATCATACAATCACAATCATACTATCGCAATCATACAATCACAACCATACAATCACAATCATACAATCACAATCATACAATCACAATCATACAATCACAATCATGCAATTACAATCATACGATCATAATCATACAAGAACAATCATACAATCACAATAATAGAACAATAATTATACAACCACAATCAAACGATCACAATCATACAATCACAATCATACGATCACAATCGTACGATCACAATCATACAATCACAATCATACAAAAACAATCATACAATCACAATCATACACTCACAATCATACGCTCACAATCATTCAATCACAATGATACAATCACAATCATACAATCACAATCATACGATCACAATCATACGATCACAATCATACGAAGACAATCATACAATCTCAATCATACAATCACAATCATACAATCACAATCATACATTCACAATCATACAATAACAATCATACAACCACAATCACACAATCACAATAATACAATCACAATCATACAATCTCAATCATACAATCACAATCATACAATCACAAACATACAATCACAATCATGCTATCGCAGTCATACAATCACAATCATACAATCATAATCATACAATCACAATAATACAATCACAATCATACAATCACAATCATACAGTCACAATCGTACTATCGCAATCATATAATCACAATCATACAATCACAATCATACAATCACAATCATGCAATTACAATCATACGATCATAATCATACAAGAAAAATCATACAATCACAATAATAGAACCATAATCATACAACCACAATCATGCAATCACAATCATACAATCACAATCATACAATCACAATCATACAAAAACAATCATACAATCACAATCATACAATCATAATCATATAATCACACTCATAAAATTGCAATCATACAATCGCAATCATACAATCACAATCATACCATCACAATCATACAGGCACAATCATACAATCACAATCATGAAATCACAATCATACAAAAACAATCATGCAATCACAATGATACAATCACAATCATACAATCACAATCATACAATCACAATCATACAATCACAATCATACAATCACTATCATCCGATCACAATCATACGAAGACAATCATACAATTACTACTACACAGTCACAATCATACAAAAACAATCATACAATCACAATCATACGATGACAATCATACAATTACTACTATACAATCACAATCATACAAAAACAATCATACAATCAGAACCACACAATCACTATCATACAATCACAATCATACATTCACAATCATACAATCACAATCATACAATCACAATCATACAATCACAATAATACGATCACAAACGTACAATCTCAATCATACAATCACAATTATACAATCACAATCATACAATCACAATCATATGATCACAATCATACAATCACAATGATACAATCACAATCATACAATCACAATCATACAATCACAATCATACGATCACAATCATACGAAGACAATCATACAATTACTACTATACAATCACAATCATACAATCACAATCATACAAAAACAATCATACAATCACAATCATACGATGACAATCATACAATCACAATCATATGATCACAATCATATGATCACAATCATACAATCGCAATGATACAGTCACAATCATACAATCACAATCATACAATCACAATCATACAATCACAATCATACGATCACAATCATACAATCACAATCATACAATCACAATCATACGATCACAATCATACAAAAACAATCATACAATCACAATCATACGATGACAATCATACAATTACTACTATACAATCACAATCATACAAAAACAATCATACAATCACAATCATACAATCACAATCATACATTCAGAATCATACAATCACAATCATACAATCACAATCATACAATCACAATAATACAATCACAATCATACAATCTCAATCATACAATCACAATCATACAATCACAATCATACAATCTCAATCATACAATCACAATCATACAATCACAATCATACTATCGCAATCATACAATCACAATCATACAATCACAATCATACAATCACAATAATACAATCACAATCATACAATCACAATCATACAATCACAATCATACAATCACAATCATACAAAAACAATCATACAATCACAATCATACAATCACAATCATATGATCACAATCACATGATCACAATCATACAATCGCAATGATACAATCACAATCATACGATCACAATCATACGATCACAATCGTACGAAGACAATCATACAATCACAATCATACAATCACAATCATACTATCGCAATCATACAATCACAACCATACAATCACAATCATACAATCACAATCATACAATCACAATCATACAATCACAATCATGCAATTACAATCATACGATCATAATCATACAAGAACAATCATACAATCACAATAATAGAACAATAATTATACAACCACAATCAAACGATCACAATCATACAATCACAATCATACGATCACAATCGTACGATCACAATCATACAATCACAATCATACAAAAACAATCATACAATCACAATCATACACTCACAATCATACGCTCACAATCATTCAATCACAATGATACAATCACAATCATACAATCACAATCATACGATCACAATCATACGATCACAATCATACGAAGACAATCATACAATCTCAATCATACAATCACAATCATACAATCACAATCATACATTCACAATCATACAATAACAATCATACAACCACAATCACACAATCACAATAATACAATCACAATCATACAATCTCAATCATACAATCACAATCATACAATCACAAACATACAATCACAATCATGCTATCGCAGTCATACAATCACAATCATACAATCATAATCATACAATCACAATAATACAATCACAATCATACAATCACAATCATACAGTCACAATCGTACTATCGCAATCATATAATCACAATCATACAATCACAATCATACAATCACAATCATGCAATTACAATCATACGATCATAATCATACAAGAAAAATCATACAATCACAATAATAGAACCATAATCATACAACCACAATCATGCAATCACAATCATACAATCACAATCATACAATCACAATCATACAAAAACAATCATACAATCACAATCATACAATCATAATCATATAATCACACTCATAAAATTGCAATCATACAATCGCAATCATACAATCACAATCATACCATCACAATCATACAGGCACAATCATACAATCACAATCATGAAATCACAATCATACAAAAACAATCATGCAATCACAATGATACAATCACAATCATACAATCACAATCATACAATCACAATCATACAATCACAATCATACAATCACTATCATCCGATCACAATCATACGAAGACAATCATACAATTACTACTACACAGTCACAATCATACAAAAACAATCATACAATCACAATCATACGATGACAATCATACAATTACTACTATACAATCACAATCATACAAAAACAATCATACAATCAGAACCACACAATCACTATCATACAATCACAATCATACATTCACAATCATACAATCACAATCATACAATCACAATCATACAATCACAATAATACGATCACAAACGTACAATCTCAATCATACAATCACAATTATACAATCACAATCATACAATCACAATCATACAATCACTATCATACGATCACAATCATACGAAGACAATCATACAGTTACTACTATACAATCACAATCATACAAAAACAATCATACAATCACAATCATACGATGACAATCATACAATTACTACTATACAATCACAATCATACAAAAACAATCATACAATCAGAATCACACAATCGCTATCATACAATCACAATCATACATTCACAATCATACAATCACAATCATACAATCACAATCATACAATCACAATCATACAATCACAATAATACAATCACAATCATACAATCTCAATCATACAATCACAATTATACAATCACAATCATACAATCACAATCATACAATCACAATCATACTATCGCAATCATACAATCACAATCATACAATCACAATCATACAATCACAATCATACTTTCGCAATCATACAATCACAATCATACAATCACAATCATACAATCACAATAATACAATCACAATCATACAATCACAATCATACAAAAACAATCATACAAAAACAATCATACAATCACAATCATACAATCACAATCATACAATCACAATCATACAAAAACAATCATACAATCACAATCATACGATCACAATCATACGAAGACAATCATACAATTGCTACTATACAATCACAATCATACAAAAACAATCATACAATCACAATCATACGATGACAATCATACAATTACTACTATACAATCACAATCATACAAAAACAATCATACAATCACAATCATACAATCACAATCATACAATCACAATCATACATTCACAATCATACAATCACAATCATACAATCACAATCATACAATCACAATAATACAATCACAATCATACAATCTCAATCATACAATCACAATCATACAATCACAATCATACAATCACAATCATACAATCACAATCATACAATCACAATCGTACAATCACAATAATACAATCACAATCATACAATCACAATCATACAATCACAATCATACAATCACAATCATACAATCACAATCATACAATCACAATCATACAATCACAATCATACAAAAACAATCATACAATCACAATCATACAATCACAATCATATGATCACAATCATACAATCACAATGATACAATCACAATCATACAATCACAATCATACAATCACAATCATACGATCACAATCATACGAAGACAATCATACAATTACTACTATACAATCACAATCATACAATCACAATCATACAAAAACAATCATACAATCACAATCATACAATCACAATCATATGATCACAATCATATGATCACAATCATACAATCGCAATGATACAGTCACAATCATACAATCACAATCATACAATCACAATCATACAATCACAATCATACGATCACAATCATACAATCACAATCATACAATCACAATCATACGATCACAATCATACAAAAACAATCATACAATCACAATCATACGATGACAATCATACAATCACAATCATATGATCACAATCATATGATCACAATCATACAATCGCAATGATACAGTCACAATCATACAATCACAATCATACAATCACAATCATACAATCACAATCATACGATCACAATCATACAATCACAATCATACAATCACAATCATACGATCACAATCATACAAAAACAATCATACAATCACAATCATACGATGACAATCATACAATTACTACTATACAATCACAATCATACAAAAACAATCATACAATCACAATCATACAATCACAATCATACATTCAGAATCATACAATCACAATCATACAATCACAATCATACAATCACAATAATACAATCACAATCGTACAATCTCAATCATACAATCACAATCATACAATCACAATCATACAATCTCAATCATACAATCACAATCATACAATCACAATCATACAATCACAATCATACTATCGCAATCATACAATCACAATCATACAATCACAATCATACAATCACAATAATACAATCACAATCATACAATCACAATCATACAATCACAATCATACAATCACAATCATACAAAAACAATCATACAATCACAATCATACAATCACAATCATATGATCACAATCATACAATCACAATGATACAATCACAATCATACAATCACAATCATACAATCACAATCATACAATCACAATCATACGATCACAATCATACGAAGACAATCATACAATTACTACTATACAATCACAATCATACAAAAACAATCATACAATCACAATCATACGATGACAATCATACAATTACTACTATACAATCACAATCATACAAAAACAATCATACAATCACAATCATACAATCACAATCATATGATCACAATCATACAATCACAATGATACAATCACAATCATACAATCACAATCATACAATCACAATCATACGATCACAATCATACAATCACAATCATACAATCGCAATCATACTATCGCAATCATACAATCACAACCATACAATCACAATCATACAATCACAATCATACAATCACAATCATACAATCACAATCATACAATCACAATCATACAATCACAATCATACAATCACAATCATACAATCACAATCATGCAATTACAAGCATACGATCATAATCATACAATCTCAATCATACAATCACAATCATACAATCACAAACATACAATCACAATCATGCTATCGCAGTCATACAATCACAATCATACAATCACAATAATACAATCACAATCATACAATCACAATCATACAGTCACAATCATACTATCGCAATCATATAATCACAATCATACAATCACAATCATACAATCACAATCATACAATCACAATCATGCAATTACAATCATACGATCATAATCATACAAGAAAAATCATACAATCACAATAATAGAACCATAATCATACAACCACAATCATGCAATCACAATCATACAATCACAATCATACAATCACAATCATACAAAAACAATCATACAATCACAATCATACAATCATAATCATATAATCACACTCATAAAATTGCAATCATACAATCGCAATCATACAATCACAATCATACCATCACAATCATACAGGCACAATCATACAATCACAATCATGAAATCACAATCATACAAAAACAATCATGCAATCACAATGGTACAATCACAATCATACAATCACAATCATACAATCACAATCATACAATCACAATCATACAATCACAATCATACAATCACAATCATACAATCACAATCATACAATCACAATCATACAATCACAATCATACAATCACTATCATACGATCACAATCATACGAAGACAATCATACAATTACTACTATACAATCACAATCATACAAAAACAATCATACAATCACAATCATACGATGACAATCATACAATTACTACTATACATACACAATCATACAAAAACAATCATACAATCAGAATCACACAATCACTATCATACAATCACAATCATACATTCACAATCATACAATCACAATCATACAATCACAATCATACAATCACAATAATACAATCACAATCATACAATCTCAATCATACAATCACAATTATACAATCACAATCATACAATCACAATCATACAATCACAATCATACTATCGCAATCATACAATCACAATCATACAATCACAATCATACAATCACAATCATACTATCGCAATCATACAATCACAATCATACAATCACAATCATACAATCACAATAATACAATCACAATCGTACAATCACAATCATACAATCACAATCATACAAAAACAATCATACAATCACAATCATACAATCATAATCATATAATCACACTCATAAAATTGCAATCATACAATCGCAATCATACAATCACAATCATACCATCACAATCATACAGGCACAATCATACAATCACAATCATGAAATCACAATCATACAATCACAATCATACAATCACAATCATACAATCACAATCATACAATCACAATCATACAATCACAATCATACAATCACTATCATACGATCACAATCATACGAAGACAATCATACAATTACTACTATACAATCACAATCATACAAAAACAATCATACAATCACAATCATACGATGACAATCATACAATTACTACTATACATACACAATCATACAAAAACAATCATACAATCAGAATCACACAATCACTATCATACAATCACAATCATACATTCACAATCATACAATCACAATCATACAATCACAATCATACAATCACAATAATACAATCACAATCATACAATCTCAATCATACAATCACAATTATACAATCACAATCATACAATCACAATCATACAATCACAATCATACTATCGCAATCATACAATCACAATCATACAATCACAATCATACAATCACAATCATACTATCGCAATCATACAATCACAATCATACAATCACAATCATACAATCACAATAATACAATCACAATCATACAATCACAATCATACAATCACAATCATACAATCACAATCATACAATCACAATCATACAAAAACAATCATACAATCACAATCATACAATCACAATCATATGATCACAATCTTACAATCACAATGATACAATCACAATCATACAATGACAATCATACAATCACAATCATACAATCACAATCATACAATCACAATAATACAATCACAATCATACAATCTCAATCATACAATCGCAAACATACAATCACAATCATACAATCCCAATCATACTATCGCAATCATACAATGACAATCATACAATCACAATCATACAATCACAATCATACAAAAACAATCATACAATCACAATCATACAATCATAATCATATAATCACACTCATAAAATTGCAATCATACAATCGCAATCATACAATCACAATCATACCATCACAATCATACAGGCACAATCATACAATCACAATCATGAAATCACAATCATACAAAAACAATCATGCAATCACAATGATACAATCACAATCATACTATCGCAATCATACAATCACAATCATACAATCACAATCATACAATCACAATCATACTATCGCAATCATACAATCACAATCATACAATCACAATCATACAATCACAATAATACAATCACAATCATACAATCACAATCATACTATCGCAATGATACAATCACAATCATACAATCACAATCATACTATCGCAATCATACAATCACAATCATACAATCACAATCATACTATCACAATCATACAATCACAATCATACAATCAGAATCATACAAAAACAATCATACAGTCAAAATCATACAAAAACAATCATACAATAACAATCATACAATCACAATCATATGATCACAATCATACAATCACAATGATACAATCACAATCATACAATCACAATCATACAATCACAATCATACAATCACAATCATACAATCACAATCATACGATCACAATCATACGAAGACAATCATACAATTACTACTATACAATCACAATCATACAATCACAATCATACAAAAACAATCATACAATCACAATCATACAATCACAATCATATGATCACAATCATACAATCACAATGATACAGTCACAATCATACAATCACAATCATACAATCACAATCATACAATCACAATTATACGATCACAATCATACAATCACAATCATACAATCACAATCATACAATCACAATCATACAATCACAATCATACAATCACAATCATGCAATTACAATCATACGATCATAATCATACAAGAAAAATCATACAATCACAATAATAGAACCATAATCATACAACCACAATCATGCAATCACAATCATACAATCACAATCATACAATCACAATCATACAAAAACAATCATACAATCACAATCATACAATCATAATCATATAATCACACTCATAAAATTGCAATCATACAATCGCAATCATACAATCACAATCATACCATCACAATCATACAGGCACAATCATACAATCACAATCATGAAATCACAATCATACAAAAACAATCATGCAATCACAATGATACAATCACAATCATACAATCACAATCATACAATCACAATCATACAATCACAATCATATAATCACAATCATACAATCACAATCATACAATCACAATCATACAATCACAATCATACAATCACAATCATACAATCACTATCATACGATCACAATCATACGAAGACAATCATACAATTAATACTATACAATCACAATCATACAAAAACAATCATACAATCACAATCATACGATGACAATCATACAATTACTACTATACAATCACAATCATACAAAAACAATCATACAATCACAATCATACGATGACAATCATACAATTACTACTATACAATCACAATCATACAAAAACAATCATACAATCACAACCATACAATCACAATCATACTATCGCAATCATACAATCACAATCATACAATCACAATCATACAATCACAATCATACTATCGCAATCATACAATCACAATCATACAATCACAATCATACAATCACAATAATACAATCACAATCATACAATCACAATCATACAATCACAATCATACAATCACAATCATACAATCACAATCATACAATCACAATCATGCAATTACAATCATACGATCATAATCATACAAGAAAAATCATACAATCACAATAATAGAACCATAATCATACAACCACAATCATGCAATCACAATCATACAATCACAATCATACAATCACAATCATACAAAAACAATCATACAATCACAATCATACGATGACAATCATACAATTACTACTATACAATCACAATCATACAAAAACAATCATACAATCACAATCATACAATCACAATCATACATTCACAATCATACAATCACAATCATACAATCACAATCATACAATCACAATCATACAATCACAATCATACAATCACAATAATACAATCACAATCATACAATCACAATCATACAATCACAATCATACAATCACAATCATACAATCACAATCATACAATCACAATCATACAATCACAATAATACAATCACAATCATACAATCTCAATCATACAATCACAATCATACAATCACAATCATACAATCACAATCATACAATCACAATCATACAATCACAATCATACAATCACAATCATACAATCACAATCATACAATCACAATCATACAATCACAATCATACAATCACAATCATACAATCACAATCATACAATCACAATCATACTATCGCAATCATACAATCACAATCATACAATCACAATAATACAATCACAATCATACAATCACAATCATACAATCACAATCATACAAAAACAATCATACAATCACAATCATACAATCACAATCATATGATCACAATCATACAATCACAATGATACAATCACAATCATACAATCACAATCATACAATCACAATCATACGATCACAATCATACGAAGACAATCATACAATTACTACTATACAATCACAATCATACAAACACAATCATACAATCACAATCATACTATCGCAATCATACAATCACAATCATACAATCACAATCATACAATCACAATAATACAATCACAATCATACAATCTCAATCATACAATTGCAATCATACAATCACAATCATACAATCACAATCATGCAATCACAATCATACAAACACAATCATACAATCACAATCATACTATCGCAATCATACAATCACAATCGTACAATCACAATCATACAATCACAATCATTCAATCACAATCATGCAATCACAATCATACAATCACAATCATACAATCACAATCATACGATCACAATCATACGAAGACAATCATACAATTACTACTATACAACCACAATCATACAAAAACAATCATACAATCACAATCATACGATGACAATCATACAATTACTACTATACAATCACAATCATACAAAAACAATCATACAATCACAATCATACAATCACAATCATACATTCACAATCATACAATCACAATCATACAATCACAATCATACAATCACAATAATACAATCACAATCATACAATCTCAATCATACAATCACAATCATACAATCACAATCATACAATCACAATCATACAATCACAATCATACAATCACAATCATACAATCACAATCATACTATCGCAATCATACAATCACAATCATACAATCACAATAATACAATCACAATCATACAATCACAATCATACAATCACAATCATACAATCACAATCATACAATCACAATCATACAATCACAATCATACAATCACAATCATACAAAAACAATCATACAATCACAATCATACGATCACAATCATACGAAGACAATCATACAATTACTACTATACAATCACAATCATACAATCTCAATCATACGATGACAATCATACAATTACTACTATACAATCACAATCATACAAAATAATCATACAATCACAATCATACAATCACAATCATACAATCACAATCATACATTCACAATCATACAATCACAATCATACAATCACAATCATACAATCACAATAATACAATCACAATCATACAATCTCAATCATACAATCACAATCATACAATCACAATCATACAATCACAATCATACAATCACAATCATACAATCACAATCATACAATCACAATCATACAAAAACAATCATACAATCACAATCATACAATCACAATCATATGATCACAATCTTACAATCACAATGATACAATCACAATCATACAATGACAATCATACAATCACAATCATACAATCACAATCATACAATCACAATAATACAATCACAATCATACAATCTCAATCATACAATCGCAAACATACAATCACAATCATACAATCCCAATCATACTATCGCAATCATACAATGACAATCATACAATCACAATCATACAATCACAATCATACAAAAACAATCATACAATCACAATCATACAATCATAATCATATAATCACACTCATAAAATTGCAATCATACAATCGCAATCATACAATCACAATCATACCATCACAATCATACAGGCACAATCATACAATCACAATCATGAAATCACAATCATACAAAAACAATCATGCAATCACAATGATACAATCACAATCATACTATCGCAATCATACAATCACAATCATACAATCACAATCATACAATCACAATCATACTATCGCAATCATACAATCACAATCATACAATCACAATCATACAATCACAATAATACAATCACAATCATACAATCTCAATCATACAATCACAATCATACAATCACAATCATACAATCACAATCATACAATCACAATCATACAATCACAATCATACAATCACAATCATACAATCACAATCATACTATCGCAATCATACAATCCCAATCATACAATCACAATCATACAATCACAATAATACAATCACAATCATACAATCACAATCATACAATCACAATCATACAAAAACAATCATACAATCACAATCATACAATCATAATCATATAATCACACTCATAAAATTGCAATCATACAATCGCAATCATACAATCACAATCATACCATCACAATCATACAGGCACAATCATACAATCACAATCATGAAATCACAATCATACAAAAACAATCATGCAATCACAATGATACAATCACAATCATACAATCACAATCATACAATCACAATCATACAATCACAATCATACAATCACAATCATACAATCACAATCATACAATCACAATCATACAATCACAATCATACAATCACAATCATACAATCACTATCATACGATCACAATCATACGAAGACAATCATACAATTACTACTATACAATCACAATCATACAAAAACAATCATACAATCACAATCATACGATGACAATCATACAATTACTACTATACATACACAATCATACAAAAACAATCATACAATCAGAATCACACAATCACTATCATACAATCACAATCATACATTCACAATCATACAATCACAATCATACAATCACAATCATACAATCACAATAATACAATCACAATCATACAATCTCAATCATACAATCACAATTATACAATCACAATCATACAATCACAATCATACAATCACAATCATACTATCGCAATCATACAATCACAATCATACAATCACAATCATACAATCACAATCATACTATCGCAATCATACAATCACAATCATACAATCACAATCATACAATCACAATAATACAATCACAATCATACAATCACAATCATACAATCACAATCATACAATCACAATCATACAATCACAATCATACAAAAACAATCATACAATCACAATCATACAATCACAATCATATGATCACAATCTTACAATCACAATGATACAATCACAATCATACAATGACAATCATACAATCACAATCATACAATCACAATCATACAATCACAATAATACAATCACAATCATACAATCTCAATCATACAATCGCAAACATACAATCACAATCATACAATCCCAATCATACTATCGCAATCATACAATGACAATCATACAATCACAATCATACAATCACAATCATACAAAAACAATCATACAATCACAATCATACAATCATAATCATATAATCACACTCATAAAATTGCAATCATACAATCGCAATCATACAATCACAATCATACCATCACAATCATACAGGCACAATCATACAATCACAATCATGAAATCACAATCATACAAAAACAATCATGCAATCACAATGATACAATCACAATCACACTATCGCAATCATACAATCACAATCATACAATCACAATAATACAATCACAATCATACAATCTCAATCATACAATTGCAATCATACAATCACAATCATACAATCACAATCATGCAATCACAATCATACAAACACAATCATACAATCACAATCATACTATCGCAATCATACAATCACAATCGTACAATCACAATCATACAATCACAATCATTCAATCACAATCATGCAATCACAATCATACAATCACAATCATACAATCACAATCATACGATCACAATCATACGAAGACAATCATACAATTACTACTATACAACCACAATCATACAAAAACAATCATACAATCACAATCATACGATGACAATCATACAATTACTACTATACAATCACAATCATACAAAAACAATCATACAATCACAATCATACAATCACAATCATACATTCACAATCATACAATCACAATCATACAATCACAATCATACAATCACAATAATACAATCACAATCATACAATCTCAATCATACAATCACAATCATACAATCACAATCATACAATCACAATCATACAATCACAATCATACAATCACAATCATACAATCACAATCATACTATCGCAATCATACAATCACAATCATACAATCACAATAATACAATCACAATCATACAATCACAATCATACAATCACAATCATACAATCACAATCATACAATCACAATCATACATTCACAATCATACAATCACAATCATACAATCACAATCATACAAAAACAATCATACAATCACAATCATACGATCACAATCATACGAAGACAATCATACAATTACTACTATACAATCACAATCATACAATCTCAATCATACGATGACAATCATACAATTACTACTATACAATCACAATCATACAAAATAATCATACAATCACAATCATACAATCACAATCATACAATCACAATCATACATTCACAATCATACAATCACAATCATACAATCACAATCATACAATCACAATAATACAATCACAATCATACAATCTCAATCATACAATCACAATCATACAATCACAATCATACAATCACAATCATACAATCACAATCATACAATCACAATCATACAATCACAATCATACAATCACAATCATACAATCACAATCATACAATCACAATCATACAATCACAATCATACTATCGCAATCATACAATCACAATCATACAATCACAATAATACAATCACAATCATACAATCACAATCATACAAAAACAATCATACAATCACAATCATACAATCACAATCATATGATCACAATCATACAATCACAATGATACAATCACAATCATACAATCACAATCATACAATCACAATCATACAATCACAATCATACGATCACAATCATACGAAGACAATCATACAATTACTACTATACAATCACAATCATACAAACACAATCATACAATCACAATCATACTATCGCAATCATACAATCACAATCGTACAATCACAATCATACAATCACAATCATTCAATCACAATCATGCAATCACAATCATACAATCACAATCATACAATCACAATCATACAATCACAATCATACAATCACAATCATACAATCACAATAATACAATCACAATCATACAATCACAATCATACAATCACAATCATACAATCAGAATCATACGATCACAATCATACGAAGACAATCATACAATTACTACTATACAATCACAATCATACAAAAACAATCATACAATCACAATCATACGATGACAATCATACAATTGCTACTATACAATCACAATCATACAAAAACAATCATACAATCACAATCATACAATCACAATCATACGATCACAATCATACGAAGTCAATCATACAATTACTACTATACAATCACAATCATACAAAAACAATCGTACAATCACAATCATACGATGACAATCATACAATTACTACTATACAATCACAATCATACAAAAACAATCATACAATCACAATCATACAATCACAATCATACAATCACAATGATACAATCACAATCATACAATCACAATCATACAATCACAATAATACAATCACAATCATACAATCACAATCATACAATCACAATCATACAATCACAATCATACAAAAACAATCATATAATCACAATCATACAATCACAATAATAGAACCATAATCATACAACCAAAATCATGCAATCACAATCATACAATCACAATCATACAATCACAATCATACAAAAACAATCATACAATCACAATCATACAATCATAATCATATAATCACACTCATAAGATTGCAATCATATAATCGCAATCATACAATCACAATCATACCATCACAATCATACAGGCACAATCATACAATCACAATCATACAATCACAATCATACAAAAACAATCATGCAATCACAATCATATAATCACAATCATACAATCACAATGATACAATCACAATCATACAATCACAATCATACAATCACAATCATACAATCACAATCATACAATCACAATCATACAATCACTATCATACGATCACAATCATACGAAGACAATCATACAATTACTACTATACAATCACAATCATACAAAAACAATCATACAATCACAATCATACGATGACAATCATACAATTACTACTATACAATCACAATCATACAAAAACAATCATACAATCAGAATCACACAATCACTATCATACAATCACAATCATACATTCACAATCATACAATCACAATCATACAATCACAATCATACAATCACAATAATACTATCACAATCATACAATCTCAATCATACAATCACAATTATACAATCACAATCATACAATCACAATCATACAATCACAATCATACTATCGCAATCATACAATCACAATCATACAATCACAATCATACAATCACAATCATACTATCGCAATCATACAATCACAATCATACAATCACAATCATACAATCACAATAATACAATCACAATCATACAATCACAATCATACAATCACAATCATACAATCACAATCATACAAAAACAATCATACAATCACAATCATACAATCACAATCATATGATCACAATCATACAATCACAATGATACAATCACAATCATAAAATCACAATCATACAATCACAATCATACAATCACAATCATACAATCACAATCATACGATCACAGTCATACGAAGACAATCATACAATTACTACTATACAATCACAATCATACAAAAACAATCATACAATCACAATCATACGATGACAATCATACAATTACTACTATACAATCACAATCATACAAAAACAATCATACAATCACAATCATACGATGACAATCATACAATTACTACTATACAATCACAATCATACAAAAACAATCATACAATCAGAATCACACAATCACTATCATACAATCACAAACATACATTCACAATCATACAATCACAATCATACAATCACAATCATACAATCACAATAATACAATCACAATCATACAAAAACAATCATGCAATCACAATGATACAATCACAATCATACAATCACAATCATACAATCACAATCATACAATCACAATCATACAATCACAATCATACAATCACAATCATACAATCACAATCATACAATCACAATCATACAATCACAATCATACAATCACAATCATACAATCACTATCATACGATCACAATCATACGAAGACAATCATACAATTAATACTATACAATCACAATCATACAAAAACAATCATACAATCACAATCATACGATGACAATCATACAATTACTACTATACAATCACAATCATACAAAAACAATCATACAATCACAATCATACGATGACAATCATACAATTACTACTATACAATCACAATCATACAAAAACAATCATACAATCACAACCATACAATCACAATCATACTATCGCAATCATACAATCACAATCATACAATCACAATCATACAATCACAATCATACTATCGCAATCATACAATCACAATCATACAATCACAATCATACAATCACAATAATACAATCACAATCATACAATCACAATCATACAATCACAATCATACAATCACAATCATACAATCACAATCATACAATCACAATCATGCAATTACAATCATACGATCATAATCATACAAGAAAAATCATACAATCACAATAATAGAACCATAATCATACAACCACAATCATGCAATCACAATCATACAATCACAATCATACAATCACAATCATACAAAAACAATCATACAATCACAATCATACGATGACAATCATACAATTACTACTATACAATCACAATCATACAAAAACAATCATACAATCACAATCATACAATCACAATCATACATTCACAATCATACAATCACAATCATACAATCACAATCATACAATCACAATAATACAATCACAATCATACAATCTCAATCATACAATCACAATCATACAATCACAATCATACAATCACAATCATACAATCACAATCATACAATCACAATCATACAATCACAATCATACAATCACAATCATACAATCACAATCATACAATCACAATCATACAATCACAATCATACAATCACAATCATACAATCACAATCATACAAAAACAATCATACAATCACAATCATACGAAGACAATCCTACAATTACTACTATACAATCACAATCATACAATCTCAATCATACGATGACAATCATGCAATTACTACTATACAATCACAATCATACAAAATAATCATACAATCACAATCATACAATCACAATCATACAATCACAATCATACATTCACAATCATACAATCACAATCATACAATCACAATCATACAATCACAATAATACAATCACAATCATACAATCTCAATCATACAATCACAATCATACAATCACAATCATACAATCACAATCATACAATCACAATCATACAATCACAATCATACAATCACAATCATACAATCACAATCATACAATCACAATCATACAATCACAATCATACAATCACAATCATACAATCACAATCATACAATCACAATCATACTATCGCAATCATACAATCACAATCATACAATCACAATAATACAATCACAATCATACAATCACAATCATACAATCACAATCATACAAAAACAATCATACAATCACAATCATACAATCACAATCATATGATCACAATCATACAATCACAATGATACAATCACAATCATACAATCACAATCATACAATCACAATCATACAATCACAATCATACGATCACAATCATACGAAGACAATCATACAATTACTACTATACAATCACAATCATACAAAAACAATCATACAATCAGAATCACACAATCACTATCATACAATCACAATCATACATTCACAATCATACAATCACAATCATACAATCACAATCATACAATCACAATAATACAATCACAATCATACAATCTCAATCATACAATCACAATTATACAATCACAATCATACAATCACAATCATACAATCACAATCATACTATCGCAATCATACAATCACAATCATACAATCACAATCATACAATCACAATCATACTATCGCAATCATACAATCACAATCATACAATCACAATCATACAATCACAATAATACAATCACAATCATACAATCACAATCATACAATCACAATCATACAATCACAATCATACAAAAACAATCATACAATCACAATCATACAATCACAATCATATGATCACAATCATACAATCACAATGATACAATCACAATCATAAAATCACAATCATACAATCACAATCATACAATCACAATCATACAATCACAATCATACGATCACAGTCATACGAAGACAATCATACAATTACTACTATACAATCACAATCATACAAAAACAATCATACAATCACAATCATACGATGACAATCATACAATTACTACTATACAATCACAATCATACAAAAACAATCATACAATCACAATCATACGATGACAATCATACAATTACTACTATACAATCACAATCATACAAAAACAATCATACAATCAGAATCACACAATCACTATCATACAATCACAAACATACATTCACAATCATACAATCACAATCATACAATCACAATCATACAATCACAATAATACAATCACAATCATACAAAAACAATCATGCAATCACAATGATACAATCACAATCATACAATCACAATCATACAATCACAATCATACAATCACAATCATACAATCACAATCATACAATCACAATCATACAATCACAATCATACAATCACAATCATACAATCACAATCATACAATCACTATCATACGATCACAATCATACGAAGACAATCATACAATTAATACTATACAATCACAATCATACAAAAACAATCATACAATCACAATCATACGATGACAATCATACAATTACTACTATACAATCACAATCATACAAAAACAATCATACAATCACAATCATACGATGACAATCATACAATTACTACTATACAATCACAATCATACAAAAACAATCATACAATCACAACCATACAATCACAATCATACTATCGCAATCATACAATCACAATCATACAATCACAATCATACAATCACAATCATACTATCGCAATCATACAATCACAATCATACAATCACAATCATACAATCACAATAATACAATCACAATCATACAATCACAATCATACAATCACAATCATACAATCACAATCATACAATCACAATCATACAATCACAATCATGCAATTACAATCATACGATCATAATCATACAAGAAAAATCATACAATCACAATAATAGAACCATAATCATACAACCACAATCATGCAATCACAATCATACAATCACAATCATACAATCACAATCATACAAAAACAATCATACAATCACAATCATACGATGACAATCATACAATTACTACTATACAATCACAATCATACAAAAACAATCATACAATCACAATCATACAATCACAATCATACATTCACAATCATACAATCACAATCATACAATCACAATCATACAATCACAATAATACAATCACAATCATACAATCTCAATCATACAATCACAATCATACAATCACAATCATACAATCACAATCATACAATCACAATCATACAATCACAATCATACAATCACAATCATACAATCACAATCATACAATCACAATCATACAATCACAATCATACAATCACAATCATACAAAAACAATCATACAATCACAATCATACGAAGACAATCCTACAATTACTACTATACAATCACAATCATACAATCTCAATCATACGATGACAATCATGCAATTACTACTATACAATCACAATCATACAAAATAATCATACAATCACAATCATACAATCACAATCATACAATCACAATCATACATTCACAATCATACAATCACAATCATACAATCACAATCATACAATCACAATAATACAATCACAATCATACAATCTCAATCATACAATCACAATCATACAATCACAATCATACAATCACAATCATACAATCACAATCATACAATCACAATCATACAATCACAATCATACAATCACAATCATACAATCACAATCATACAATCACAATCATACAATCACAATCATACAATCACAATCATACAATCACAATCATACTATCGCAATCATACAATCACAATCATACAATCACAATAATACAATCACAATCATACAATCACAATCATACAATCACAATCATACAAAAACAATCATACAATCACAATCATACAATCACAATCATATGATCACAATCATACAATCACAATGATACAATCACAATCATACAATCACAATCATACAATCACAATCATACAATCACAATCATACGATCACAATCATACGAAGACAATCATACAATTACTACTATACAATCACAATCATACAAACACAATCATACAATCACAATCATACTATCGCAATCATACAATCACAATCATACGATCACAATCATACAAAAACAATCATACAATCACAATCATACGAAGACAATCCTACAATTACTACTATACAATCACAATCATACAATCTCAATCATACGATGACAATCATGCAATCACAATCATACAATCACAATCATACAATCACAATCATACAATCACAATCATACAATCACAATCATACAATCACAATCATACAATCACAATCATACAATCACAATCATACAATCACAATCATACAAAAACAATCATACAATCACAATCATACGAAGACAATCCTACAATTACTACTATACAATCACAATCATACAATCTCAATCATACGATGACAATCATGCAATTACTACTATACAATCACAATCATACAAAATAATCATACAATCACAATCATACAATCACAATCATACAATCACAATCATACATTCACAATCATACAATCACAATCATACAATCACAATCATACAATCACAATAATACAATCACAATCATACAATCTCAATCATACAATCACAATCATACAATCACAATCATACAATCACAATCATACAATCACAATCATACAATCACAATCATACAATCACAATCATACAATCACAATCATACAATCACAATCATACAATCACAATCATACAATCACAATCATACAATCACAATCATACAATCACAATCATACTATCGCAATCATACAATCACAATCATACAATCACAATAATACAATCACAATCATACAATCACAATCATACAATCACAATCATACAAAAACAATCATACAATCACAATCATACAATCACAATCATATGATCACAATCATACAATCACAATGATACAATCACAATCATACAATCACAATCATACAATCACAATCATACAATCACAATCATACGATCACATTCATACGAAGACAATCATACAATTACTACTATACAATCACAATCATACAAACACAATCATACAATCACAATCATACTATCGCAATCATACAATCACAATCATACAATCACAATAATACAATCACAATCATACAATCTCAATCATACAATCGCAATCATACAATCACAATCATACAATCACAATCATGCAATCACAATCATACAAACACAATCATACAATCACAATCATACTATCGCAATCATACAATCACAATCGTACAATCACAATCATACAATCACAATCATTCAATCACAATCATGCAATCACAATCATACAATCACAATCATACAATCACAATCATACGATCACAATCATACGAAGACAATCATACAATTACTACTATACAACAACAATCATACAAAAACAATCATACAATCACAATAATACGATGACAATCATACAATTACTACTATACAATCACAATCATACAAAAACAATCATACAATCACAATCATACAATCACAATCATACATTCACAATCATACAATCACAATCATACAATCACAATCATACAATCACAATAATACAATCACAATCATACAATCTCAATCATACAATCACAATCATACAATCACAATCATACAATCACAATCATACAATCACAATCATACTATCGCAATCATACAATCACAATCATACAATCACAATAATACAATCACAATCATACAATCACAATCATACAATCACAATCATACAATCACAATCATACAATCACAATCATACAATCACAATCATACAATCACAATCATACAAAAACAATCATACAATCACAATCATACGATCACAATCATACGAAGACAATCATACAATTACTACTATACAATCACAATCATACAATCTCAATCATACGATGACAATCATACAATTACTACTATACAATCACAATCATACAAAATAATCATACAATCACAATCATACAATCACAATCATACAATCACAATCATACATTCACAATCATACAATCACAATCATACAATCACAATCATACAATCACAATAATACAATCACAATCATACAATCTCAATCATACAATCACAATCATACAATCACAATCATACAATCACAATCATACAATCACAATCATACAATCACAATCATACAATCACAATCATACTATCGCAATCATACAATCACAATCATACAATCACAATCATACAATCACAATCATACTATCGCAATCATACAATCACAATCATACAATCACAATAATACAATCACAATCATACAATCACAATCATACAAAAACAATCATACAATCACAATCATACAATCACAATCATATGATCACAATCATACAATCACAATGATACAATCACAATCATACAATCACAATCATACAATCACAATCATACAATCACAATCATACGATCACAATCATACGAAGACAATCATACAATTACTACTATACAATCACAATCATACAAACACAATCATACAATCACAATCATACTATCGCAATCATACAATCACAATCGTACAATCACAATCATACAATCACAATCATTCAATCACAATCATGCAATCACAATCATACAAGCACAATCATACAATCACAATCATACAATCACAATCATACAATCACAATCATACAATCACAATAATACAATCACAATCATACAATCACAATCATACAATCACAATCATACAATCAGAATCATACGATGACAATCATACGAAGACAATCATACAATTACTACTATACAATCACAATCATACAAAAACAATCATACAATCACAATCATACGATGACAATCATACAATTGCTACTATACAATCACAATCATACAAAAACAATCATACAATCACAATCATACAATCACAATCATACGATCACAATCATACGAAGTCAATCATACAATTACTACTATACAATCACAATCATACAAAAACAATCGTACAATCACAATCATACGATGACAATCATACAATTACTACTATACAATCACAATCATACAAAAACAATCATACAATCACAATCATACAATCACAATCATACAATCACAATGATACAATCACAATCATACAATCACAATCATACAATCACAATAATACAATCACAATCATACAATCACAATCATACAATCACAATCATACAAAAACAATCATACAATCAGAATCACACAATCACTATCATACAATCACAATCATACATTCACAATCATACAATCACAATCATACAATCACAATCATACAATCACAATAATACAATCACAATCATACAATCTCAATCATACAATCACAATTATACAATCACAATCATACAATCACAATCATACAATCACAATCATACTATCGCAATCATACAATCACAATCATACAATCACAATCATACAATCACAATCATACTATCGCAATCATACAATCACAATCATACAATCACAATCATACAATCACAATAATACAATCACAATCATACAATCACAATCGTACAATCACAATCATACAATCACAATCATACAAAAACAATCATATAATCACAATCATACAATCACAATCATATGATCACAATCATACAATCACAATGATACAATCACAATCATACAATCACAATCATACAATCACAATCATACTATCGCAATCATACAATCACAATCATACATCCACAATCATACAATCACAATCATACAATCACAATCATACAATCACAATCATACAATCACAATCATACTATCGCAATCATACAATCACAATCATACAATCACAATAATACAATCACAATCATACAATCACAATCATACAATCACAATCATACAATCACAATCATACAAAAACAATCATACAATCACAATCATACAATCATAATCATATAATCACACTCATAAAATTGCAATCATACAATCGCAATCATACAATCACAATCATACCATCACAATCATACAGGCACAATCATACAATCACAATCATACAAAAACAATCATGCAATCACAATCATATAATCACAATCATACAATCACAATGATACAATCACAATCATACAATCACAATCATACAATCACAATCATACAATCACAATCATACAGTCACAATCATACAATCACTATCATACGATCACAATCATACGAAGACAATCATACAATTACTACTATACAATCACAATCATACAAAAACAATCATACAATCACAATCATACGATGACAATCATACAATTACTACTATACAATCACAATCATACAAAAACAATCATACAATCAGAATCACACAATCACTATCATACAATCACAATCATACATTCACAATCATACAATCACAATCATACAATCACAATCATACAATCACAATAATACAATCACAATCATACAATCTCAATCATACAATCACAATTATACAATCACAATCATACAATCACAATCATACAATCACAATCATACTATCGCAATCATACAATCACAATCATACAATCACAATCATACAATCACAATCATACTATCGCAATCATACAATCACAATCATACAATCACAATCATACAATCACAATAATACAATCACAATCATACAATCACAATCATACAATCACAATCATACAATCACAATCATACAAAAACAATCATACAATCACAATCATACAATCACAATCATATGATCACAATCATACAATCACAATGATACAATCACAATCATAAAATCACAATCATACAATCACAATCATACAATCACAATCATACAATCACAATCATACGATCACAGTCATACGAAGACAATCATACAATTACTACTATACAATCACAATCATACAAAAACAATCATACAATCACAATCATACGATGACAATCATACAATTACTACTATACAATCACAATCATATAAAAACAGCCATACAATCACAATCATACAATCACAATCATACAATCACAATCATACATTCACAATCATACAATCACAATCATACAATCACAATCATACAATCACAATCATACAATCACAATAATACAATCACAATCATACAATCTCAATCATACAATCACAGTCATACAATCACAATCATACAATCACAATCATACAATCACAATCATACAATCACAATCATACAATCACAATCATACAATCACAATCATACAATCACAATCATACTATCGCAATCATACAATCACAATCATAAAATCACAATCATACAATCACTATCATACGATCACAATCATACGAAGACAATCATACAATTACTACTATACAATCACAATCATACAAAAACAATCATACAATCACAATCATACGATGACAATCATACAATTACTACTATACAATCACAATCATACAAAAACAATCATACAATCAGAATCACACAATCACTATCATACAATCACAATCATACATTCACAATCATACAATCACAATCATACAATCACAATCATACAATCACAATAATACAATCACAATCATACAATCTCAATCATACAATCACAATTATACAATCACAATCATACAATCACAGTCATACAATCACAATCATACTATCGCAATCATACAATCACAATCAGACAATCACAATCATACAATCACAATCATACTATCGCAATCATACAATCACAATCATACAATCACAATCATACAATCACAATAATACAATCACAATCATACAATCACAATCATACAATCACAATCATACAATCACAATCATACAATCACAATCATACAATCACAATCATACGATCACAATCATACGAAGACAATCATACAATTACTACTATACAATCACAATCATACAATCACAATCATACAATCACAATCATACAAAAACAATCATACAATCACAATCATATGATCACAATCATATGATCACAATCATACAACCACAATGATACAATCACAATCATACAATCACAATCATACAATCACAATCATACAATCACAATCATACGATCACAATCATACGAAGACAATCATACAATTACTACTATACAATCACAATCATACAAAAACAATCATACAATCACAATCATACGATGACAATCATACAATTACTACTATACAATCACAATCATACAAAAACAATCATACAATCACAATCATACAATCACAATCATACAATCACAATCATACATTCACAATCATACATTCACAATCATACAATCACAATCATACAATCACAATCATACAATCACAATAATACAATCAGAATCATACAATCTCAATCATACAATCACAATCATACAATCACAATCATACAATCTCAATCATACAATCACAATCATATGATCACAATCACACAATCACAATGATACAATCACAATCATACAATCACAATCATACAATCACAATCATACAATCACAATCATACGATCACAATCATACGAAGACAATCATACAATTACTACTATACAATCACAATCATACAAAAACAATCATACAATCACAATCATACAATCACAATCATACAATCACAATCATACATTCACAATCATACAATCACAATCATACAATCACAATCATACAATCACAATCATACAATCACAATAATACAATCACAATCATACAATCTCAATCATACAATCGCAATCATACAATCACAATCATAAAATCACAATCATGCAATCACAATCATACAAACACAATCATACAATCACAATCATACTATCGCAATCATACAATCACAATCGTACAATCACAATCATACAATCACAATCATTCAATCACAATCATGCAATCACAATCATACAATCACAATCATACAATCACAATCATACGATGACAATCATACGAAGACAATCATACAATTACTACTATACAATCACAATCATACAAAAACAATCATACAATCACAATCATACGATGACAAACATACAATTACTACTATACAATCACAATCATACAAAAACAATCATACAATCACAATCATACAATCACAATCATACATTCACAATCATACAATCACAATCATACAATCACAATCATACAATCACAATCATACAATCACAATAATACAATCACAATCATACAATCTCAATCATACAATCACAATCATACAATCACAATCATACAATCACAATCATACAATCACAATCATACAATCGCAATCATACTATCGCAATCATACAATCACAATCATACAATCACAATCATACAATCACAATCATACAATCACAATAATACAATCACAATCATACAATCACAATCATACAATCACAATCATACAATCACAATCATACAATCACAATCATACAATCACAATCATACAAAAACAATCATACAATCACAATCATACAATCACAATCATATGATCACAATCATACAGTCACAATGATACAATCACAATCATACAATCACAATCATACAATCACAATCATACAATCACAATCATACGATCACAATCATACGAAGTCAATCATACAATTACTACTATACAATCACAATCATACAAAAACAATCATACAATCACAATCATACGATGACAATCATACAATTACTACTATACAATCACAATCATACAAAAACAATCATACAATCACAATCATGCAATCACAATCATATGATCACAATCATACAATCACAATGATACAATCACAATCATACAATCACAATTATACAATCACAATCATACAATCACAATCATACGATCACAATCATACGAAGACAATCATACAATTACTACTATACAATCACAATCATACAATCACAATCATACGATGACAATCATACAATTACTACTATACAATCACAATCATACAAAATAATCATACAATCACAATCATACAATCACAATCATACAATCACAATCATACATTCACAATCATACAATCACAATCATACAATCACAATCATACAATCACAATAATACAATCACAATCATACAATTTCAATCATACAATCACAATCATACAATCACAATCATACAATCACAATCATACAATCACAATCATACAATCACAATCATACAATCACAATCGTACAATCACAATCATACAATCACAATCATACTATCGCAATCATACAATCACAATCATACAATCACAATCATACAATCACAATTATACAATCACAATCATGCAATTACAATCATACGATCATAATCATACAAGAACAATCATACAATCACAATAATAGAACCATAATTATACAACCACAATCAAACGATCACAATCATACAATCACCATCATACGACCACAATCGTACGATCACAATCATACAATCACAATCATACAATAACAATCATACAATCACAATCATACACTCGCAATCATACGCTCACAATCATTCAATCACAATGATACAATCACAATCATACAATCACAATCATACGATCACAATCATACGATCACAATTATACGATGACAATCATACAATTACTACTATACAATCACAATCATACAAAAACAATCATACAATCTCAATCATACAATCACAATCATACAATCACAATCATACATTCACAATCATACAATAACAATCATACAATCACAATCACACAATCACAATAATACAATCGCAATCACGCAATCTCAATCATACAATCACAATCATACAATCACAAACATACAATCACAATCATGCTATCGCAATCATACAATCACAATCATACAATCACAATCATACAATCACAATAATACAATCACAATCATACAATCGCAGTCATACAATCGCAATCATACAATCACAATCGTACTATCGCAATCATATAATCACAATCATACAAACACAATCATACAATCACAATCATACAATCACAATCATGCAATTACAATCATACGATCATAATCATACAAGAACAATCATACAATCACAATCATACAATCACAATCATACAAAAACAATCATACAATCACAATCATACAATCATAATCATATAATCACACTCATAAAATTTCAATCATACAATCGCAATCATACAATCACAATCATACCATCACAATCATACAGGCACAATCATACAATCACAATCATACAATCACAATCATACAAAAACAATCATGCAATCACAATCATATAATCACAATCATACAATCACAATGATACAATCACAATCATACAATCACAATCATACAATCACAATCATACAATCACAATCATACAATCACTATCGTACGATCACAATCATACGAAGACAATCATACAATTACTACTATACAATCACAATCATACGATCACAATCATACGAAGACAATCATACGATGACAATCATACAATTACTACTATACAATCACAATCATACAAAAACAACCATACAATCACAATCATACAATCACAATCATACAATCACAATCATACATTCACAATCATACAATCACAATCATACAATCACAATCATACAATCACAATCATACAATCACAATCATACAATCACAATAATACAATCACAATCATACAATCACAATCATACCATCACAATCATACAATCACAAACATACAATCACAATCATACAAAAACAATCGTACAATCACAATCATACAATCACAATCATATGATCACAATCATACAGTCACAATGATACAATCACAATCATACAATCACAATCATACAATCACAATCATACAATCACAATCATACGATCACAATCATACGAAGTCAATCATACAATTACTACTATACAATCACAATCATACAAAAACAATCATACAATCACAATCATACGATGACAATCATACAATTACTACTATACAATCACAATCATACAAAAACAATCATACAATCACAATCATGCAATCACAATCATATGATAACAATCATACAATCACAATGATACAATCACAATCATACAATCACAATCATACAATCACAATCATACAATCACAATCATACGATCACAATCATACGAAGACAATCATACAATTACTACTATACAATCACAATCATACAATCACAATCATACGATGACAATCATACAATTACTACTATACAATCACAATCATACAAAATAATCATACAATCACAATCATACAATCACAATCATACAAAAACAATCATACAATCACAATCATACAATCACAATCATACGATCACAGTCATACGAAGACAATCATACAATTACTACTATACAATCACAATCATACAAAAACAATCATACAATCACAATCATACGATGACAATCATACAATTACTACTATACAATCACAATCATATAAAAACAACCATACAATCACAATCATACAATCACAATCATACAATCACAATCATACATTCACAATCATATGATCACAATCATACAATCACAATGATACAATCACAATCATACAATCACAATCATACAATCACAATCATACAATCACAATCACACAATCACAATCATACGATCACAATCATACGAAGACAATCATACAATTACTACTATACAATCACAATCATACAATCACAATCATACAATCACAATCATACAAAAACAATCATACAATCACAATCATACGATGACAATCATACAATTACTACTATACAATCACAATCATACAAAAACAATCATACAATCACAATCATACAATCACAATCATACAATCACAATCATACATTCACAATCATACATTCACAATCATACAATCACAATCATACAATCACAATCATACAATCACAATAATACAATCAGAATCATACAATCTCAATCATACAATCACAATCATACAATCACAATCATACAATCTCAATCATACAATCACAATCATACAATCACAATCATACAATCACAATCATACTATCGCAATCATACAATCACAATCATACAATCACAATCATACAATCACAATCATACAATCTCAATCATATGATCATAATCATACAATCACAATGATACAATCACAATCATACAATCACAATCATACAATCACAATCATACAATCACAATCGTACAATCACAATCATACGATCACAATCATACGAAGACAATCATACAATTACTACTATACAATCACAATCATACAAAAACAATCATACAATCACAATCATACGATGACAATCATACAATTACTACTATACAATCACAATCATACAAAAACAATCATACAATCACAATCATACAATCACAATCATACAATCTCAATCATACAATGCCAATCATACAATCACAATCATACAATCACTATCATACAATCAAAATCATACAACCACAATCATACAATCACAATCATACAATCACAATCATACAATCACAATCATACAATCACAATCATACAATCACAATCATACAATCACAATCATACAATCACAATCATACAAAAACAGTCATACAATCAAAATCATACAATCACAATCATACAATCACAATCATGCAATCACAATCATACAATCACAATCATATGATCACAATCACACAATCACAATGATACAATCACAATCATACAATCACAATCATACAATCACAATCATACAATCACAATCATACAATCACAATCATACGATCACAATCATACGAAGACAATCATACAATTACTACTATACAATCACAATCATACAAAAACAATCATACAATCACAATCATACAATCACAATCATACAATCACAATCATACATTCACAATCATACAATCACAATCATACAATCACAATCATACAATCACAATCATACAATCACAATAATACAATCACAATCATACAATCTCAATCATACAATCGCAATCATACAATCACAATCATAAAATCACAATCATGCAATCACAATCATACAAACACAATCATACAATCACAATCATACTATCGCAATCATACAATCACAATCGTACAATCACAATCATACAATCACAATCATTCAATCACAATCATGCAATCACAATCATACAATCACAATCATACAATCACAATCATACGATGACAATCATACGAAGACAATCATACAATTACTACTATACAATCACAATCATACAAAAACAATCATACAATCACAATCATACGATGACAAACATACAATTACTACTATACAATCACAATCATACAAAAACAATCATACAATCACAATCATACAATCACAATCATACATTGACAATCATACAATCACAATCATACAATCACAATCATACAATCACAATAATACAATCACAATCATACAATCTCAATCATACAATCACAATCATACAATCACAATCATACAATCACAATCATACAATCACAATCATACAATCACAATCATACTATCGCAATCATACAATCACAATCATACAATCACAATCATACAATCACAATCATACAATCACAATCATACAATCACAATCATACAATCACAATCATACTATCGCAATCATACAATCACAATCATACAATCACAATCATACAATCACAATCATACAATCACAATCATATGATCACAATCATACAATCACAATGATACAATCACAATCATACAATCACAATCATACAATCACAATCATACAATCACAATCGTACAATCACAATCATACGATCACAATCATACGAAGACAATCATACAATTACTACTATACAATCACAATCATACAAAAACAATCATACAATCACAATCATACGATGACAATCATACAATTACTACTATACAATCACAATCATACAAAAACAATCATACAATCACAATCATACAATCACAATCATACAATCTCAATCATACAATGCCAATCATACAATCACAATCATACAATCACTATCATACAATCAAAATCATACAACCACAATCATACAATCACAATCATACAATCACAATCATACAATCACAATAATACAATCACAACCATACAATCTCAATCATACAATCGCAATCATACAATCACAATCATAAAATCACAATCATGCAATCACAATCATACAAACACAATCATACAATCACAATCATACTATCGCAATCATACAATCACAATCGTACAATCACAATCATACAATCACAATCATTCAATCACAATCATGCAATCACAATCATACAATCACAATCATACGATGACAATCATACGAAGACAATCATACAATTACTACTATACAATCACAATCATACAAAAACAATCATACAATCACAATCATACGATGACAAACATACAATTACTACTATACAATCACAATCATACAAAAACAATCATACAATCACAATCATACAATCACAATCATACATTCACAATCATACAATCACAATCATACAATCACAATCATACAATCACAATCATACAATCACAATCATACAATCACAATCATACAATCACAATCATACAATCACAATCATACAATCACAATCATACAATCACAATCATACAATCACAATCATACAATCACAATCATACAAAAACAATCATACAATCACAATCATACAATCACAATCATATGATCACAATCATACAGTCACAATGATACAATCACAATCATACAATCACAATCATACAATCACAATCATACAATCACAATCATACGATCACAATCATACGAAGTCAATCATACAATTACTACTATACAATCACAATCATACAAAAACAATCATACAATCACAATCATACGATGACAATCATACAATTACTACTGTACAATCACAATCATACAAAAACAATCATACAATCACAATCATGCAATCACAATCATATGATCACAATCATACAATCACAATGATACAATCACAATCATACAATCACAATCATACAATCACAATCATACAATCACAATCATACAATCACAATCATACGATCACAATCATACGAAGACAATCATACAATTACTACTATACAATCACAATCATACAATCACAATCATACGATGACAATCATACAATTACTACTATACAATCACAATCATACAAAATAATCATACAATCACAATCATACAATCACAATCATACAATCACAATCATACATTCACAATCATACAATCACAATCATACAATCACAATCATACAATCACAATAATACAATCACAATCATACAATCTCAATCATACAATCACAATCATACAATCACAATCATACAATCACAATCATACAATCACAATCATACTATCGCAATCATACAATCACAATAATACAATCACAATCATACAATCACAATCATACAATCACAATCATACAATCACAATCATACAATCACAATCATACAATCACAATCATACAATCACAATCGTACAATCACAATCATACAATCACAATCATACTATCGCAATCATACAATCACAATCATACAATCACAATCATACAATCACAATTATACAATCACAATCATGCAATTACAATCATACGATCATAATCATACAAGAACAATCATACAATCACAATAATAGAACCATAATTATACAACCACAATCAAACGATCACAATCATACAATCACCATCATACGATCACAATCGTACGATCACAATCATACAATCACAATCATACAATAACAATCATACAATCACAATCATACACTCGCAATCATACGCTCACAATCATTCAATCACAATGATACAATCACAATCATACAATCACAATCATACGATCACAATCATACGATCACAATTATACGATGACAATCATACAATTACTACTATACAATCACAATCATACAAAAACAATCATACAATCTCAATCATACAATCACAATCATACAATCACAATCATACATTCACAATCATACAATAACAATCATACAATCACAATCACACAATCACAATAATACAATCGCAATCACGCAATCTCAATCATACAATCACAATCATACAATCACAAACATACAATCACAATCATGCTATCGCAATCATACAATCACAATCATACAATCACAATCATACAATCACAATAATACAATCACAATCATACAATCACAATCATACAATCACAATCATACAAAAACAATCATACAATCACAATCATACAATCATAATCATATAATCATACTCATAAAATTGCAATCATACAATCGCAATCATACAATCACAATCATACCATCACAATCATACAGGCACAATCATAAAATCACAATCATACAATCACAATCATACAAAAACAATCATGCAATCACAATCATATAATCACAATCATACAATCACAATGATACAATCACAATCATACAATCACAATCATACAATCACAATCATACAATCGCAATCATACAATCACTATCGTACGATCACAATCATACGAAGACAATCATACAATTACTACTATACAATCACAATCATACGATCACAATCATACGAAGACAATCATACGATGACAATCATACAATTACTACTATACAATCACAATCATACAAAAACAACCATACAATCACAATCATACAATCACAATCATACAATCACAATCATACATTCACAATCATACAATCACAATCATACAATCACAATCATACAATCACAATCATACAATCACAATAATACAATCACAATCATACAATCTCAATCATACAATCACAATCATACAATCACAATCATACAATCACAATCATACAATCACAATCATACAATCACAATCATACATTCACAATCATACAATCACAATCATACAATCAGAATCATACAATCACAATAATACAATCACAATCATACAATCTCAATCATACTATCGCAATCATACAATCACAATCATACAATCACAATCGTACAATCACAATTATACAATCACAATCATTCAATCACAATCATGCAATCACAATCATACAATCACAATCATACAATCACAATCATATAAAAACAATCATACAATCACAATCATACAATCACAATCATACAATCACAATCATACAATCACAACCATACTATCACAATCATACGATCACAATCATACGAAGACAATCATACAATTACTACTATACAATCACAATCATACAAAAACAATCATACAAACACAATCATACGATGGCAAACATACAATTACTACTATACAATCACAATCATACAAAAACAATCATACAATCACAATCACACATTCACAATCATACAATCACAATCATACAATCACAATCACAATAATACAATCACAATCATACAATCTCAATCATACAATCACAATCATACAATCACAATCACACAATCCCAATCATACTATGGCAATCATACAATCGCAATCATACAATCACAATCATACAATCACAATCATACAATCACAATCATACAATCACAATCATACAATCACAATCATACAATCACAATCATACAATCACAATCATACAAAAACAGTCATACAATCAAAATCATACAATCACAATCATACAATCACAATCATGCAATCACAATCATACAATCACAATCATATGATCACAATCACACAATCACAATGATACAATCACAATCATACAATCACAATCATACAATCACAATCATACAATCACAATCATACGATCACAATCATACGAAGACAATCATACAATTACTACTATACAATCACAATCATACAATCACAATCATACAATCACAATCATACATTCACAATCATACAATCACAATCATACAATCACAATCATACAATCACAATAATACAATCACAATCATACAATCTCAATCATACAATCACAATCATACAATCACAATCATACAATCACAATCATACAATCACAATCATACAATCACAATCATACAATCACAATCATACAATCACAATCATACATTCACAATCATACAATCAGAATCATACAATCACAATAATACAATCACAATCATACAATCTCAATCATACAATCGCAATCATACAATCACAATCATACAATCCCAATCATACTATCGCAATCATACAATCACAATCATACAATCACAATCGTACAATCACAATTATACAATCACAATCATTCAATCACAATCATGCAATCACAATCATACAATCACAATCATATAAAAACAATCATACAATCACAATCATACAATCACAATCATACAATCACAATCATACAATCACAATCATACAATCACAATCATACAATCACAATCATACAATCACAATCATACAATCACAATCATACAATCACAATCATACTATCACAATCATACGATCACAATCATACGAAGACAATCATACAATTACTACTATACAATCACAATCATACAAAAACAATCATACAAACACAATCATACGATGGCAAACATACAATTACTACTATACAATCACAATCATACAAAAACAATCATACAATCACAATCACACATTCACAATCATACAATCACAATCATACAATCACAATCACAATAATACAATCACAATCATACAATCTCAATCATACAATCACAATCATACAATCACAATCACACAATCCCAATCATACTATGGCAATCATACAATCGCAATCATACAATCACAATCATACAATCACAATCATACAATCACAATCATACTATCGCAATGATACAATCACAATCATACAACCACAATCATACGAAGACAATCATACAATTACTACTATACAATCACAATCATACAAAAACAATCATACAATCACAATCATACGATGACAATCCTACAATTACTACTATACAATCACAATCACACAAGAACAATCATACAATCACAATCATACAATCACAATCATACAATCACAATCATACATTCACAATCATACAATCACAATCATACAATCACAATCATACAATCACAATAATACAATCACAATCATACAATCTCAATCATACAATCACAATCATACAATCACAATCATTCAATCTCAATCATACAATCACAGTCATACAATCACAATCATACAATCACAATCATACTATCGCAATCATACAATCACAATCATACAATCACAATCATACAATCACAATAATACAATCACAATCATACAATCACAATCATACAATCACAATCATACAATCACAATCATACAAAAACAATCATACAATCACAATCATACAATCACAATCATATGATCACAATCATACAATCACAATGATACAATCACAATCATACAATCACAATCATACAATCACAATCATACAATCACAATCATACGATTACAATCATACGAAGACAATCATACAATTACTACTATACAATCACAATCATACAAAAACAATCATACAATCACAATCATACGATGACAATCATACAATTACTACTATACAATCACAATCATACAAAAACAATCATACAATCACAATCATACAATCACAATCATATGATCACAATCATACAATCACAATGATACAATCACAATCATACAATCACAATCATACAATCACAATCATACGATCACAATCATACGAAGACAATCATACAATCACAATCGTACAATCACAATCATACTATCGCAATCATACAATCACAATAATACAAACACAATCATACAATCACAATCATACAATCACAATCATACAATCACAATCATACAATCACAATCATACAATCACAATCATACAATCACAATCATACAATCGCAATCATACTATCGCAATCATACAATCACAACCATACAATCACAATCATACAATCACAATCATACAATCACAATCATACAATCACAATCATACAATCACAATCATGCAATTACAATCATACGATCATAATCATACAAGAACAATCATACAATCACAATAATAGAACAATAATTATACAACCACAATCAAACGATCACAATCATACAATCACAATCATACGATCACAATCGTACGATCACAATCATACAATCACAATCATACAAAAACAATCATACAATCACAATCATACACTCACAATCATACGCTCACAATCATTCAATCACAATGCTACAATCACAATCATACAATCACAATCATACGATCACAATCATACGATCACAATCATACGAAGACAATCATACAATTACTACTATACAATCACAATCATACAAAAACAATCATACAATCACAATCATATGATGACAATCATACAATTACTACTATACAATCACAATCATACGAAAACAATCATACAATCTCAATCATACAATCACAATCATACGAAAACAATCATACAATCTCAATCATACAATCACAATCATACAATCACAATCATACATTCACAATCATACAATAACAATCATACAATCACAATCACACAATCACAATAATACAATCACAATCATACAATCTCAATCATACAATCACAATCATACAATCACAAACATACAATCACAATCATGCTATCGCAGTCATACAATCACAATCATACAATCACAATAATACAATCACAATCATACAATCACAATCATACAGTCACAATCATACTATCGCAATCATATAATCACAATCATACAATCACAATCATACAATCACAATCATACAATCACAATCATGCAATTACAATCATACGATCATAATCATACAAGAAAAATCATACAATCACAATAATAGAACCATAATCATACAACCACAATCATGCAATCACAATCATACAATCACAATCATACAATCACAATCATACAAAAACAATCATACAATCACAATCATACAATCGTAATCATATAATCACACTCATAAAATTGCAATCATACAATCGCAATCATACAATCACAATCATACCATCACAATCATACAGGCACAATCATACAATCACAATCATGAAATCACAATCATACAAAAACAATCATGCAATCACAATGATACAATCACAATCATACAATCACAATCATACAATCACAATCATACAATCACAATCATACAATCACAATCATACAATCACAATCATACAATCACAATCATACAATCACAATCATACAATCACAATCATACAATCACAATCATACAATCACTATCATACGATCACAATCATACGAAGACAATCATACAATTACTACTATACAATCACAATCATACAAAAACAATCATACAATCACAATCATACGACGACAATCATACAATTACTACTATACAATCACAATCATACAAAAACAATCATACAATCAGAATCACACAATCACTATCATACAATCACAATCATACATTCACAATCATACAATCACAATCATACAATCACAATCATACAATCACAATAATACAATCACAATCATACAATCTCAATCATACAATCACAATTATACAATCACAATCATACAATCACAATCATACAATCACAATCATACTATCGCAATCATACAATCACAATCATACAATCACAATCATACAATCACAATCATACTATCGCAATCATACAATCACAATCATACAATCACAATCATACAATCACAATAATACAATCACAATCATACAATCACAATCATACAATCACAATCATACAATCACAATCATACAATCACAATCATACAAAAACAATCATACAATCACAATCATACAATCACAATCATATGATCACAATCTTACAATCACAATGATACAATCACAATCATACAATGACAATCATACAATCACAATCATACAATCACAATCATACAATCACAATAATACAATCACAATCATACAATCTCAATCATACAATCGCAAACATACAATCACAATCATACAATCCCAATCATACTATCGCAATCATACAATGACAATCATACAATCACAATCATACAATCACAATCATACAAAAACAATCATACAATCACAATCATACAATCATAATCATATAATCACACTCATAAAATTGCAATCATACAATCGCAATCATACAATCACAATCATACCATCACAATCATACAGGCACAATCATACAATCACAATCATGAAATCACAATCATACAAAAACAATCATGCAATCACAATGATACAATCACAATCATACTATCGCAATCATACAATCACAATCATACAATCACAATCATACAATCACAATCATACTATCGCAATCATACAATCACAATCATACAATCACAATCATACAATCACAATAATACAATCACAATCATACAATCACAATCATACTGTCGCAATGATACAATCACAATCATACAATCACAATCATACTATCGCAATCATACAATCACAATCATACAATCACAATCATACTATCACAATCATACAATCACAATCATACAATCAGAATCATACAAAAACAATCATACAGTCAAAATCATACAAAAACAATCATACAATCACAATCATACAATCACAATCATATGATCACAATCATACAATCACAATGATACAATCACAATCATACAATCACAATCATACAATCGCAATCATACAATCACAATCATACGATCACAATCATACGAAGACAATCATACAATTACTACTATACAATCACAATCATACAATCACAATCATACAAAAACAATCATACAATCACAATCATACAATCACAATCATATGATCACAATCATACAATCGCAATGATACAGTCACAATCATACAATCACAATCATACAATCACAATCATACAATCACAATTATACGATCACAATCATACAATCACAATCATACAATCACAATCATACGATGACAATCATACAATTACTACTATACAATCACAATCATACAAAAACAATCATACAATCACAATCATACAATCACAATCATACAATCACAATCATACATTCAGAATCATACAATCACAATCATACAATCACAATCATACAATCACAATCATACAATCACAATCATACAATCACAATAATACAATCACAATCATACAATCACAATCATGCAATCACAATCATACAATCACAATCATACAATCACAATCATACAAAAACAATCATACAATCACAATCATACAATCACAATCATATGATCACAATCATACAATCACAATGATACAATCACAATCATACAATCACAATCATACAATCACAATCATACAATCACAATCATACGATCACAATCATACGAAGACAATCATACAATTACTACTATACAATCACAATCATACAAAAACAATCATACAATCACAATCATACGATGACAATCATACAATTACTACTATACAATCACAATCATACAAAAACAATCATACAATCACAATCATACAATCACAATCATATGATCACAATCATACAATCACAATGATACAATCACAATCATACAATCACAATCATACAATCACAATCATACAATCACAATCATACGATCACAATCATACGAAGACAATCATACAATCACAATCGTACAATCACAATCATACTATCGCAATCATACAATCACAATAATACAATCACAATCATACAATCACAATCATACAATCACAATCATACAATCACAATCATACAATCACAATCATACAATCACAATCATACAATCGCAATTATACTATCGCAATCATACAATCACAACCATACAATCACAATCATACAATCACAATCATACAATCACAATCATACAATCACAATCATACAATCACAATCATGCAATTACAATCATACGATCATAATCATACAAGAACAATCATAGAATCACAATAATAGAACAATAATTATACAACCACAATCAAACGATCACAATCATACAATCACAATCATACGATCACAATCGTACGATCACAATCATACAATCACAATCATACAAAAACAATCATACAATCACAATCATACACTCACAATCATACGCTCACAATCATTCAATCACAATGATACAATCACAATCATACAATCACAATCATACGATCACAATCATACGATCACAATCATACGAAGACAATCATACAATTACTACTATACAATCACAATCATACAAAAACAATCATACAATCACAATCATATGATGACAATCATACAATTACTACTATACAATCACAATCATACGAAAACAATCATACAATCTCAATCATACAATCACAATCATACGAAAACAATCATACAATCTCAATCATACAATCACAATCATACAATCACAATCATACATTCACAATCATACAATAACAATCATACAATCACAATCACACAATCACAATAATAATATCACAATCATACAATCTCAATCATACAATCACAATCATACAATCACAAACATACAATCACAATCATGCTATCGCAGTCATACAATCACAATCATACAATCACAATAATACAATCACAATCATACAATCACAATCATACAATCACAATCATACAATCACAATCATACAGTCACAATCATACTATCGCAATCATATAATCACAATCATACAATCACAATCATACAATCACAATCATACAATCACAATCATGCAATTACAATCATACGATCATAATCATACAAGAAAAATCATACAATCACAATAATAGAACCATAATCATACAACCACAATCATGCAATCACAATCATACAATCACAATCATACAATCACAATCATACAAAAACAATCATACAATCACAATCATACAATCATAATCATATAGTCACACTCATAAAATTGCAATCATACAATCGCAATCATACAATCACAATCATACCATCACAATCATACAGGCACAATCATACAATCACAATCATGAAATCACAATCATACAAAAACAATCATGCAATCACAATGATACAATCACAATCATACAATCACAATCATACAATCACAATCATACAATCACAATCATACAATCACAATCATACAATCACAATCATACAATCACAATCATACAATCACAATCATACAATCACAATCATACAATCACTATCATACGATCACAATCATACGAAGACAATCATACAATTACTACTATACAATCACAATCATACAAAAACAATCATACAATCACAATCATACGATGACAATCATACAATTACTACTATACAATCACAATCATACAAAAACAATCATACAATCAGAATCACACAATCACTATCATACAATCACAATCATACATTCACAATCATACAATCACAATCATACAATCACAATCATACAATCACAATAATACAATCACAATCATACAATCTCAATCATACAATCACAATTATACAATCACAATCATACAATCACAATCATACAATCACAATCATACTATCGCAATCATACAATCACAATCATACAATCACAACCATACAATCACAATCATACTATCGCAATCATACAATCACAATCATACAATCACAATCATACAATCACAATAATACAATCACAATCATACAATCACAATCATACAATCACAATCATACAATCACAATCATACAATCACAATCATACAAAAACAATCATACAATCACAATCATAAAATCACAATCATATGATCACAATCATACTATCGCAATCATACAATCACAATCGTACAATCACAATCATACAATCACAATCATTCAATCACAATCATGCAATCACAATCATACAATCACAAGCATACAATCACAATCATACGATCACAATCATACGAAGACAATCATACAATTACTACTATACAACCACAATCATACAAAAACAATCATACAATCACAATCATACGATGACAATCATACAATTACTACTATACAATCACAATCATACAAAAACAATCATACAATCACAATCATACAATCACAATCATACATTCACAATCATACAATCACAATCATACAATCACAATCATACAATCACAATAATACAATCACAATCATACAATCTCAATCATACAATCACAATCATACAATCACAATCATACAATCACAATCATACAATCACAATCATACAATCACAATCATACAATCACAATCATACAATCACAATCATACAATCACAATCATACAAAAACAATCATACAATCACAATCATACGAAGACAATCCTACAATTACTACTATACAATCACAATCATACAATCTCAATCATACGATGACAATCATACAATTACTACTATACAATCACAATCATACAAAATAATCATACAATCACAATCATACAATCACAATCATACAATCACAATCATACATTCACAATCATACAATCACAATCATACAATCACAATCATACAATCACAATAATACAATCACAATCATACAATCTCAATCATACAATCACAATCATACAATCACAATCATACAATCACAATCATACAATCACAATCATACAATCACAATCATACAATCACAATCATACAATCACAATCATACAATCACAATCATACAATCACAATCATACAATCACAATCATACAATCACAATCATACTATCGCAATCATACAATCACAATCATACAATCACAATAATACAATCACAATCATACAATCACAATCATACAATCACAATCATACAATCACAATCATACAAAAACAATCATACAATCATAATCATACAATCACAATCATTCAATCACAATCATGCAATCACAATCATACAATCACAATCATACAATCACAATCATACGATCACAATCATACGAAGACAATCATACAATTACTACTATACAATCACAATCATACAAACACAATCATACAATCACAATCATACTATCGCAATCATACAATCACAATCATACAATCACAATCATACAATCACAATAATACAATCACAATCATACAATCTCAATCATACAATCGCAATCATACAATCACAATCATACAATCACAATCATGCAATCACAATCATACAAACACAATCATACAATCACAATCATACTATCGCAATCATACAATCACAATCGTACAATCACAATCATACAATCACAATCATTCAATCACAATCATGCAATCACAATCATACAATCACAATCATACAATCACAATCATACGATCACAATCATACGAAGACAATCATACAATTACTACTATACACCCACAATCATACAAAAACAATCATACAATCACAATCATACGATGACAATCATACAATTACTACTATACAATCACAATCATACAAAAACAATCATACAATCACAATCATACAATCACAATCATACATTCACAATCATACAATCACAACCATACAATCACAATCATACAATCACAATAATACAATCACAATCATACAATCACAATCATACAATCACAATAATACAATCACAATCATACAATCACAATCATACAATCACAATCATACAATCACAATCATACAATCACAATCATACAAAAACAATCATACAATCACAATCATAAAATCACAATCATATGATCACAATCATACTATCGCAATCATACAATCACAATCGTACAATCACAATCATACAATCACAATCATTCAATCACAATCATGCAATCACAATCATACAATCACAAGCATACAATCACAATCATACGATCACAATCATACGAAGACAATCATACAATTACTACTATACAACCACAATCATACAAAAACAATCATACAATCACAATCATACGATGACAATCATACAATTACTACTATACAATCACAATCATACAAAAACAATCATACAATCACAATCATACAATCACAATCATACATTCACAATCATACAATCACAATCATACAATCACAATCATACAATCACAATAATACAATCACAATCATACAATCTCAATCATACAATCACAATCATACAATCACAATCATACAATCACAATCATACAATCACAATCATACAATCACAATCATACAATCACAATCATACAATCACAATCATACAATCACAATCATACAAAAACAATCATACAATCACAATCATACGAAGACAATCCTACAATTACTACTATACAATCACAATCATACAATCTCAATCATACGATGACAATCATACAATTACTACTATACAATCACAATCATACAAAATAATCATACAATCACAATCATACAATCACAATCATACAATCACAATCATACATTCACAATCATACAATCACAATCATACAATCACAATCATACAATCACAATAATACAATCACAATCATACAATCTCAATCATACAATCACAATCATACAATCACAATCATACAATCACAATCATACAATCACAATCATACAATCACAATCATACAATCACAATCATACAATCACAATCATACAATCACAATCATACAATCACAATCATACAATCACAATCATACAATCACAATCATACTATCGCAATCATACAATCACAATCATACAATCACAATAATACAATCACAATCATACAATCACAATCATACAATCACAATCATACAATCACAATCATACAAAAACAATCATACAATCATAATCATACAATCACAATCATTCAATCACAATCATGCAATCACAATCATACAATCACAATCATACAATCACAATCATACGATCACAATCATACGAAGACAATCATACAATTACTACTATACAATCACAATCATACAAACACAATCATACAATCACAATCATACTATCGCAATCATACAATCACAATCATACAATCACAATCATACAATCACAATAATACAATCACAATCATACAATCTCAATCATACAATCGCAATCATACAATCACAATCATACAATCACAATCATGCAATCACAATCATACAAACACAATCATACAATCACAATCATACTATCGCAATCATACAATCACAATCGTACAATCACAATCATACAATCACAATCATTCAATCACAATCATGCAATCACAATCATACAATCACAATCATACAATCACAATCATACGATCACAATCATACGAAGACAATCATACAATTACTACTATACACCCACAATCATACAAAAACAATCATACAATCACAATCATACGATGACAATCATACAATTACTACTATACAATCACAATCATACAAAAACAATCATACAATCACAATCATACAATCACAATCATACATTCACAATCATACAATCACAATCATACAATCACAATCATACAATCACAATAATACAATCACAATCATACAATCTCAATCATACAATCACAATCATACAATCACAATCATACAATCACAATCATACAATCACAATCATACAATCACAATCATACAATCACAATCATACAATCACAATCATACAAAAACAATCATACAATCACAATCATACGAAGACAATCCTACAATTACTACTATACAATCACAATCATACAATCTCAATCATACGATGACAATCATACAATTACTACTATACAATCACAATCATACAAAATAATCATACAATCACAATCATACAATCACAATCATACAATCACAATCATACATTCACAATCATACAATCACAATCATACAATCACAATCATACAATCACAATAATACAATCACAATCATACAATCTCAATCATACAATCACAATCATACAATCACAATCATACAATCACAATCATACAATCACAATCATACAATCACAATCATACAATCACAATCATACAATCACAATCATACAATCACAATCATACAATCACAATCATACAATCACAATCATACAATCACAATCATACTATCGCAATCATACAATCACAATCATACAATCACAATAATACAATCACAATCATACAATCACAATCATACAATCACAATCATACAATCACAATCATACAAAAACAATCATACAATCATAATCATACAATCACAATCATTCAATCACAATCATGCAATCACAATCATACAATCACAATCATACAATCACAATCATACGATCACAATCATACGAAGACAATCATACAATTACTACTATACAATCACAATCATACAAACACAATCATACAATCACAATCATACTATCGCAATCATACAATCACAATCATACAATCACAATCATACAATCACAATCATACGATCACAATCATACGAAGACAATCATACAATTACTACTATACACCCACAATCATACAAAAACAATCATACAATCACAATCATACGATGACAATCATACAATTACTACTATACAATCACAATCATACAAAAACAATCATACAATCACAATCATACAATCACAATCATACAATCACAATCATACAATCACAATCATACAATCACAATCATACATTCACAATCATACAATCAGAATCATACAATCACAATAATACAATCACAATCATACAATCTCAATCATACAATCGCAATCATACAATCACAATCATACAATCCCAATCATACTATCGCAATCATACAATCACAATCATACAATCACAATCGTACAATCACAATTATACAATCACAATCATTCAATCACAATCATGCAATCACAATCATACAATCACAATCATATAAAAACAATCATACAATCACAATCATACAATCACAATCATACAATCACAATCATACAATCACAATCATACAATCACAATCATACAATCACAATCATACAATCACAATCATACAATCACAATCATACAATCACAATCATACTATCACAATCATACGATCACAATCATACGAAGACAATCATACAATTACTACTATACAATCACAATCATACAAAAACAATCATACAAACACAATCATACGATGGCAAACATACAATTACTACTATACAATCACAATCATACAAAAACAATCATACAATCACAATCACACATTCACAATCATACAATCACAATCATACAATCACAATCACAATAATACAATCACAATCATACAATCTCAATCATACAATCACAATCATACAATCACAATCACACAATCCCAATCATACTATGGCAATCATACAATCGCAATCATACAATCACAATCATACAATCACAATCATACAATCACAATCATACTATCGCAATGATACAATCACAATCATACAACCACAATCATACGAAGACAATCATACAATTACTACTATACAATCACAATCATACAAAAACAATCATACAATCACAATCATACGATGACAATCCTACAATTACTACTATACAATCACAATCACACAAGAACAATCATACAATCACAATCATACAATCACAATCATACAATCACAATCATACATTCACAATCATACAATCACAATCATACAATCACAATCATACAATCACAATAATACAATCACAATCATACAATCTCAATCATACAATCACAATCATACAATCACAATCATTCAATCTCAATCATACAATCACAGTCATACAATCACAATCATACAATCACAATCATACTATCGCAATCATACAATCACAATCATACAATCACAATCATACAATCACAATAATACAATCACAATCATACAATCACAATCATACAATCACAATCATACAATCACAATCATACAAAAACAATCATACAATCACAATCATACAATCACAATCATATGATCACAATCATACAATCACAATGATACAATCACAATCATACAATCACAATCATACAATCACAATCATACAATCACAATCATACGATTACAATCATACGAAGACAATCATACAATTACTACTATACAATCACAATCATACAAAAACAATCATACAATCACAATCATACGATGACAATCATACAATTACTACTATACAATCACAATCATACAAAAACAATCATACAATCACAATCATACAATCACAATCATATGATCACAATCATACAATCACAATGATACAATCACAATCATACAATCACAATCATACAATCACAATCATACGATCACAATCATACGAAGACAATCATACAATCACAATCGTACAATCACAATCATACTATCGCAATCATACAATCACAATAATACAAACACAATCATACAATCACAATCATACAATCACAATCATACAATCACAATCATACAATCACAATCATACAATCACAATCATACAATCACAATCATACAATCGCAATCATACTATCGCAATCATACAATCACAACCATACAATCACAATCATACAATCACAATCATACAATCACAATCATACAATCACAATCATACAATCACAATCATGCAATTACAATCATACGATCATAATCATACAAGAACAATCATACAATCACAATAATAGAACAATAATTATACAACCACAATCAAACGATCACAATCATACAATCACAATCATACGATCACAATCGTACGATCACAATCATACAATCACAATCATACAAAAACAATCATACAATCACAATCATACACTCACAATCATACGCTCACAATCATTCAATCACAATGCTACAATCACAATCATACAATCACAATCATACGATCACAATCATACGATCACAATCATACGAAGACAATCATACAATTACTACTATACAATCACAATCATACAAAAACAATCATACAATCACAATCATATGATGACAATCATACAATTACTACTATACAATCACAATCATACGAAAACAATCATACAATCTCAATCATACAATCACAATCATACGAAAACAATCATACAATCTCAATCATACAATCACAATCATACAATCACAATCATACATTCACAATCATACAATAACAATCATACAATCACAATCACACAATCACAATAATACAATCACAATCATACAATCTCAATCATACAATCACAATCATACAATCACAAACATACAATCACAATCATGCTATCGCAGTCATACAATCACAATCATACAATCACAATAATACAATCACAATCATACAATCACAATCATACGACGACAATCATACAATTACTACTATACAATCACAATCATACAAAAACAATCATACAATCAGAATCACACAATCACTATCATACAATCACAATCATACATTCACAATCATACAATCACAATCATACAATCACAATCATACAATCACAATAATACAATCACAATCATACAATCTCAATCATACAATCACAATTATACAATCACAATCATACAATCACAATCATACAATCACAATCATACTATCGCAATCATACAATCACAATCATACAATCACAATCATACAATCACAATCATACTATCGCAATCATACAATCACAATCATACAATCACAATCATACAATCACAATAATACAATCACAATCATACAATCACAATCATACAATCACAATCATACAATCACAATCATACAATCACAATCATACAAAAACAATCATACAATCACAATCATACAATCACAATCATATGATCACAATCTTACAATCACAATGATACAATCACAATCATACAATGACAATCATACAATCACAATCATACAATCACAATCATACAATCACAATAATACAATCACAATCATACAATCTCAATCATACAATCGCAAACATACAATCACAATCATACAATCCCAATCATACTATCGCAATCATACAATGACAATCATACAATCACAATCATACAATCACAATCATACAAAAACAATCATACAATCACAATCATACAATCATAATCATATAATCACACTCATAAAATTGCAATCATACAATCGCAATCATACAATCACAATCATACCATCACAATCATACAGGCACAATCATACAATCACAATCATGAAATCACAATCATACAAAAACAATCATGCAATCACAATGATACAATCACAATCATACTATCGCAATCATACAATCACAATCATACAATCACAATCATACAATCACAATCATACTATCGCAATCATACAATCACAATCATACAATCACAATCATACAATCACAATAATACAATCACAATCATACAATCACAATCATATTGTCGCAATGATACAATCACAATCATACAATCACAATCATACTATCGCAATCATACAATCACAATCATACAATCACAATCATACTATCACAATCATACAATCACAATCATACAATCAGAATCATACAAAAACAATCATACAGTCAAAATCATACAAAAACAATCATACAATCACAATCATACAATCACAATCATATGATCACAATCATACAATCACAATGATACAATCACAATCATACAATCACAATCATACAATCGCAATCATACAATCACAATCATACGATCACAATCATACGAAGACAATCATACAATTACTACTATACAATCACAATCATACAATCACAATCATACAAAAACAATCATACAATCACAATCATACAATCACAATCATATGATCACAATCATACAATCGCAATGATACAGTCACAATCATACAATCACAATCATACAATCACAATCATACAATCACAATTATACGATCACAATCATACAATCACAATCATACAATCACAATCATACGATGACAATCATACAATTACTACTATACAATCACAATCATACAAAAACAATCATACAATCACAATCATACAATCACAATCATACAATCACAATCATACATTCAGAATCATACAATCACAATCATACAATCACAATCATACAATCACAATCATACAATCACAATCATACAATCACAATAATACAATCACAATCATACAATCACAATCATGCAATCACAATCATACAATCACAATCATACAATCACAATCATACAAAAACAATCATACAATCACAATCATACAATCACAATCATATGATCACAATCATACAATCACAATGATACAATCACAATCATACAATCACAATCATACAATCACAATCATACAATCACAATCATACGATCACAATCATACGAAGACAATCATACAATTACTACTATACAATCACAATCATACAAAAACAATCATACAATCACAATCATACGATGACAATCATACAATTACTACTATACAATCACAATCATACAAAAACAATCATACAATCACAATCATACAATCACAATCATATGATCACAATCATACAATCACAATGATACAATCACAATCATACAATCACAATCATACAATCACAATCATACAATCACAATCATACGATCACAATCATACGAAGACAATCATACAATCACAATCGTACAATCACAATCATACTATCGCAATCATACAATCACAATAATACAATCACAATCATACAATCACAATCATACAATCACAATCATACAATCACAATCATACAATCACAATCATACAATCACAATCATACAATCGCAATTATACTATCGCAATCATACAATCACAACCATACAATCACAATCATACAATCACAATCATACAATCACAATCATACAATCACAATCATACAATCACAATCATGCAATTACAATCATACGATCATAATCATACAAGAACAATCATAGAATCACAATAATAGAACAATAATTATACAACCACAATCAAACGATCACAATCATACAATCACAATCATACGATCACAATCGTACGATCACAATCATACAATCACAATCATACAAAAACAATCATACAATCACAATCATACACTCACAATCATACGCTCACAATCATTCAATCACAATGATACAATCACAATCATACAATCACAATCATACGATCACAATCATACGATCACAATCATACGAAGACAATCATACAATTACTACTATACAATCACAATCATACAAAAACAATCATACAATCACAATCATATGATGACAATCATACAATTACTACTATACAATCACAATCATACGAAAACAATCATACAATCTCAATCATACAATCACAATCATACGAAAACAATCATACAATCTCAATCATACAATCACAATCATACAATCACAATCATACATTCACAATCATACAATAACAATCATACAATCACAATCACACAATCACAATAATAATATCACAATCATACAATCTCAATCATACAATCACAATCATACAATCACAAACATACAATCACAATCATGCTATCGCAGTCATACAATCACAATCATACAATCACAATAATACAATCACAATCATACAATCACAATCATACAATCACAATCATACAATCACAATCATACAGTCACAATCATACTATCGCAATCATATAATCACAATCATACAATCACAATCATACAATCACAATCATACAATCACAATCATGCAATTACAATCATACGATCATAATCATACAAGAAAAATCATACAATCACAATAATAGAACCATAATCATACAACCACAATCATGCAATCACAATCATACAATCACAATCATACAATCACAATCATACAAAAACAATCATACAATCACAATCATACAATCATAATCATATAGTCACACTCATAAAATTGCAATCATACAATCGCAATCATACAATCACAATCATACCATCACAATCATACAGGCACAATCATACAATCACAATCATGAAATCACAATCATACAAAAACAATCATGCAATCACAATGATACAATCACAATCATACAATCACAATCATACAATCACAATCATACAATCACAATCATACAATCACAATCATACAATCACAATCATACAATCACAATCATACAATCACAATCATACAATCACAATCATACAATCACTATCATACGATCACAATCATACGAAGACAATCATACAATTACTACTATACAATCACAATCATACAAAAACAATCATACAATCACAATCATACGATGACAATCATACAATTACTACTATACAATCACAATCATACAAAAACAATCATACAATCAGAATCACACAATCACTATCATACAATCACAATCATACATTCACAATCATACAATCACAATCATACAATCACAATCATACAATCACAATAATACAATCACAATCATACAATCTCAATCATACAATCACAATTATACAATCACAATCATACAATCACAATCATACAATCACAATCATACTATCGCAATCATACAATCACAATCATACAATCACAACCATACAATCACAATCATACTATCGCAATCATACAATCACAATCATACAATCACAATCATACAATCACAATAATACAATCACAATCATACAATCACAATCATACAATCACAATCATACAATCACAATCATACAATCACAATCATACAAAAACAATCATACAATCACAATCATACGAAGACAATCCTACAATTACTACTATACAATCACAATCATACAATCTCAATCATACGATGACAATCATACAATTACTACTATACAATCACAATCATACAAAATAATCATACAATCACAATCATACAATCACAATCATACAATCACAATCATACATTCACAATCATACAATCACAATCATACAATCACAATCATACAATCACAATAATACAATCACAATCATACAATCTCAATCATACAATCACAATCATACAATCACAATCATACAATCACAATCATACAATCACAATCATACAATCACAATCATACAATCACAATCATACAATCACAATCATACAATCACAATCATACAATCACAATCATACAATCACAATCATACAATCACAATCATACTATCGCAATCATACAATCACAATCATACAATCACAATAATACAATCACAATCATACAATCACAATCATACAATCACAATCATACAATCACAATCATACAAAAACAATCATACAATCATAATCATACAATCACAATCATTCAATCACAATCATGCAATCACAATCATACAATCACAATCATACAATCACAATCATACGATCACAATCATACGAAGACAATCATACAATTACTACTATACAATCACAATCATACAAACACAATCATACAATCACAATCATACTATCGCAATCATACAATCACAATCATACAATCACAATCATACAATCACAATAATACAATCACAATCATACAATCTCAATCATACAATCGCAATCATACAATCACAATCATACAATCACAATCATGCAATCACAATCATACAAACACAATCATACAATCACAATCATACTATCGCAATCATACAATCACAATCGTACAATCACAATCATACAATCACAATCATTCAATCACAATCATGCAATCACAATCATACAATCACAATCATACAATCACAATCATACGATCACAATCATACGAAGACAATCATACAATTACTACTATACACCCACAATCATACAAAAACAATCATACAATCACAATCATACGATGACAATCATACAATTACTACTATACAATCACAATCATACAAAAACAATCATACAATCACAATCATACAATCACAATCATACATTCACAATCATACAATCACAACCATACAATCACAATCATACAATCACAATAATACAATCACAATCATACAATCACAATCATACAATCACAATAATACAATCACAATCATACAATCACAATCATACAATCACAATCATACAATCACAATCATACAATCACAATCATACAAAAACAATCATACAATCACAATCATAAAATCACAATCATATGATCACAATCATACTATCGCAATCATACAATCACAATCGTACAATCACAATCATACAATCACAATCATTCAATCACAATCATGCAATCACAATCATACAATCACAAGCATACAATCACAATCATACGATCACAATCATACGAAGACAATCATACAATTACTACTATACAACCACAATCATACAAAAACAATCATACAATCACAATCATACGATGACAATCATACAATTACTACTATACAATCACAATCATACAAAAACAATCATACAATCACAATCATACAATCACAATCATACATTCACAATCATACAATCACAATCATACAATCACAATCATACAATCACAATAATACAATCACAATCATACAATCTCAATCATACAATCACAATCATACAATCACAATCATACAATCACAATCATACAATCACAATCATACAATCACAATCATACAATCACAATCATACAATCACAATCATACAATCACAATCATACAAAAACAATCATACAATCACAATCATACGAAGACAATCATACAATTACTACTATACAATCACAATCATACAATCTCAATCATACGATGACAATCATACAATTACTACTATACAATCACAATCATACAAAATAATCATACAATCACAATCATACAATCACAATCATACAATCACAATCATACATTCACAATCATACAATCACAATCATACAATCACAATCATACAATCACAATAATACAATCACAATCATACAATCTCAATCATACAATCACAATCATACAATCACAATCATACAATCACAATCATACAATCACAATCATACAATCACAATCATACAATCACAATCATACAATCACAATCATACAATCACAATCATACAATCACAATCATACAATCACAATCATACAATCACAATCATACTATCGCAATCATACAATCACAATCATACAATCACAATAATACAATCACAATCATACAATCACAATCATACAATCACAATCATACAATCACAATCATACAAAAACAATCATACAATCATAATCATACAATCACAATCATTCAATCACAATCATGCAATCACAATCATACAATCACAATCATACAATCACAATCATACGATCACAATCATACGAAGACAATCATACAATTACTACTATACAATCACAATCATACAAACACAATCATACAATCACAATCATACTATCGCAATCATACAATCACAATCATACAATCACAATCATACAATCACAATAATACAATCACAATCATACAATCTCAATCATACAATCGCAATCATACAATCACAATCATACAATCACAATCATGCAATCACAATCATACAAACACAATCATACAATCACAATCATACTATCGCAATCATACAATCACAATCGTACAATCACAATCATACAATCACAATCATTCAATCACAATCATGCAATCACAATCATACAATCACAATCATACAATCACAATCATACGATCACAATCATACGAAGACAATCATACAATTACTACTATACACCCACAATCATACAAAAACAATCATACAATCACAATCATACGATGACAATCATACAATTACTACTATACAATCACAATCATACAAAAACAATCATACAATCACAATCATACAATCACAATCATACATTCACAATCATACAATCACAATCATACAATCACAATCATACAATCACAATAATACAATCACAATCATACAATCTCAATCATACAATCACAATCATACAATCACAATCATACAATCACAATCATACAATCACAATCATACAATCACAATCATACAATCACAATCATACAATCACAATCATACAAAAACAATCATACAATCACAATCATACGAAGACAATCCTACAATTACTACTATACAATCACAATCATACAATCTCAATCATACGATGACAATCATACAATTACTACTATACAATCACAATCATACAAAATAATCATACAATCACAATCATACAATCACAATCATACAATCACAATCATACAATCACAATCATACATTCACAATCATACAATCACAATCATACAATCACAATCATACAATCACAATAATACAATCACAATCATACAATCTCAATCATACAATCACAATCATACAATCACAATCATACAATCACAATCATACAATCACAATCATACAATCACAATCATACAATCACAATCATACAATCACAATCATACAATCACAATCATACAATCACAATCATACAATCACAATCATACAATCACAATCATACTATCGCAATCATACAATCACAATCATACAATCACAATAATACAATCACAATCATACAATCATAATCATACAATCACAATCATACAATCACAATCATACAAAAACAATCATACAATCATAATCATACAATCACAATCATTCAATCACAATCATGCAATCACAATCATACAATCACAATCATACAATCACAATCATACGATCACAATCATACGAAGACAATCATACAATTACTACTATACAATCACAATCATACAAACACAATCATACAATCACAATCATACTATCGCAATCATACAATCACAATCATACAATCACAATCATACAATCACAATAATACAATCACAATCATACAATCTCAATCATACAATCGCAATCATACAATCACAATCATACAATCACAATCATGCAATCACAATCATACAAACACAATCATACAATCACAATCATACTATCGCAATCATACAATCACAATCGTACAATCACAATCATACAATCACAATCATTCAATCACAATCATGCAATCACAATCATACAATCACAATCATACAATCACAATCATACGATCACAATCATACGAAGACAATCATACAATTACTACTATACACCCACAATCATACAAAAACAATCATACAATCACAATCATACGATGACAATCATACAATTACTACTATACAATCACAATCATACAAAAACAATCATACAATCACAATCATACAATCACAATCATACATTCACAATCATACAATCACAATCATACAATCACAATCATACAATCACAATAATACAATCACAATCATACAATCTCAATCATACAATCACAATCATACAATCACAATCATACAATCACAATCATACAATCACAATCATACAATCACAATCATACAATCACAATCATACAATCACAATCATACTATCGCAATCATACAATCACAATCATACAATCACAATAATACAATCACAATCATACAATCACAATCATACAATCACAATCATACAATCACAATCATACAATCACAATCATACAATCACAATCATACAATCACAATCATACAATCACAATCGTACAAAAACAATCATACAATCACAATCATACGATCACAATCATACGAAGACAATCATACAATTACTACTATACAATCACAATCATACAATCTCAATCATACGATGACAATCATACAATTACTACTATACAATCACAATCATACAAAATAATCATACAATCACAATCATACAATCACAATCATACAATCACAATCATACATTCACAATCATACAATCACAATCATACAATCACAATCATACAATCACAATAATACAATCACAATCATACAATCTCAATCATACAATCACAATCATACAATCACAATCATACAATCACAATCATACAATCACAATCATACAATCACAATCATACAATCACAATCATACAATCACAATCATACAATCACAATCATACAATCACAATCATACAATCACAATCATACTATCGCAATCATACAATCACAATCATACAATCACAATAATACAATCACAATCATAAAATCACAATCATACAAAAACAATCATACAATCACAATCATACAATCACAATCATATGATCACAATCATACAATCACAATGATACAATCACAATCATACAATCACAATCATACAATCACAATCATACAATCACAATCATACGATCACAATCATACGAAGACAATCATACAATTACTACTATACAATCACAATCATACAAACACAATCATACAATCACAATCATACTATCGCAATCATACAATCACAATCGTACAATCACAATCATACAATCACAATCATTCAATCACAATCATGCAATCACAATCATACAATCACAATCATACAATCACAATCATACAATCACAATCATACAATCACAATCATACAATCACAATAATACAATCACAATCATACAATCACAATCATACAATCACAATCATACAATCAGAATCATACGATCACAATCATACGAAGACAATCATACAATTACTACTATACAATCACAATCATACAAAAACAATCATACAATCACAATCATACGATGACAATCATACAATTGCTACTATACAATCACAATCATACAAAAACAATCATACAATCACAATCATACAATCACAATCATACGATCACAATCATACGAAGTCAATCATACAATTACTACTATACAATCACAATCATACAAAAACAATCGTACAATCACAATCAACGATGACAATCATACAATTACTACTATACAATCACAATCATACAAAAACAATCATACAATCACAATCATACAATCGCAATCATACAATCACAATCATACAAAAACAATCATACAATCACAATCATACAATCACAATCATACAATCACAATCGTACAATCACAATCATACAATCACAATCATACAATCACAATCATACTATCGCAATCATACAATCACAATCATACAATCACAATCATACAATCACAATCATACAATCACAATCATACTATCGCAATCATACAATCACAATCATACAATCACAATCATACAATCACAATCATACAATCACAATCATGCAATTACAATCATATGATCATAATCATACAAGAACAATCATACAATCACAACAATAGAACCATAATTATACAACCACAATCAAACGATCACAATCATACAATCACAATCATACGATCACAATCGTACGATCACAATCATACAATCACAATCATACAAAAGCAATCATACAATCACAATCATACACTCACAATCATACGCTCACAATCATTCAATCACAATGATACAATCACAATCATACAATCACAATCATACGATGACAATCATACAATTACTACTATACAATCACAATCATACAAAAACAATCATACAATCAGAATCACACAATCACTATCATACAATCACAATCATACATTCACAATCATACAATCACAATCATACTATCGCAATCATACAGTCACAATCATACAATCACAATCATACAATCACAATCATACTATCGCAATCATACAATCACAATCATACAATCACAATCATACAATCACAATAATACAATCACAATCATACAACCACAATCATACAATCACAATCATACAATCACAATCATACAATCACAATCATACAAAAACAATCATACAATCACAATCATACAATCACAATCATATGATCACAATCATACAATCACAATGATACAATCACAATCATACAATCACAATAATACAATCACAATCATACAATCACAATCATACGATCACAATCATACGAAGACAATCATACAATTGCTATTATACAATCACAATCATACAAAAACAATCATACAATCACGATCATACGATGACAATCATATGATCACAATCATACAATCACAATGATACAATCACAATCATACAATCACAATCATACAATCACAATCATACAATCACAATCATACTATCGCAATCATACAATCACAATCATACAATCACAATCATACAATCACAATCATACAATCACAATCATACAATCACAATCATACAATCACAATCATACAATCACAATCATACAATCACAATCATACAATCACAATCATACAATCACAATCATACAAAAACAATCATACAATCACCATCATACAATCACAATCATACGATCACAATCATACAATCACAATGATACAATCACAATCATACAATCACAATCATACAATCACAATCATACAATCACAATCATACAATCACAATCATACAATCACAATCATACAATCACAATCATACAATCGCAATCATACTATCGCAATCATACAATCACAATCATACAATCACAATCATACAATCACAATCATACAATCACAATCATACAATCACAATCATACAATCACAATCATACAATCACAATCATACAATCACAATCATACAATCACAATCATACAATCACAATCATACAAAAACAATCATACAATCACAATCATACAATCACAATCATATGATCACAATCATACAATCACAATGATACAATCACAATCATACAATCACAATCATACAATCACAATCATACAATCACAATCATACGATCACAATCATACGAAGACAATCATACAATTGCTACTATACAATCACAATCATACAAAAACAATCATACAATCACAATCATACGATGACAATCATACAATTACTACTATACAATCACAATCATACAAAAACAATCATACAATCACAATCATACAATCACAATCATACAATCACAATCATACAATCACAATCATACATTCACAATCATACAATCACAATCATACAATCACAATCATACAATCACAATCATACAATAACAATCATACAATAACAATCATAGAATCACAATCATACAATCACAATCATACAAAAACAATCATACAATCACAATCATACAATCACAATCATACAATCACAATCATACAATCACAATCATATGATCACAATCATACAATCACAATGATACAATCACAATCATACAATCACAATCATACAATCACAATCATACAATCACAATCATACGATCACAATCATACGAAGACAATCATACAATTACTACTATACAATCACAATCATACAATCACAATCATACAAAAACAATCATACAATCACAATCATACAATCACAATCATATGATCACAATCACATGATCACAATCATACAATCGCAATGATACAATCACAGTCATACAATCACAATCATACAATCACAATCATACAATCACAATCATACGATCACAATCATACGATCACAATCATACGAAGACAATCATACAATTACTACTATACAATCACAATCATACAAAAACAATCATACAATCACAATCATACGATGACAATCATACAATTACTACTATACAATCACAATCATACAAAAACAATCATACAATCACAATCATATGATCACAATCATACAATCACAATGATACAATCACAATCATACAATCACAATCATACAATCACAATCATACGATCACAATCATACGATCACAATCGTACGAAGACAATCATACAATCACAATCATACAATCACAATCATACTATCGCAATCATACAATCACAATAATACAATCACAATCATACAATCACAATCATACTATCGCAATCATACAATCACAACCATACAATCACAATCATACAATCACAATCATACAATCACAATCATACAATCATAATCATGCAATTACAATCATACGATCATAATCATACAAGAACAATCATACAATCACAATAATAGAACAATAATTATACAACCACAATCAAACGATCACAATCATACAATCACAATCATACGATCACAATCGTACGATCACAATCATACAATCACAATCATACAAAAACAATCATACAATCACAATCATACACTCACAATCATACGCTCACAATCATTCAATCACAATGATACAATCACAATCATACAATCACAATCATACGATCACTATCATACGATCACAATCATACGAAGACAATCATACAGTTACTACTATACAATCACAATCATACAAAAACAATCATACAATCACAATCATACGATGACAATCATACAATTACTACTATACAATCACAATCATACAAAAACAATCATACAATCAGAATCACACAATCGCTATCATACAATCACAATCATACATTCACAATCATACAATCACAATCATACAATCACAATCATACAATCACAATCATACAATCACAATAATACAATCACAATCATACAATCTCAATCATACAATCACAATTATACAATCACAATCATACAATCACAATCATACAATCACAATCATACTATCGCAATCATACAATCACAATCATACAATCACAATCATACAATCACAATCATACTTTCGCAATCATACAATCACAATCATACAATCACAATCATACAATCACAATAATACAATCACAATCATACAATCACAATCATACAAAAACAATCATACAAAAACAATCATACAATCACAATCATACAATCACAATCATACAATCACAATCATACAAAAACAATCATACAATCACAATCATATGATCACAATCATACAATCACAATGATACAATCACAATCATACAATCACAATCATACAATCACAATCATACAATCACAATCATACGATCACAATCATACGAAGACAATCATACAATTGCTACTATACAATCACAATCATACAAAAACAATCATACAATCACAATCATACGATGACAATCATACAATTACTACTATACAATCACAATCATACAAAAACAATCATACAATCACAATCATACAATCACAATCATACAATCACAATCATACATTCACAATCATACAATCACAATCATACAATCACAATCATACAATCACAATAATACAATCACAATCATACAATCTCAATCATACAATCACAATCATACAATCACAATCATACAATCACAATCATACAATCACAATCGTACAATCACAATAATACAATCACAATCATACAATCACAATCATACAATCACAATCATACAATCACAATCATACAATCACAATCATACAATCACAATCATACAAAAACAATCATACAATCACAATCATACGATGACAATCATACAATTACTACTATACAATCACAATCATACAAAAACAATCATACAATCACAATCATATGATCACAATCATACAATCACAATGATACAATCACAATCATACAATCACAATCATACAATCACAATCATACGATCACAATCATACGATCACAATCGTACGAAGACAATCATACAATCACAATCATACAATCACAATCATACTATCGCAATCATACAATCACAATAATACAATCACAATCATACAATCACAATCATACTATCGCAATCATACAATCACAACCATACAATCACAATCATACAATCACAATCATACAATCACAATCATACAATCATAATCATGCAATTACAATCATACGATCATAATCATACAAGAACAATCATACAATCACAATAATAGAACAATAATTATACAACCACAATCAAACGATCACAATCATACAATCACAATCATACGATCACAATCGTACGATCACAATCATACAATCACAATCATACAAAAACAATCATACAATCACAATCATACACTCACAATCATACGCTCACAATCATTCAATCACAATGATACAATCACAATCATACAATCACAATCATACGATCACTATCATACGATCACAATCATACGAAGACAATCATACAGTTACTACTATACAATCACAATCATACAAAAACAATCATACAATCACAATCATACGATGACAATCATACAATTACTACTATACAATCACAATCATACAAAAACAATCATACAATCAGAATCACACAATCGCTATCATACAATCACAATCATACATTCACAATCATACAATCACAATCATACAATCACAATCATACAATCACAATCATACAATCACAATAATACAATCACAATCATACAATCTCAATCATACAATCACAATTATACAATCACAATCATACAATCACAATCATACAATCACAATCATACTATCGCAATCATACAATCACAATCATACAATCACAATCATACAATCACAATCATACTTTCGCAATCATACAATCACAATCATACAATCACAATCATACAATCACAATAATACAATCACAATCATACAATCACAATCATACAAAAACAATCATACAAAAACAATCATACAATCACAATCATACAATCACAATCATACAATCACAATCATACAAAAACAATCATACAATCACAATCATATGATCACAATCATACAATCACAATGATACAATCACAATCATACAATCACAATCATACAATCACAATCATACAATCACAATCATACGATCACAATCATACGAAGACAATCATACAATTGCTACTATACAATCACAATCATACAAAAACAATCATACAATCACAATCATACGATGACAATCATACAATTACTACTATACAATCACAATCATACAAAAACAATCATACAATCACAATCATACAATCACAATCATACAATCACAATCATACATTCACAATCATACAATCACAATCATACAATCACAATCATACAATCACAATAATACAATCACAATCATACAATCTCAATCATACAATCACAATCATACAATCACAATCATACAATCACAATCATACAATCACAATCGTACAATCACAATAATACAATCACAATCATACAATCACAATCATACAATCACAATCATACAATCACAATCATACAATCACAGTCATACAATCACAATCATACAATCACAATCATACAAAAACAATCATACAATCACAATCATACAATCACAATCATATGATCACAATCATACAATCACAATGATACAATCACAATCATACAATCACAATCATACAATCACAATCATACGATCACAATCATACGAAGACAATCATACAATTACTACTATACAATCACAATCATACAATCACAATCATACAAAAACAATCATACAATCACAATCATACAATCACAATCATATGATCACAATCATATGATCACAATCATACAATCGCAATGATACAGTCACAATCATACAATCACAATCATACAATCACAATCATACAATCACAATCATACGATCACAATCATACAATCACAATCATACAATCACAATCATACGATCACAATCATACAAAAACAATCATACAATCACAATCATACGATGACAATCATACAATCACAATCATATGATCACAATCATATGATCACAATCATACAATCGCAATGATACAGTCACAATCATACAATCACAATCATACAATCACAATCATACAATCACAATCATACGATCACAATCATACAATCACAATCATACAATCACAATCATACGATCACAATCATACAAAAACAATCATACAATCACAATCATACGATGACAATCATACAATTACTACTATACAATCACAATCATACAAAAACAATCATACAATCACAATCATACAATCACAATCATACAATCACAATCATACATTCAGAATCATACAATCACAATCATACAATCACAATCATACAATCACAATAATACAATCACAATCATACAATCTCAATCATACAATCACAATCATACAATCACAATCATACAATCTCAATCATACAATCACAATCATACAATCACAATCATACAATCACAATCATACTATCGCAATCATACAATCACAATCATACAATCACAATCATACAATCACAATAATACAATCACAATCATACAATCACAATCATACAATCACAATCATACAATCACAATCATACAAAAACAATCATACAATCACAATCATACAATCACAATCATATGATCACAATCATACAATCACAATGATACAATCACAATCATACAATCACAATCATACAATCACAATCATACAATCACAATCATACGATCACAATCATACGAAGACAATCATACAATTACTACTATACAATCACAATCATACAAAAACAATCATACAATCACAATCATACGATGACAATCATACAATTACTACTATACAATCACAATCATACAAAAACAATCATACAATCACAATCATACAATCACAATCATATGATCACAATCATACAATCACAATGATACAATCACAATCATACAATCACAATCATACAATCACAATCATACGATCACAATCATACAATCACAATCATACAATCGCAATCATACTATCGCAATCATACAATCACAACCATACAATCACAATCATACAATCACAATCATACAATCACAATCATACAATCACAATCATACAATCACAATCATACAATCACAATCATGCAATTACAAGCATACGATCATAATCATACAATCTCAATCATACAATCACAATCATACAATCACAAACATACAATCACAATCATGCTATCGCAGTCATACAATCACAATCATACAATCACAATAATACAATCACAATCATACAATCACAATCATACAGTCACAATCATACTATCGCAATCATATAATCACAATCATACAATCACAATCATACAATCACAATCATACAATCACAATCATGCAATTACAATCATACGATCATAATCATACAAGAAAAATCATACAATCACAATAATAGAACCATAATCATACAACCACAATCATGCAATCACAATCATACAATCACAATCATACAATCACAATCATACAAAAACAATCATACAATCACAATCATACAATCATAATCATATAATCACACTCATAAAATTGCAATCATACAATCGCAATCATACAATCACAATCATACCATCACAATCATACAGGCACAATCATACAATCACAATCATGAAATCACAATCATACAAAAACAATCATGCAATCACAATGATACAATCACAATCATACAATCACAATCATACAATCACAATCATACAATCACAATCATACAATCACAATCATACAATCACAATCATACAATCACAATCATACAATCACAATCATACAATCACAATCATACAATCACTATCATACGATCACAATCATACGAAGACAATCATACAATTACTACTATACAATCACAATCATACAAAAACAATCATACAATCACAATCATACGATGACAATCATACAATTACTACTATACATACACAATCATACAAAAACAATCATACAATCAGAATCACACAATCACTATCATACAATCACAATCATACATTCACAATCATACAATCACAATCATACAATCACAATCATACAATCACAATAATACAATCACAATCATACAATCTCAATCATACAATCACAATTATACAATCACAATCATACAATCACAATCATACAATCACAATCATACTATCGCAATCATACAATCACAATCATACAATCACAATCATACAATCACAATCATACTATCGCAATCATACAATCACAATCATACAATCACAATCATACAATCACAATAATACAATCACAATCATACAATCACAATCATACAATCACAATCATACAATCACAATCATACAATCACAATCATACAAAAACAATCATACAATCACAATCATACAATCACAATCATATGATCACAATCTTACAATCACAATGATACAATCACAATCATACAATGACAATCATACAATCACAATCATACAATCACAATCATACAATCACAATAATACAATCACAATCATACAATCTCAATCATACAATCGCAAACATACAATCACAATCATACAATCCCAATCATACTATCGCAATCATACAATGACAATCATACAATCACAATCATACAATCACAATCATACAAAAACAATCATACAATCACAATCATACAATCATAATCATATAATCACACTCATAAAATTGCAATCATACAATCGCAATCATACAATCACAATCATACCATCACAATCATACAGGCACAATCATACAATCACAATCATGAAATCACAATCATACAAAAACAATCATGCAATCACAATGATACAATCACAATCATACTATCGCAATCATACAATCACAATCATACAATCACAATCATACAATCACAATCATACTATCGCAATCATACAATCACAATCATACAATCACAATCATACAATCACAATAATACAATCACAATCATACAATCACAATCATACTATCGCAATGATACAATCACAATCATACAATCACAATCATACTATCGCAATCATACAATCACAATCATACAATCACAATCATACTATCACAATCATACAATCACAATCATACAATCAGAATCATACAAAAACAATCATACAGTCAAAATCATACAAAAACAATCATACAATAACAATCATACAATCACAATCATATGATCACAATCATACAATCACAATGATACAATCACAATCATACAATCACAATCATACAATCACAATCATACAATCACAATCATACAATCACAATCATACGATCACAATCATACGAAGACAATCATACAATTACTACTATACAATCACAATCATACAATCACAATCATACAAAAACAATCATACAATCACAATCATACAATCACAATCATATGATCACAATCATACAATCACAATGATACAGTCACAATCATACAATCACAATCATACAATCACAATCATACAATCACAATTATACGATCACAATCATACAATCACAATCATACAATCACAATCATACAATCACAATCATACAATCACAATCATACAATCACAATCATGCAATTACAATCATACGATCATAATCATACAAGAAAAATCATACAATCACAATAATAGAACCATAATCATACAACCACAATCATGCAATCACAATCATACAATCACAATCATACAATCACAATCATACAAAAACAATCATACAATCACAATCATACAATCATAATCATATAATCACACTCATAAAATTGCAATCATACAATCGCAATCATACAATCACAATCATACCATCACAATCATACAGGCACAATCATACAATCACAATCATGAAATCACAATCATACAAAAACAATCATGCAATCACAATGATACAATCACAATCATACAATCACAATCATACAATCACAATCATACAATCACAATCATACAATCACAATCATACAATCACAATCATACAATCACAATCATACAATCACAATCATACAATCACAATCATACAATCACTATCATACGATCACAATCATACGAAGACAATCATACAATTAATACTATACAATCACAATCATACAAAAACAATCATACAATCACAATCATACGATGACAATCATACAATTACTACTATACAATCACAATCATACAAAAACAATCATACAATCACAATCATACGATGACAATCATACAATTACTACTATACAATCACAATCATAAAAAAACAATCATACAATCACAACCATACAATCACAATCATACTATCGCAATCATACAATCACAATCATACAATCACAATCATACAATCACAATCATACTATCGCAATCATACAATCACAATCATACAATCACAATCATACAATCACAATAATACAATCACAATCATACAATCACAATCATATAATCACAATCATACAATCACAATCATACAATCACAATCATACAATCACAATCATGCAATTACAATCATACGATCATAATCATACAAGAAAAATCATACAATCACAATAATAGAACCATAATCATACAACCACAATCATGCAATCACAATCATACAATCACAATCATACAATCACAATCATACAAAAACAATCATACAATCACAATCATACGATGACAATCATACAATTACTACTATACAATCACAATCATACAAAAACAATCATACAATCACAATCATACAATCACAATCATACATTCACAATCATACAATCACAATCATACAATCACAATCATACAATCACAATCATACAATCACAATCATACAATCACAATAATACAATCACAATCATACAATCACAATCATACAATCACAATCATACAATCACAATCATACAATCACAATCATACAATCACAATCATACAATCACAATCATACAATCACAATCATACAATCACAATCATACAATCACAATCATACAAAAACAATCATACAATCACAATCATACGAAGACAATCCTACAATTACTACTATACAATCACAATCATACAATCTCAATCATACGATGACAATCATGCAATTACTACTATACAATCACAATCATACAATCACAATCATACAATCACAATCATACATTCACAATCATACAATCACAATCATACAATCACAATCATACAATCACAATAATACAATCACAATCATACAATCTCAATCATACAATCACTATCATACAATCACAATCATACAATCACAATCATACAATCACAATCATACAATCACAATCATACAATCACAATCATACAATCACAATCATACAATCACAATCATACAATCACAATCATACAATCACAATCATACAATCACAATCATACAATCACAATCATACTATCGCAATCATACAATCACAATCATACAATCACAATAATACAATCACAATCATACAATCACAATCATACAATCACAATCATACAAAAACAATCATACAATCACAATCATACAATCACAATCATATGATCACAATCATACAATCACAATGATACAATCACAATCATACAATCACAATCATACAATCACAATCATACGATCACAATCATACGAAGACAATCATACAATTACTACTATACAATCACAATCATACAAACACAATCATACAATCACAATCATACTATCGCAATCATACAATCACAATCATACAATCACAATCATACAATCACAATAATACAATCACAATCATACAATCTCAATCATACAATCGCAATCATACAATCACAATCATACAATCACAATCATGCAATCACAATCATACAAACACAATCATACAATCACAATCATACTATCGCAATCATACAATCACAATCGTACAATCACAATCATACAATCACAATCATTCAATCACAATCATGCAATCACAATCATACAATCACAATCATACAATCACAATCATACGATCACAATCATACGAAGACAATCATACAATTACTACTATACAACCACAATCATACAAAAACAATCATACAATCACAATCATACGATGACAATCATACAATTACTACTATACAATCACAATCATACAAAAACAATCATACAATCACAATCATACAATCACAATCATACATTCACAATCATACAATCACAATCATACAATCACAATCATACAATCACAATAATACAATCACAATCATACAATCTCAATCATACAATCACAATCATACAATCACAATCATACAATCACAATCATACAATCACAATCATACAATCACAATCATGCAATTACAATCATACGATCATAATCATACAAGAACAATCATACAATCACAATAATAGAACAATAATTATACAACCACAATCAAACGATCACAATCATACAATCACAATCATACGATCACAATCGTACGATCACAATCGTACGATCACAATCATACAATCACAATCATACAAAAACAATCATACAATCACAATCATACACTCACAATCATACGCTCACAATCATTCAATCACAATGATACAATCACAATCATACAATCACAATCATACGATCACAATCATACGATCACAATCATACGAAGACAATCATACAATTACTACTATACAATCACAATCATACAAAAACAATCATACAATCACAATCATACAATCACAATCATACAATCACAATCATACATTCGCAATCATACAATCACAATCATACAATCACAATCATACAATCACAATCATACAATAACAATCATACAATAACAATCATACAATCACAATCATACAATCACAATCATACAAAAACAATCATACAATCACAATCATACAATCACAATCATACAATCACAATCATACAATCACAATCATACAATCACAATCATACAATCGCAATCAAACAATCACAATCATACGATCGCAATCATACAATCGCAATCATACACTCACAATCATTCAATCACAATGATACAATCACAATCATACAATGACAATCATACGATGACAATCATACAATTACTACTATACAATCACAATCATACAAAAACAATCATACAATCACAATCATACAATCACAATCGTACAATCACAATCATACAATCACAATCATACAATCACAATCATACAATCACAATCATACTATCGCAATCATACAATCACAATCATACAATCACAATCATACAATCACAATCATACAATCACAATCATACAATCACAATCATACTATCGCAATCATACAATCACAATCATACAATCACAATCATACAATCACAATCATGCAATTACAATCATATGATCATAATCATACAAGAACAATCATACAATCACAATAATAGAACCATAATTATACAACCACAATCAAACGATCACAATCATACAATCACAATCATACGATCACAATCGTACGATCACAATCATACAATCACAATCATACAAAAACAATCATACAATCACAATCATACACTCACAATCATACGCTCACAAACATTCAATCACAATGATACAATCACAATCATACAATCACAATCATACGATCACAATCATACGATCACAATCATACGAAGACAATCATACAGTTACTACTATACAATCACAATCATACAAAAACAATCATACAATCACAATCATACGATGACAATCATACAATTACTACTATACAATCACAATCATACAAAAACAATCATACAATCACAATCATACAATCACAATCATACAATCACAATTATACAATCACAATCATACAATCACAATCATACAATCACAATTATACTATCGCAATCATACAATCACAATCATACAATCACAATCATACAATCACAATCATACTATCGCAATCATACAATCACAATTATACTATCGCAATCATACAATCACAATCATACAATCACAATCATACAATCACAATCATACTATCGCAATCATACAATCACAATCATACAATCACAATCATACAATCACAATAATACAATCACAATCATACAATCACAATCGTACAATCACAATCATACAATCACAATCATACAAAAACATCATACAATCACAATCATACAATCACAATCATATGATCACAATCATACAATCACAATAATACAATCACAATCATACAATCTCAATCATACAATCACAATTATACAATCACAATCATACAATCACAATCATACAATCACAATAATACTGTCGCAATCATACAATCACAATCATACAATCACAATCATACAATCACAATCATACTATCGCAATCATACAATCACAATCATACAATCACAATCATACAATCACAATAATACAATCACAATCATACAATCACAATCGTACAATCACAATCATACAATCACACTCATATGATCACAATCATACAATCCCAATGATACAATCACAATCATACAATCACAATCATACAATCACAATCATACTATCGCAATCATACAATCACAATCATACAATCACAATCATACAATCACAATCATACTATCGCAATCATACAATCACAATCATACAATCACAATCATACAATCACAATAATACAATCACAATCATACAATCACAATCGTACAATCACAATCATACAATCACAATCATACAATCACAATCATACAATCACAATCATACAATCACAATCATACAATCACAATCATACAATCACAATCATACAATCGCAATCATACTATCGCAATCATACAATCACAATCATACAATCACAATCATACAATCACAATCATACAATCACAATAATACAATCACAATCATACAATCACAATCATACGATCACAATCATACGAAGACAATCATACAATTGCTATTATACAATCACAATCATACAAAAACAATCATACAATCACGATCATACGATGACAATCATATGATCACAATCATACAATCACAATGATACAATCACAATCATACAATCACAATCATACAATCACAATCATACAATCACAATCATACTATCGCAATCATACAATCACAATCATACAATCACAATCATACAATCACAATCATACAATCACAATCATACAATCACAATCATACAATCACAATCATACAATCACAATCATACAATCACAATCATACAATCACAATCATACAATCACAATCATACAAAAACAATCATACAATCACCATCATACAATCACAATCATACGATCACAATCATACAATCACAATGATACAATCACAATCATACAATCACAATCATACAATCACAATCATACAATCACAATCATACAATCACAATCATACAATCACAATCATACAATCACAATCATACAATCGCAATCATACTATCGCAATCATACAATCACAATCATACAATCACAATCATACAATCACAATCATACAATCACAATCATACAATCACAATCATACAATCACAATCATACAATCACAATCATACAATCACAATCATACAATCACAATCATACAAAAACAATCATACAATCACAATCATACAATCACAATCATATGATCACAATCATACAATCACAATGATACAATCACAATCATACAATCACAATCATACAATCACAATCATACAATCACAATCATACGATCACAATCATACGAAGACAATCATACAATTGCTACTATACAATCACAATCATACAAAAACAATCATACAATCACAATCATACGATGACAATCATACAATTACTACTATACAATCACAATCATACAAAAACAATCATACAATCACAATCATACAATCACAATCATACAATCACAATCATACATTCACAATCATACAATCACAATCATACAATCACAATCATACAATCACAATCATACAATAACAATCATACAATAACAATCATACAATAACAATCATACAATCACAATCATACAATCACAATCATACAAAAACAATCATACAATCACAATCATGCAATCACAATCATACAATCACAATCATACAATCACAATCATATGATCACAATCATACAATCACAATGATACAATCACAATCATACAATCACAATCATACAATCACAATCATACAATCACAATCATACGATCACAATCATACGAAGACAATCATACAATTACTACTATACAATCACAATCATACAATCACAATCATACAAAAACAATCATACAATCACAATCATACAATCACAATCATATGATCACAATCACATGATCACAATCATACAATCGCAATGATACAATCACAGTCATACAATCACAATCATACAATCACAATCATACAATCACAATCATACGATCACAATCATACGATCACAATCATACGAAGACAATCATACAATTACTACTATACAATCACAATCATACAAAAACAATCATACAATCACAATCATACGATGACAATCATACAATTACTACTATACAATCACAATCATACAAAAACAATCATACAATCACAATCATATGATCACAATCATACAATCACAATGATACAATCACAATCATACAATCACAATCATACAATCACAATCATACGATCACAATCATACGATCACAATCGTACGAAGACAATCATACAATCACAATCATACAATCACAATCATACTATCGCAATCATACAATCACAATAATACAATCACAATCATACAATCACAATCATACTATCGCAATCATACAATCACAACCATACAATCACAATCATACAATCACAATCATACAATCACAATCATACAATCATAATCATGCAATTACAATCATACGATCATAATCATACAAGAACAATCATACAATCACAATAATAGAACAATAATTATACAACCACAATCAAACGATCACAATCATACAATCACAATCATACGATCACAATCGTACGATCACAATCATACAATCACAATCATACAAAAACAATCATACAATCACAATCATACACTCACAATCATACGCTCACAATCATTCAATCACAATGATACAATCACAATCATACAATCACAATCATACGATCACTATCATACGATCACAATCATACGAAGACAATCATACAGTTACTACTATACAATCACAATCATACAAAAACAATCATACAATCACAATCATACGATGACAATCATACAATTACTACTATACAATCACAATCATACAAAAACAATCATACAATCAGAATCACACAATCGCTATCATACAATCACAATCATACATTCACAATCATACAATCACAATCATACAATCACAATCATACAATCACAATCATACAATCACAATAATACAATCACAATCATACAATCTCAATCATACAATCACAATTATACAATCACAATCATACAATCACAATCATACAATCACAATCATACTATCGCAATCATACAATCACAATCATACAATCACAATCATACAATCACAATCATACTTTCGCAATCATACAATCACAATCATACAATCACAATCATACAATCACAATAATACAATCACAATCATACAATCACAATCATACAAAAACAATCATACAAAAACAATCATACAATCACAATCATACAATCACAATCATACAATCACAATCATACAAAAACAATCATACAATCACAATCATATGATCACAATCATACAATCACAATGATACAATCACAATCATACAATCACAATCATACAATCACAATCATACAATCACAATCATACGATCACAATCATACGAAGACAATCATACAATTGCTACTATACAATCACAATCATACAAAAACAATCATACAATCACAATCATACGATGACAATCATACAATTACTACTATACAATCACAATCATACAAAAACAATCATACAATCACAATCATACAATCACAATCATACAATCACAATCATACATTCACAATCATACAATCGCAATCATACAATCACAATCATACAATCACAATAATACAATCACAATCATACAATCTCAATCATACAATCACAATCATACAATCACAATCATACAATCACAATCATACAATCACAATCGTACAATCACAATAATACAATCACAATCATACAATCACAATCATACAATCACAATCATACAATCACAATCATACAATCACAATCATACAATCACAATCATACAATCACAATCATACAAAAACAATCATACAATCACAATCATACAATCACAATCATATGATCACAATCATACAATCACAATGATACAATCACAATCATACAATCACAATCATACAATCACAATCATACGATCACAATCATACGAAGACAATCATACAATTACTACTATACAATCACAATCATACAATCACAATCATACAAAAACAATCATACAATCACAATCATACAATCACAATCATATGATCACAATCATATGATCACAATCATACAATCGCAATGATACAGTCACAATCATACAATCACAATCATACAATCACAATCATACAATCACAATCATACGATCACAATCATACAATCACAATCATACAATCACAATCATACGATCACAATCATACAAAAACAATCATACAATCACAATCATACGATGACAATCATACAATCACAATCATATGATCACAATCATATGATCACAATCATACAATCGCAATGATACAGTCACAATCATACAATCACAATCATACAATCACAATCATACAATCACAATCATACGATCACAATCATACAATCACAATCATACAATCACAATCATACGATCACAATCATACAAAAACAATCATACAATCACAATCATACGATGACAATCATACAATTACTACTATACAATCACAATCATACAAAAACAATCATACAATCACAATCATACAATCACAATCATACAATCACAATCATACATTCAGAATCATACAATCACAATCATACAATCACAATCATACAATCACAATAATACAATCACAATCATACAATCTCAATCATACAATCACAATCATACAATCACAATCATACAATCTCAATCATACAATCACAATCATACAATCACAATCATACAATCACAATCATACTATCGCAATCATACAATCACAATCATACAATCACAATCATACAATCACAATAATACAATCACAATCATACAATCACAATCATACAATCACAATCATACAATCACAATCATACAATCACAATCATACAAAAACAATCATACAATCACAATCATACAATCACAATCATATGATCACAATCATACAATCACAATGATACAATCACAATCATACAATCACAATCATACAATCACAATCATACAATCACAATCATACGATCACAATCATACGAAGACAATCATACAATTACTACTATACAATCACAATCATACAAAAACAATCATACAATCACAATCATACGATGACAATCATACAATTACTACTATACAATCACAATCATACAAAAACAATCATACAATCACAATCATACAATCACAATCATATGATCACAATCATACAATCACAATCATACGATGACAATCATACAATTACTACTATACATACACAATCATACAAAAACAATCATACAATCAGAATCACACAATCACTATCATACAATCACAATCATACATTCACAATCATACAATCACAATCATACAATCACAATCATACAATCACAATAATACAATCACAATCATACAATCTCAATCATACAATCACAATTATACAATCACAATCATACAATCACAATCATACAATCACAATCATACTATCGCAATCATACAATCACAATCATACAATCACAATCATACAATCACAATCATACTATCGCAATCATACAATCACAATCATACAATCACAATCATACAATCACAATAATACAATCACAATCATACAATCACAATCATACAATCACAATCATACAATCACAATCATACAATCACAATCATACAAAAACAATCATACAATCACAATCATACAATCACAATCATATGATCACAATCTTACAATCACAATGATACAATCACAATCATACAATGACAATCATACAATCACAATCATACAATCACAATCATACAATCACAATAATACAATCACAATCATACAATCTCAATCATACAATCGCAAACATACAATCACAATCATACAATCCCAATCATACTATCGCAATCATACAATGACAATCATACAATCACAATCATACAATCACAATCATACAAAAACAATCATACAATCACAATCATACAATCATAATCATATAATCACACTCATAAAATTGCAATCATACAATCGCAATCATACAATCACAATCATACCATCACAATCATACAGGCACAATCATACAATCACAATCATGAAATCACAATCATACAAAAACAATCATGCAATCACAATGATACAATCACAATCATACTATCGCAATCATACAATCACAATCATACAATCACAATCATACAATCACAATCATACTATCGCAATCATACAATCACAATCATACAATCACAATCATACAATCACAATAATACAATCACAATCATACAATCACAATCATACTATCGCAATGATACAATCACAATCATACAATCACAATCATACTATCGCAATCATACAATCACAATCATACAATCACAATCATACTATCACAATCATACAATCACAATCATACAATCAGAATCATACAAAAACAATCATACAGTCAAAATCATACAAAAACAATCATACAATAACAATCATACAATCACAATCATATGATCACAATCATACAATCACAATGATACAATCACAATCATACAATCACAATCATACAATCACAATCATACAATCACAATCATACAATCACAATCATACGATCACAATCATACGAAGACAATCATACAATTACTACTATACAATCACAATCATACAATCACAATCATACAAAAACAATCATACAATCACAATCATACAATCACAATCATATGATCACAATCATACAATCACAATGATACAGTCACAATCATACAATCACAATCATACAATCACAATCATACAATCACAATTATACGATCACAATCATACAATCACAATCATACAATCACAATCATACAATCACAATCATACAATCACAATCATACAATCACAATCATGCAATTACAATCATACGATCATAATCATACAAGAAAAATCATACAATCACAATAATAGAACCATAATCATACAACCACAATCATGCAATCACAATCATACAATCACAATCATACAATCACAATCATACAAAAACAATCATACAATCACAATCATACAATCATAATCATATAATCACACTCATAAAATTGCAATCATACAATCGCAATCATACAATCACAATCATACCATCACAATCATACAGGCACAATCATACAATCACAATCATGAAATCACAATCATACAAAAACAATCATGCAATCACAATGATACAATCACAATCATACAATCACAATCATACAATCACAATCATACAATCACAATCATACAATCACAATCATACAATCACAATCATACAATCACAATCATACAATCACAATCATACAATCACAATCATACAATCACTATCATACGATCACAATCATACGAAGACAATCATACAATTAATACTATACAATCACAATCATACAAAAACAATCATACAATCACAATCATACGATGACAATCATACAATTACTACTATACAATCACAATCATACAAAAACAATCATACAATCACAATCATACGATGACAATCATACAATTACTACTATACAATCACAATCATAAAAAAACAATCATACAATCACAACCATACAATCACAATCATACTATCGCAATCATACAATCACAATCATACAATCACAATCATACAATCACAATCATACTATCGCAATCATACAATCACAATCATACAATCACAATCATACAATCACAATAATACAATCACAATCATACAATCACAATCATATAATCACAATCATACAATCACAATCATACAATCACAATCATACAATCACAATCATGCAATTACAATCATACGATCATAATCATACAAGAAAAATCATACAATCACAATAATAGAACCATAATCATACAACCACAATCATGCAATCACAATCATACAATCACAATCATACAATCACAATCATACAAAAACAATCATACAATCACAATCATACGATGACAATCATACAATTACTACTATACAATCACAATCATACAAAAACAATCATACAATCACAATCATACAATCACAATCATACATTCACAATCATACAATCACAATCATACAATCACAATCATACAATCACAATCATACAATCACAATCATACAATCACAATAATACAATCACAATCATACAATCACAATCATACAATCACAATCATACAATCACAATCATACAATCACAATCATACAATCACAATCATACAATCACAATCATACAATCACAATCATACAATCACAATCATACAATCACAATCATACAAAAACAATCATACAATCACAATCATACGAAGACAATCCTACAATTACTACTATACAATCACAATCATACAATCTCAATCATACGATGACAATCATGCAATTACTACTATACAATCACAATCATACAATCACAATCATACAATCACAATCATACATTCACAATCATACAATCACAATCATACAATCACAATCATACAATCACAATAATACAATCACAATCATACAATCTCAATCATACAATCACTATCATACAATCACAATCATACAATCACAATCATACAATCACAATCATACAATCACAATCATACAATCACAATCATACAATCACAATCATACAATCACAATCATACAATCACAATCATACAATCACAATCATACAATCACAATCATACAATCACAATCATACTATCGCAATCATACAATCACAATCATACAATCACAATAATACAATCACAATCATACAATCACAATCATACAATCACAATCATACAAAAACAATCATACAATCACAATCATACAATCACAATCATATGATCACAATCATACAATCACAATGATACAATCACAATCATACAATCACAATCATACAATCACAATCATACGATCACAATCATACGAAGACAATCATACAATTACTACTATACAATCACAATCATACAAACACAATCATACAATCACAATCATACTATCGCAATCATACAATCACAATCATACAATCACAATCATACAATCACAATAATACAATCACAATCATACAATCTCAATCATACAATCGCAATCATACAATCACAATCATACAATCACAATCATGCAATCACAATCATACAAACACAATCATACAATCACAATCATACTATCGCAATCATACAATCACAATCGTACAATCACAATCATACAATCACAATCATTCAATCACAATCATGCAATCACAATCATACAATCACAATCATACAATCACAATCATACGATCACAATCATACGAAGACAATCATACAATTACTACTATACAACCACAATCATACAAAAACAATCATACAATCACAATCATACGATGACAATCATACAATTACTACTATACAATCACAATCATACAAAAACAATCATACAATCACAATCATACAATCACAATCATACATTCACAATCATACAATCACAATCATACAATCACAATCATACAATCACAATAATACAATCACAATCATACAATCTCAATCATACAATCACAATCATACAATCACAATCATACAATCACAATCATACAATCACAATCATACAATCACAATCATGCAATTACAATCATACGATCATAATCATACAAGAACAATCATACAATCACAATAATAGAACAATAATTATACAACCACAATCAAACGATCACAATCATACAATCACAATCATACGATCACAATCGTACGATCACAATCGTACGATCACAATCATACAATCACAATCATACAAAAACAATCATACAATCACAATCATACACTCACAATCATACGCTCACAATCATTCAATCACAATGATACAATCACAATCATACAATCACAATCATACGATCACAATCATACGATCACAATCATACGAAGACAATCATACAATTACTACTATACAATCACAATCATACAAAAACAATCATACAATCACAATCATACAATCACAATCATACAATCACAATCATACATTCACAATCATACAATCACAATCATACAATCACAATCATACAATCACAATCATACAATAACAATCATACAATAACAATCATACAATCACAATCATACAATCACAATCATACAAAAACAATCATACAATCACAATCATACAATCACAATCATACAATCACAATCATACAATCACAATCATACAATCACAATCATACAATCGCAATCAAACAATCACAATCATACGATCGCAATCATACAATCGCAATCATACACTCACAATCATTCAATCACAATGATACAATCACAATCATACAATGACAATCATACGATGACAATCATACAATTACTACTATACAATCACAATCATACAAAAACAATCATACAATCACAATCATACAATCACAATCGTACAATCACAATCATACAATCACAATCATACAATCACAATCATACAATCACAATCATACTATCGCAATCATACAATCACAATCATACAATCACAATCATACAATCACAATCATACAATCACAATCATACTATCGCAATCATACAATCACAATCATACAATCACAATCATACAATCACAATCATGCAATTACAATCATATGATCATAATCATACAAGAACAATCATACAATCACAATAATAGAACCATAATTATACAACCACAATCAAACGATCACAATCATACAATCACAATCATACGATCACAATCGTACGATCACAATCATACAATCACAATCATACAAAAACAATCATACAATCACAATCATACACTCACAATCATACGCTCACAAACATTCAATCACAATGATACAATCACAATCATACAATCACAATCATACGATCACAATCATACGATCACAATCATACGAAGACAATCATACAGTTACTACTATACAATCACAATCATACAAAAACAATCATACAATCACAATCATACGATGACAATCATACAATTACTACTATACAATCACAATCATACAAAAACAATCATACAATCACAATCATACAATCACAATCATACAATCACAATTATACAATCACAATCATACAATCACAATCATACAATCACAATTATACTATCGCAATCATACAATCACAATCATACAATCACAATCATACAATCACAATCATACTATCGCAATCATACAATCACAATTATACTATCGCAATCATACAATCACAATCATACAATCACAATCATACAATCACAATCATACTATCGCAATCATACAATCACAATCATACAATCACAATCATACAATCACAATAATACAATCACAATCATACAATCACAATCGTACAATCACAATCATACAATCACAATCATACAAAAACATCATACAATCACAATCATACAATCACAATCATATGATCACAATCATACAATCACAATAATACAATCACAATCATACAATCTCAATCATACAATCACAATTATACAATCACAATCATACAATCACAATCATACAATCACAATAATACTGTCGCAATCATACAATCACAATCATACAATCACAATCATACAATCACAATCATACTATCGCAATCATACAATCACAATCATACAATCACAATCATACAATCACAATAATACAATCACAATCATACAATCACAATCGTACAATCACAATCATACAATCACACTCATATGATCACAATCATACAATCCCAATGATACAATCACAATCATACAATCACAATCATACAATCACAATCACACTATCGCAATCATACAATCACAATCATACAATCACAATCATACAATCACAATCATACTATCGCAATCATACAATCACAATCATACAATCACAATCATACAATCACAATAATACAATCACAATCATACAATCACAATCGTACAATCACAATCATACAATCACAATCATACAATCACAATCATACAAAAACATCATACAATCACAATCATACAATCACAATCATATGATCACAATCATACAATCACAATAATACAATCACAATCATACAATCTCAATCATACAATCACAATTATACAATCACAATCGGACAATCACAATCATACAATCACAATAATACTATCGCAATCATACAATCACAATCATACAATCACAATCATACAATCACAATCATACTATCGCAATCATACAATCACAATCATACAATCACAATCATACAATCACAATAATACAATCACAATCATACAATCACAATCGTACAATCACAATCATACAATCACAATCATACAAAAACAATCATACAATCACAATCATACAATCACAATCATACGATCACAATCATACAATCACAATGATACAATCACAATCATACAATCACAATCATACAATCACAATCATACAATCACAATCATACAATCACAATCATACTATCGCAATCATACAATCACAGTCATACAATCACAATCATACAATCACAATCATACAATCACAATCATACAATCACAATCATACAATCACAATCATACAATCACAATCATACAATCACAATCATACAATCACAATCATACAATCACAATCATACAATCACAATCATACAATCACAATCATACAATCACAATCATACAAAAACAATCATACAATCACAATCATACGATCACAATCATATGATCACAATCATACAATCACAATCATACAATCACAATCATACAATCACAATCATACAATCACAATCATACAATCACAATCATACAAAAACAATCATACAATCACAATCATACAATCACAATCATATGATCACAATCATACAATCACAATGATACAATCACAATCATACAATCACAATCATACAATCACAATCATACGATCACAATCATACGAAGACAATCATACAATTGCTACTATACAATCACAATCATACAAAAACAATCATACAATCACAATCATACGATGACAATCATATGATCACAATCATACAATCACAATGATACAATCACAATCATACAATCACAATCATACAATCACAATCATACAATCACAATCATACTATCGCAATCATACAATCACAATCATACAATCACAATCATACAATCACAATCATACAATCACAATCATACAATCACAATCATACAATCACAATCATACAATCACAATCATATGATCACAATCATACAATCACAATGATACAATCACAATCACACAATCACAAACATACAATCACAATCATACGATCACAATCATACGAAGACAATCATACAATTACAACGATACAATCACAATCATACAAAAACAATCATACAATCACAATCATACGATGACAATCATACAATTACTACTATACAATCACAATCATACAAAAACAATCATACAATCACAATCATACAATCACAATCATACGATCACAATCATACGAAGTCAATCATACAATTACTACTATACAACCACAATCATACAAAAACAATCGTACAATCACAATCATACGATGACAATCATACAATTACTACTATACAATCACAATCATACAAAAACAATCATACAATCACAATCATACAATCACACTCATATGATCACAATCATACAATCACAATGATACAATCACAATCATACAATCACAATCATACAACCACAATCATACAATCACAATCATACGATCACAATCATACGAAGACAATCATACAATTACTACTATACAATCACAATCATACAATCACAATCATACGATGACAATCATACAATTACTACTATACAATCACAATCATACAAAAGCAATCATACAATCAGAATCACACAATCACTATCATACAATCACAATCATACATTCACAATCATACAATCACAATCATACAATCACAATCATACAATCACAATAATACAATCACAATCATACAATCTCAATCATACAATCACAATTATACAATCACAATCATACAATCACAATCATACAATCACAATCATACTATCGCAATCATACAATCACAATCATACAATCACAATCATACAATCACAATCATACTATCGCAATCATACAATCACAATCATACAATCACAATCATACAATCACAATAATACAATCACAATCATACAATCACAATCGTACAATCACAATCATACAATCACAATCATACAAAAACAATCATACAATCACAATCATACAATCACAATCATATGATCACAATCATACAATCACAATGATACAATCACAATCATACAATCACAATCATACAATCACAATCATACAATCACAATCATACTATCGCAATCATACAATCACAATCATACAATCACAATCATACAATCACAATCATACAACCACAATAATACAATCACAATCATACGATCGCAATCATACAATCGCAATCATACACTCACAATCATTCAATCACAATGATAAAATCACAATCATACAATGACAATCATACGATGACAATCATACAATTACTACTATACAATCACAATCATACAAAAACAATCATACAATCACAATCATACAATCACAATCATACAATCACAATCGTACAATCACAATCATACAATCACAATCATACAATCACAATCATACTATCGCAATCATACAATCACAATCATACAATCACAATCATACAATCACAATCATACAATCACAATCATACTATCGCAATCATACAATCACAATCATACAATCACAATCATACAATCACAATCATACAATCACAATCATGCAATTACAATCATATGATCATAATCATACAAGAACAATCATACAATCACAATAATAGAACCATAATTATACAACCACAATCAAACGATCACAATCATACAATCACAATCATACGATCACAATCGTACGATCACAATCATACAATCACAATCATACAAAAGCAATCATACAATCACAATCATACACTCACAATCATACGCTCACAATCATTCAATCACAATGATACAATCACAATCATACAATCACAATCATACGATGACAATCATACAATTACTACTATACAATCACAATCATACAAAAACAATCATACAATCAGAATCACACAATCACTATCATACAATCACAATCATACATTCACAATCATACAATCACAATCATACTATCGCAATCATACAATCACAATCATACAATCACAATCATACAATCACAATCGTACAATCACAATCATACAATCACAATCATACAATCACAATCATACTATCGCAATCATACAATCACAATCATACAATCACAATCATACAATCACAATCATACAATCACAATCATACTATCGCAATCATACAATCACAATCATACAATCACAATCATACAATCACAATCATACAATCACAATCATGCAATTACAATCATATGATCATAATCATACAAGAACAATCATACAATCACAATAATAGAACCATAATTATACAACCACAATCAAACGATCACAATCATACAATCACAATCATACGATCACAATCGTACGATCACAATCATACAATCACAATCATACAAAAGCAATCATACAATCACAATCATACACTCACAATCATACGCTCACAATCATTCAATCACAATGATACAATCACAATCATACAATCACAATCATACGATGACAATCATACAATTACTACTATACAATCACAATCATACAAAAACAATCATACAATCAGAATCACACAATCACTATCATACAATCACAATCATACATTCACAATCATACAATCACAATCATACTATCGCAATCATACAATCACAATCATACAATCACAATCATACAATCACAATCATACAATCACAATCATACTATCGCAATCATACAATCACAATCATACAATCACAATCATACAATCACAATAATACAATCACAATCATACAACCACAATCATACAATCACAATCATACAATCACAATCATACAATCACAATCATACAAAAACAATCATACAATCACAATCATACAATCACAATCATATGATCACAATCATACAATCACAATGATACAATCACAATCATACAATCACAATCATACAATCACAATCATACAATCACAATCATACGATCACAATCATACGAAGACAATCATACAATTGCTATTATACAATCACAATCATACAAAAACAATCATACAATCACAATCATACGATGACAATCATATGATCACAATCATACAATCACAATGATACAATCACAATCATACAATCACAATCATACAATCACAATCATACAATCACAATCATACTATCGCAATCATACAATCACAATCATACAATCACAATCATACAATCACAATCATACAATCACAATCATACAATCACATTCATACAATCACAATCATACAATCACAATCATACAATCACAATCATACAATCACAATCATACAAAAACAATCATACAATCACAATCATACAATCACAATCATACGATCACAATCATACAATCACAATGATACAATCACAATCATACAATCACAATCATACAATCACAATCATACAATCACAATCATACAATCACAATCATACAATCACAATCATACTTTCGCAATCATACTATCGCAATCATACTATCGCAATCATACAATCACAATCATACAATCACAATCATACAATCACAATCATACAATCACAATCATACAATCACAATCATACAATCACAATCATACAATCACAATCATACAATCACAATCATACAAAAACAATCATACAATCACAATCATACAATCACAATCATATGATCACAATCATACAATCACAATGATACAATCACAATCATACAATCACAATCATACAATCACAATCATACAATCACAATCATACGATCACAATCATACGAAGACAATCATACAATTGCTACTATACAATCACAATCATACAAAAACAATCATACAATCACAATCATACGATGACAATCATACAATTACTACTATACAATCACAATCATACAAACACAATCATACAATCACAATCATACAATCACAATCATACAATCACAATCATACATTCACAATCATACAATCACAATCATACAATCACAATCATACAATCACAATCATACAATAACAATCATACAATAACAATCATACAATCACAATCATACAATCACAATCATACAAAAACAATCATACAATCACAATCATACAATCACAATCATACAATCACAATCATACAATCACAATCATATGATCACAATCATACAATCACAATGATACAATCACAATCATACAATCACAATCATACAATCACAATCATACAATCACAATCATACGATCACAATCATACGAAGACAATCATACAATTACTACTATACAATCACAATCATACAATCACAATCATACAAAAACAATCATACAATCACAATCATACAATCACAATCATATGATCACAATCATATGATCACAATCATACAATCGCAATGATACAATCACAGTCATACAATCACAATCATACAATCACAATCATACAATCACAATCATACGATCACAATCATACGATCACAATCATACGAAGACAATCATACAATTACTACTATACAATCACAATCATACAAAAACAATCATACAATCACAATCATACGATGACAATCATACAATTACTACTATACAATCACAATCATACAATCAGAATCATATGATCACAATCATACAATCACAATGATACAATCACAATCATACAATCACAATCATACAATCACAATCATACGATCACAATCATACGATCACAATCGTACGAAGACAATCATACAATCACAATCATACAATCACAATCATACTATCGCAATCATACAATCACAATAATACAATCACAATCATACAATCACAATCATACTATCGCAATCATACAATCACAACCATACAATCACAATCATACAATCACAATCATACAATCACAATCATACAATCACAATCATGCAATTACAATCATACGATCATAATCATACAAGAACAATCATACAATCACAATAATAGAACAATAATTATACAACCACAATCAAACGATCACAATCATACAATCACAATCATACGATCACAATCGTACGATCACAATCATACAATCACAATCATACAAAAACAATCATACAATCACAATCATACACTCACAATCATACGCTCACAATCATTCAATCACAATGATACAATCACAATCATACAATCACAATCATACGATCACAATCATACGATCACAATCATACGAAGACAATCATACAATTACTACTATACAATCACAATCATACAAAAACAATCATACAATCACAATCATATGATGACAATCATACAATTACTACTATACAATCACAATCATACGAAAACAATCATACAATCTCAATCATACAATCACAATCATACAATCACAATCATACATTCACAATCATACAATAACAATCATACAACCACAATCACACAATCACAATAATACAATCACAATCATACAATCTCAATCATACAATCACAATCATACAATCACAAACATACAATCACAATCATGCTATCGCAGTCATACAATCACAATCATACAATCATAATCATACAATCACAATAATACAATCACAATAATACAATCACAAACGTACAATCTCAATCATACAATCACAATTATACAATCACAATCATACAATCACAATCATACAATCACTATCATACGATCACAATCATACGAAGACAATCATACAGTTACTACTATACAATCACAATCATACAAAAACAATCATACAATCACAATCATACGATGACAATCATACAATTACTACTATACAATCACAATCATACAAAAACAATCATACAATCAGAATCACACAATCACTATCATACAATCGCAATCATACATTCACAATCACACAATCACAATCATACAATCACAATCATACAATCACAATAATACAATCACAATCATACAATCTCAATCATACTATCGCAATCATACAATCACAATCATACAATCACAATCATACAATCACAATCATACAATCACAATCATACAATCACAATCATACAATCACAATCATACAATCACAATCATATGATCACAATCATACAATCACAATGATACAATCACAATCACACAATCACAAACATACAATCACAATCATACGATCACAATCATACGAAGACAATCATACAATTACTACTATACAATCACAATCATACAAAAACAATCATACAATCACAATCATACGATGACAATCATACAATTACTACTATACAATCACAATCATACAAAAACAATCATACAATCACAATCATACAATCACAATCATACGATCACAATCATACGAAGTCAATCATACAATTACTACTATACAACCACAATCATACAAAAACAATCGTACAATCACAATCATACGATGACAATCATACAATTACTACTATACAATCACAATCATACAAAAACAATCATACAATCACAATCATACAATCACACTCATATGATCACAATCATACAATCACAATGATACAATCACAATCATACAATCACAATCATACAACCACAATCATACAATCACAATCATACGATCACAATCATACGAAGACAATCATACAATTACTACTATACAATCACAATCATACAATCACAATCATACGATGACAATCATACAATTACTACTATACAATCACAATCATACAAAAGCAATCATACAATCAGAATCACACAATCACTATCATACAATCACAATCATACATTCACAATCATACAATCACAATCATACAATCACAATCATACAATCACAATAATACAATCACAATCATACAATCTCAATCATACAATCACAATTATACAATCACAATCATACAATCACAATCATACAATCACAATCATACTATCGCAATCATACAATCACAATCATACAATCACAATCATACAATCACAATCATACTATCGCAATCATACAATCACAATCATACAATCACAATCATACAATCACAATAATACAATCACAATCATACAATCACAATCGTACAATCACAATCATACAATCACAATCATACAAAAACAATCATACAATCACAATCATACAATCACAATCATATGATCACAATCATACAATCACAATGATACAATCACAATCATACAATCACAATCATACAATCACAATCATACAATCACAATCATACTATCGCAATCATACAATCACAATCATACAATCACAATCATACAATCACAATCATACAACCACAATAATACAATCACAATCATACGATCGCAATCATACAATCGCAATCATACACTCACAATCATTCAATCACAATGATAAAATCACAATCATACAATGACAATCATACGATGACAATCATACAATTACTACTATACAATCACAATCATACAAAAACAATCATACAATCACAATCATACAATCACAATCATACAATCACAATCGTACAATCACAATCATACAATCACAATCATACAATCACAATCATACTATCGCAATCATACAATCACAATCATACAATCACAATCATACAATCACAATCATACAATCACAATCATACTATCGCAATCATACAATCACAATCATACAATCACAATCATACAATCACAATCATACAATCACAATCATGCAATTACAATCATATGATCATAATCATACAAGAACAATCATACAATCACAATAATAGAACCATAATTATACAACCACAATCAAACGATCACAATCATACAATCACAATCATACGATCACAATCGTACGATCACAATCATACAATCACAATCATACAAAAGCAATCATACAATCACAATCATACACTCACAATCATACGCTCACAATCATTCAATCACAATGATACAATCACAATCATACGATCACAATCATACGAAGACAATCATACAATTACTACTATACAATCACAATCATACAAAAACAATCATACAATCACAATCATATGATGACAATCATACAATTACTACTATACAATCACAATCATACGAAAACAATCATACAATCTCAATCATACAATCACAATCATACAATCACAATCATACATTCACAATCATACAATAACAATCATACAACCACAATCACACAATCACAATAATACAATCACAATCATACAATCTCAATCATACAATCACAATCATACAATCACAAACATACAATCACAATCATGCTATCGCAGTCATACAATCACAATCATACAATCATAATCATACAATCGCAATAATACAATCACAATAATACAATCACAAACGTACAATCTCAATCATACAATCACAATTATACAATCACAATCATACAATCACAATCATACAATCACTATCATACGATCACAATCATACGAAGACAATCATACAGTTACTACTATACAATCACAATCATACAAAAACAATCATACAATCACAATCATACGATGACAATCATATAATTACTACTATACAATCACAATCATACAAAAACAATCATACAATCAGAATCACACAATCACTATCATACAATCGCAATCATACATTCACAATCACACAATCACAATCATACAATCACAATCATACAATCACAATAATACAATCACAATCATACAATCTCAATCATACAATCACAATTATACAATCACAATCATACAATCACAATCATACAATCACAATCATACTATCGCAATCATACAATCACAATCATACAATCACAATCATACAATCACAATCATACTATCGCAATCATACAATCACAATCATACAATCACAATCATACAATCACAATAATACAATCACAATCATACAATCACAATCATACAAAAACAATCATACAAAAACAATCATACAATCACAATCATACAATCACAATCATGCAATCACAATCATACAAAAACAATCATACAATCACAATCATATGATCACAATCATACAATCACAATGATACAATCGCAATCATACAATCACAATCATACAATCACAATCATACAATCACAATCATACGATCACAATCATACGAAGACAATCATACAATTGCTACTATACAATCACAATCATACAAAAACAATCATACAATCACAATCATACGATGACAATCATACAATTACTACTATACAATCACAATCATACAAAAACAATCATACAATCACAATCATACAATCACAATCATACAATCACAATCATACATTCACAATCATACAATCACAATCATACAATCACAATCATACAATCACAATAATACAATCACAATCATACAATCTCAATCATACAATCACAATCATACAATCACAATCATACAATCACAATCATACAATCACAATCATACAATCACAATCATACAATCACAATAATACAATCACAATCATACAATCACAATCATACAATCACAATCATACAATCACAATCATACAATCACAATCATACAAAAACAATCATACAATCACAATCATACAATCACAATCATATGATCACAATCATACAATCACAATGATACAATCACAATCATACAATCACAATCATACAATCACAATCATACAATCACAATCATACGATCACAATCATACGAAGACAATCATACAATTACTACTATACAATCACAATCATACAATCACAATCATACAAAAACAATCATACAATCACAATCATACAATCACAATCATATGATCACAATCATATGATCACAATCATACAATCGCAATGATACAGTCACAATCATACAATCACAATCATACAATCACAATCATACAATCACAATCATACGATCACAATCATACAATCACAATCATACAATCACAATCATACGATCACAATCATACAAAAACAATCATACAATCACAATCATACGATGACAATCATACAATCACAATCATATGATCACAATCATATGATCACAATCATACAATCGCAATGATACAGTCACAATCATACAATCACAATCATACAATCACAATCATACAATCACAATCATACGATCACAATCATACAATCACAATCATACAATCACAATCATACGATCACAATCATACAAAAACAATCATACAATCACAATCATACGATGACAATCATACAATTAATACTATACAATCACAATCATACAAAAACAATCATACAATCACAATCATACAATCACAATCATACAATCACAATCATACATTCAGAATCATACAATCACAATCATACAATCACAATCATACAATCACAATAATACAATCACAATCATACAATCTCAATCATACAATCACAATCATACAATCACAATCATTCAATCTCAATCATACAATCACAATCATACAATCACAATCATACAATCACAATCATACTATCGCAATCATACAATCACAATCATACAATCACAATCATACAATCACAATAATACAATCACAATCATACAATCACAATCATACAATCACAATCATACAATCACAATCATACAAAAACAATCATACAATCACAATCATACAATCACAATCATATGATCACAATCATACAATCACAATGATACAATCACAATCATACAATCACAATCATACAATCACAATCATACAATCACAACCATACGATCACAATCATACGAAGACAATCATACAATTACTACTATACAATCACAATCATACAAAAACAATCATACAATCACAATCATACGATGACAATCATACAATTACTACTATACAATCACAATCATACAAAAACAATCATACAATCACAATCATACAATCACAATCATATGATCACAATCATACAATCACAATGATACAATCACAATCATACAATCACAATCATACAATCACAATCATACGATCACAATCATACGAAGACAATCATACAATCACAATCGTACAATCACAATCATACTATCGCAATCATACAATCACAATAATACAAACACAATCATACAATCACAATCATACAATCACAATCATACAATCACAATCATACAATCACAATCATACAATCACAATCATACAATCACAATCATACAATCGCAATCATACTATCGCAATCATACAATCACAACCATACAATCACAATCATACAATCACAATCATACAATCACAACCATACAATCACAATCACACAATCACAATAATACAATCACAATCATACAATCTCAATCATACAATCACAATCATACAATCACAAACATACAATCACAATCATGCTATCGCAGTCATACAATCACAATCATACAATCACAATAATACAATCACAATCATACAATCACAATCATACAGTCACAATCATACTATCCCAATCATATAATCACAATCATACAATCACAATCATACAATCACAATCATACAATCACAATCATGCAATTACAATCATACGATCATAATCATACAAGAAAAATCATACAATCACAATAATAGAACCATAATCATACAACCACAATCATGCAATCACAATCATACAATCACAATCATACAATCACAATCATACAAAAACAATCATACAATCACAATCATACAATCACAATCATACGATCACAATCATACGAAGTCAATCATACAATTACTACTATACAATCACAATCATACAAAAACAATCGTACAATCACAATCATACGATGACAATCATACAATTACTACTATACAATCACAATCATACAAAAACAATCATACAATCACAATCATACAATCACAATCATACAATCACAATCATACAATCACAATAATACAATCACAATCATACAATCTCAATCATACAATCACAATTATACAATCACAATCATACAATCACAATCATACAATCACAATCATACTATCGCAATCATACAATCACAATCATACAATCACAATCATACAATCACAATCATACTATCGCAATCATACAATCACAATCATACAATCACAATCATACAATCACAATAATACAATCACAATCATACAATCACAATCGTACAATCACAATCATACAATCACAATCATACAAAAACAATCATACAATCACAATCATACAATCACAATCATATGATCACAATCATACAATCACAATGATACAATCACAATCATACAATCACAATCATACAATCACAATCATACAATCACAATCATACTATCGCAATCATACAATCACAATCATACAATCACAATCATACAATCACAATCATACAACCACAATAATACAATCACAATCATATGATCGCAATCATACAATCGCAATCATACACTCACAATCATTCAATCACAATGATAAAATCACAATCATACAATGACAATCATACGATGACAATCATACAATTACTACTATACAATCACAATCATACAAAAACAATCATACAATCACAATCATACAATCACAATCATACAATCACAATCGTACAATCACAATCATACAATCACAATCATACAATCACAATCATACTATCGCAATCATACAATCACAATCATACAATCACAATCATACAAAAACAATCATACAATCACAATCATACAATCACAATCATATGATCACAATCATACAATCACAATGATACAATCACAATCATACAATCACAATCATACAATCACAATCATACAATCACAATCATACGATCACAATCATACGAAGACAATCATACAATTGCTATTATACAATCACAATCATACAAAAACAATCATACAATCACAATCATACGATGACAATCATATGATCACAATCATACAATCACAATGATACAATCACAATCATACAATCACAATCATACAATCACAATCATACAATCACAATCATACTATCGCAATCATACAATCACAATCATACAATCACAATCATACAATCACAATCATACAATCACAATCATACAATCACATTCATACAATCACAATCATACAATCACAATCATACAATCACAATCATACAATCACAATCATACAATCACAATCATACAATCACAATCATACAATCACAATCATACGATCACAATCATACGATCACAATCATACGATCACAATCATACGATCACAATCATACAATCACAATGATACAATCACAATCATACAATCACAATCATACAATCACAATCATACAATCACAATCATACAATCCCAATCATACAATCGCAATCATACAATCGCAATCATACTATCGCAATCATACTATCGCAATCATACAATCACAATCATACAATCACAATCATACAATCACAATCATACAATTACAATCATACAATCACAATCATACAATCACAATCATACAATCACAATCATACAATCACAATCATACAATCACAATCATACAATCACAATCATACAATCACAATCATACTATCGCAATCATACAATCACAATCATACAATCACAATCATACAATCACAATCATACAATCACAATCATACAATCACAATCATGCAACTACAATCATATGATCATAATCATACAAGAACAATCATACAATCACAATAATAGAACCATAATTATACAACCACAATCAAACGATCACAATCATACAATCACAATCATACGATCACAATCGTACGATCACAATCATACAATCACAATCATACAAAAGCAATCATACAATCACAATCATACACTCACAATCATACGCTCACAATCATTCAATCACAATGATACAATCACAATCATACAATCACAATCATACGATGACAATCATACAATTACTACTATACAATCACAATCATACAAAAACAATCATACAATCAGAATCACACAATCACTATCATACAATCACAATCATACATTCACAATCATACAATCACAATCATACTATCGCAATCATACAATCACAATCATACAATCACAATCATACAATCACAATCATACTATCGCAATCATACAATCACAATCATACAATCACAATCATACAATCACAATAATACAATCACAATCATACAACCACAATCATACAATCACAATCATACAATCACAATCATACAATCACAATCATACAAAAACAATCATACAATCACAATCATACAATCACAATCATATGATCACAATCATACAATCACAATGATACAATCACAATCATACAATCACAATCATACAATCACAATCATACAATCACAATCATACGATCACAATCATACGAAGACAATCATACAATTGCTATTATACAATCACAATCATACAAAAACAATCATACAATCACAATCATACGATGACAATCATATGATCACAATCATACAATCACAATGATACAATCACAATCATACAATCACAATCATACAATCACAATCATACAATCACAATCATACAATCACAATCATACTATCGCAATCATACAATCACAATCATACAATCACAATCATACAATCACAATCATACAATCACAATCATACAATCACATTCATACAATCACAATCATACAATCACAATCATACAATCACAATCATACAATCACAATCATACAATCACAATCATACAATCACAATCATACAATCACAATCATACGATCACAATCATACGATCACAATCATACGATCACAATCATACAATCACAATGATACAATCACAATCATACAATCACAATCATACAATCACAATCATACAATCACAATCATACAATCACAATCATACAATCGCAATCATACAATCGCAATCATACAATCGCAATCATACTATCGCAATCATACTATCGCAATCATACAATCACAATCATACAATCACAATCATACAATCACAATCATACAATTACAATCATACAATCACAATCATACAATCACAATCATACAATCACAATCATACAATCACAATCATACAAAAACAATCATACAATCACAATCATACAATCACAATCATATGATCACAATCATACAATCACAATGATACAATCACAATCATACAATCACAATCATACAATCACAATCATACAATCACAATCATACGATCACAATCATACGAAGACAATCATACAATTGCTACTATACAATCACAATCATACAAAAACAATCATACAATCACAATCATACGATGACAATCATACAATTACTACTATACAATCACAATCATACAAAAACAATCATACAATCACAATCATACAATCACAATCATACAATCACAATCATACATTCACAATCATACAATCACAATCATACAATCACAATCATACAATCACAATCATACAATAACAATCATACAATAACAATCATACAATCACAATCATACAATCACAATCATACAAAAACAATCATACAATCACAATCATACAATCACAATCATACAATCACAATCATATGATCACAATCATACAATCACAATGATACAATCACAATCATACAATCACAATCATACAATCACAATCATACAATCACAATCATACGATCACAATCATACGAAGACAATCATACAATTACTACTATACAATCACAATCATACAATCACAATCATACAAAAACAATCATACAATCACAATCATACAATCACAATCATATGATCACAATCATACGATCACAATCATACAATCGCAATGATACAATCACAGTCATACAATCACAATCATACAATCACAATCATACAATCACAATCATACGATCACAATCATACGATCACAATCATACGAAGACAATCATACAATTACTACTATACAATCACAATCATACAAAAACAATCATACAATCACAATCATACGATGACAATCATACAATTACTACTATACAATCACAATCTTACAAAAACTATCATACAATCACAATCATATGATCACAATCATACAATCACAATGATACAATCACAATCATACAATCACAATCATACAATCACAATCATACGATCACAATCATACGATCACAATCGTACGAAGACAATCATACAATCACAATCATACAATCACAATCATACTATCGCAATCATACAATCACAATAATACAATCACAATCATACAATCACAATCATACTATCGCAATCATACAATCACAACCATACAATCACAATCATACAATCACAATCATACAATCACAATCATACAATCACAATCATGCAATTACAATCATACGATCATAATCATACAAGAACAATCATACAATCACAATAATAGACCAATAATTATACAACCACAATCAAACGATCACAATCATACAATCACAATCATACGATCACAATCGTACGATCACAATCATACAATCACAATCATACAAAAACAATCATACAATCACAATCATACACTCACAATCATACGCTCACAATCATTCAATCACAATGATACAATCACAATCATACAATCACAATCATACGATCACAATCATACGATCACAATCATACGAAGACAATCATACAATTACTACTATACAATCACAATCATACAAAAACAATCATACAATCACAATCATATGATGACAATCATACAATTACTACTATACAATCACAATCATACGAAAACAATCATACAATCTCAATCATACAATCACAATCATACAATCACAATCATACAATCACAATCATACAATCACAATCATACAATCACAATCATACAATCGCAATCATACAATCGCAATCATACTATCGCAATCATACTATCGCAATCATACAATCACAATCATACAATCACAATCATACAATCACAATCATACAATCACAATCATACAATCACAATCATACAATCACAATCATACAATCACAATCATACAATCACAATCATACAAAAACAATCATACAATCACAATCATACAATCACAATCATATGATCACAATCATACAATCACAATGATACAATCACAATCATACAATCACAATCATACAATCACAATCATACGATCACAATCATACGAAGACAATCATACAATTGCTACTATACAATCACAATCATACAAAAACAATCATACAATCACAATCATACGATGACAATCATACAATTACTACTATACAATCACAATCATACAAAAACAATCATACAATCACAATCATACAATCACAATCATACAATCACAATCATACATTCACAATCATACAATCACAATCATACAATCACAATCATACAATCACAATCATACAATAACAATCATACAATAACAATCATACAATCACAATCATACAATCACAATCATACAAAAACAATCATACAATCACAATCATACAATCACAATCATACAATCACAATCATACAATCACAATCATATGATCACAATCATACAATCACAATGATACAATCACAATCATACAATCACAATCATACAATCACAATCATACAATCACAATCATACGATCACAATCATACGAAGACAATCATACAATTACTACTATACAATCGCAATCATACAATCACAATCATACAAAAACAATCATACAATCACAATCATACAATCACAATCATACAATCACAATCATATGATCACAATCATACGATCACAATCATACAATCGCAATGATACAATCACAGTCATACAATCACAATCATACAATCACAATCATACAATCACAATCATACGATCACAATCATACGATCACAATCATACGAAGACAATCATACAATTACTACTATACAATCACAATCATACAAAAACAATCATACAATCACAATCATACGATGACAATCATACAATTACTACTATACAATCACAATCATACAAAAACTATCATACAATCACAATCATATGATCACAATCATACAATCACAATGATACAATCACAATCATACAATCACAATCATACAATCACAATCATACGATCACAATCATACGATCACAATCGTACGAAGACAATCATACAATCACAATCATACAATCACAATCATACTATCGCAATCATACAATCACAATAATACAATCACAATCATACAATCACAATCATACTATCGCAATCATACAATCACAACCATACAATCACAATCATACAATCACAATCATACAATCACAATCATACAATCACAATCATGCAATTACAATCATACGATCATAATCATACAAGAACAATCATACAATCACAATAATAGACCAATAATTATACAACCACAATCAAACGATCACAATCATACAATCACAATCATACGATCACAATCGTACGATCACAATCATACAATCACAATCATACAAAAACAATCATACAATCACAATCATACACTCACAATCATACGCTCACAATCATTCAATCACAATGATACAATCACAATCATACAATCACAATCATACGATCACAATCATACGATCACAATCATACGAAGACAATCATACAATTACTACTATACAATCACAATCATACAAAAACAATCATACAATCACAATCATATGATGACAATCATACAATTACTACTATACAATCACAATCATACGAAAACAATCATACAATCTCAATCATACAATCACAATCATACAATCACAATCATACATTCACAATCATACAATAACAATCATACAACCACAATCACACAATCACAATAATACAATCACAATCATACAATCTCAATCATACAATCACAATCATACAATCACAAACATACAATCACAATCATGCTATCGCAGTCATACAATCACAATCATACAATCATAATCATACAATCACAATAATACAATCACAATCATACAATCACAATCATACAGTCACAATCGTACTATCGCAATCATATAATCACAATCATACAATCACAATCATACAATCACAATCATGCAATTACAATCATACAATCACAATCATACAATCACAATCATACAAAAACAATCATACAATCACAATCATACAATCATAATCATATAATCACACTCATAAAATTGCAATCATACAATCGCAATCATACAATCACAATCATACCATCACAATCATACAGGCACAATCATACAATCACAATCATGAAATCACAATCATACAAAAACAATCATGCAATCACAATGATACAATCACAATCATACAATCACAATCATACAATCACAATCATACAATCACTATCATCCGATCACAATCATACGAAGACAATCATACAATTACTACTACACAGTCACAATCATACAAAAACAATCATACAATCACAATCATACGATGACAATCATACAATTACTACTATACAATCACAATCATACAAAAACAATCATACAATCACAATCATACAATCACAATCATACAATCACAATCATACATTCAGAATCATACAATCACAATCATACAATCACAATCATACAATCACAATAATACAATCACAATCATACAATCTCAATCATACAATCACAATCATACAATCACAATCATTCAATCTCAATCATACAATCACAGTCATACAATCACAATCATACAATCACAATCATACTATCGCAATCATACAATCACAATCATACAATCACAATCATACAATCACAATAATACAATCACAATCATACAATCACAATCATACAATCACAATCATACAATCACAATCATACAAAAACAATCATACAATCACAATCATACAATCACAATCATATGATCACAATCATACAATCACAATGATACAATCACAATCATACAATCACAATCATACAATCACAATCATACAATCACAATCATACGATCACAATCATACGAAGACAATCATACAATTACTACTATACAATCACAATCATACAAAAACAATCATACAATCACAATCATACGATGACAATCATACAATTACTACTATACAATCACAATCATACAAAAACAATCATACAATCACAATCATACAATCACAATCATATGATCACAATCATACAATCACAATGATACAATCACAATCATACAATCACAATCATACAATCACAATCATACGATCACAATCATACGAAGACAATCATACAATCACAATCGTACAATCACAATCATACTATCGCAATCATACAATCACAATAATACAAACACAATCATACAATCACAATCATACAATCACAATCATACAATCACAATCATACAATCACAATCATACAATCACAATCATACAATCGCAATCATACTATCGCAATCATACAATCACAACCATACAATCACAATCATACAATCACAATGATACAATCACAATCATACAATCACAATCATACAATCACAATCATGCAATTACAATCATACGATCATAATCATACAAGAACAATCATACAATCACAATAATAGAACAATAATTATACAACCACAATCAAACGATCACAATCATACAATCACAATCATACGATCACAATCGTACGATCACAATCATACAATCACAATCATACAAAAACAATCATACAATCACAATCATACACTCACAATCATACGCTCACAATCATTCAATCACAATGCTACAATCACAATCATACAATCACAATCATACGATCACAATCATACGATCACAATCATACGAAGACAATCATACAATTACTACTATACAATCACAATCATACAAAAACAATCATACAATCACAATCATATGATGACAATCATACAATTACTACTATACAATCACAATCATACGAAAACAATCATACAATCTCAATCATACAATCACAATCATACGAAAACAATCATACAATCTCAATCATACAATCACAATCATACAATCACAATCATACATTCACAATCATACAATAACAATCATACAATCACAATCACACAATCACAATAATACAATCACAATCATACAATCTCAATCATACAATCACAATCATACAATCACAAACATACAATCACAATCATGCTATCGCAGTCATACAATCACAATCATACAATCACAATAATACAATCACAATCATACAATCACAATCATACAGTCACAATCATACTATCGCAATCATATAATCACAATCATACAATCACAATCATAGAATCACAATCATACAATCACAATCATGCAATTACAATCATACGATCATAATCATACAAGAAAAATCATACAATCACAATAATAGAACCATAATCATACAACCACAATCATGCAATCACAATCATACAATCACAATCATACAATCACAATCATACAAAAACAATCATACAATCACAATCATACAATCATAATCATATAATCACACTCATAAAATTGCAATCATACAATCGCAATCATACAATCACAATCATACCATCACAATCATACAGGCACAATCATACAATCACAATCATGAAATCACAATCATACAAAAACAATCATGCAATCACAATGATACAATCACAATCATACAATCACAATCATACAATCACAATCATACAATCACAATCATACAATCACAATCATACAATCACAATCATACAATCACAATCATACAATCACAATCATACAATCACAATCATACAATCACAATCATACGATCACTATCATACGATCACAATCATACGAAGACAATCATACAATTACTACTATACAATCACAATCATACAAAAACAATCATACAATCACAATCATACGACGACAATCATACAATTACTACTATACAATCACAATCATACAATCACAATAATACAATCACAATCATACAATCTCAATCATACAATCGCAAACATACAATCACAATCATACAATCCCAATCATACTATCGCAATCATACAATGACAATCATACAATCACAATCATACAATCACAATCATACAAAAACAATCACACAATCACAATCATACAATCATAATCATATAATCACACTCATAAAATTGCAATCATACAATCGCAATCATACAATCACAATCATACCATCACAATCATACAGGCACAATCATACAATCACAATCATGAAATCACAATCATACAAAAACAATCATGCAATCACAATGATACAATCACAATCATACTATCGCAATCATACAATCACAATCATACAATCACAATCATACAATCACAATCATACTATCGCAATCATACAATCACAATCATACAATCACAATAATACAATCACAATCATACAATCACAATCATACTGTCGCAATGATACAATCACAATCATACAATCACAATCATACTATCGCAATCATACAATCACAATCATACAATCACAATCATACTATCACAATCATACAATCACAATCATACAATCAGAATCATACAAAAACAATCATACAGTCAAAATCATACAAAAACAATCATACAATCACAATCATATGATCACAATCATACAATAACAATGATACAATCACAATCATACAATCACAATCATACAATCGCAATCATACAATCACAATCATACGATCACAATCATACGAAGACAATCATACAATTACTACTATACAATCACAATCATACAATCACAATCATACAAAAACAATCATACAATCACAATCATACAATCACAATCATATGATCACAATCATACAATCGCAATGATACAGTCACAATCATACAATCACAATCATACAATCACAATTATACGATCACAATCATACAATCACAATCATACAATCACAATCATACGATGACAATCATACAATTACTACTATACAATCACAATCATACAAAAACAATCATACAATCACAATCATACAATCACAATCATACAATCACAATCATACATTCAGAATCATACAATCACAATCATACAATCACAATCATACAATCACAATCATACAATCTCAATCATACAATCACAATCATACAATCACAATCATACAATCTCAATCATACAATCACAATCATACAATCACAATCATACAATCACAATCATACTATCGCAATCATACAATCACAATCATACAATCACAATCATACAATCACAATAATACAATCACAATCATACAATCACAATCATGCAATCACAATCATACAATCACAATCATACAAAAACAATCATACAATCACAATCATACAATCACAATCATATGATCACAATCATACAATCACAATGATACAATCACAATCATACAATCACAATCATACAATCACAATCATACAATCACAATCATACAATCACAATCATACGATCACAATCATACGAAGACAATCATACAATTACTACTATACAATCACAATCATACAAAAACAATCATACAATCACAATCATACGATGACAATCATACAATTACTACTATACAATCACAATCATACAAAAACAATCATACAATCACAATCATACAATCACAATCATATGATCACAATCATACAATCACAATGATACAATCACAATCATACAATCACAATCATACAATCACAATCATACAATCACAATCATACGATCACAATCATACGAAGACAATCATACAATCACAATCGTACAATCACAATCATACTATCGCAATCATACAATCACAATAATACAATCACAATCATACAATCACAATCATACAATCACAATCATACAATCACAATCATACAATCACAATCATACAATCACAATCATACAATCGCAATCATACTATCGCAATCATACAATCACAACCATACAATCACAATCATACAATCACAATCATACAATCACCATCATACAATCACAATCATACAATCACAATCATGCAATTACAATCATACGATCATAATCATACAAGAACAATCATAGAATCACAATAATAGAACAATAATTATACAACCACAATCAAACGATCACAATCATACAATCACAATCATACGATCACAATCGTACGATCACAATCATACAATCACAATCATACAAAAACAATCATACAATCACAATCATACACTCACAATCATACGCTCACAATCATTCAATCACAATGATACAATCACAATCATACAATCACAATCATACGATCACAATCATACGATCACAATCATACGAAGACAATCATACAATTACTACTATACAATCACAATCATACAAAAACAATCACACAATCACAATCATATGATGACAATCATACAATTACTACTATACAATCACAATCATACGAAAACAATCATACAATCTCAATCATACAATCACAATCATACGAAAACAATCATACAATCTCAATCATACAATCACAATCATACAATCACAATCATACATTCACAATCATACAATAACAATCATACAATCACAATCACACAATCACAATTATAATATCACAATCATACAATCTCAATCATACAATCACAATCATACAATCACAATCATACAATCACAAACATACAATCACAATCATGCTATCGCAGTCATACAATCACAATCATACAATCACAATAATACAATCACAATCATACAATCACAATCATACAATCACAATCATACAGTCACAATCATACTATCGCAATCATATAATCACAATCATACAATCACAATCATACAATCACAATCATACAATCACAATCATGCAATTACAATCATACGATCATAATCATACAAGAAAAATCATACAATCACAATAATAGAACCATAATCATACAACCACAATCATGCAATCACAATCAAACAATCACAATCATACAATCACAATCATACAAAAACAATCATACAATCACAATCATACAATCATAATCATATAGTCACACTCATAAAATTGCAATCATACAATCGCAATCATACAATCACAATCATACCATCACAATCATACAGGCACAATCATACAATCACAATCATGAAATCACAATCATACAAAAACAATCATGCAATCACAATGATACAATCACAATCATACAATCACAATCATACAATCACAATCATACAATCACAATCATACAATCACAATCATACAATCACAATCATACAATCACAATCATACAATCACAATCATACAATCACAATCATACAATCACTATCATACGATCACAATCATACGAAGACAATCATACAATTACTACTATACAATCACAATCATACAAAAACAATCATACAATCACAATCATACGATGACAATCATACAATTACTACTATACAATCACAATCATACAAAAACAATCATACAATCAGAATCACACAATCACTATCATACAATCACAATCATACATTCACAATCATACAATCACAATCATACAATCACAATCATACAATCACAATCATACAATCACAATAATACAATCACAATCATACAATCTCAATCATACAATCACAATTATACAATCACAATCATACAATCACAATCATACAATCACAATCATACTATCGCAATCATACAATCACAATCATACAATCACAACCATACAATCACAATCATACTATCGCAATCATACAATCACAATCATACAATCACAATCATACAATCACAATAATACAATCACAATCATACAATCACAATCATACAATCACAATCATACAATCACAATCATACAATCACAATCATACAAAAACAATCATACAATCACAATCATAAAATCACAATCATATGATCACAATCATACTATCGCAATCATACAATCACAATCGTACAATCACAATCATACAATCACAATCATTCAATCACAATCATGCAATCACAATCATACAATCACAAGCATACAATCACAATCATACGATCACAATCATACGAAGACAATCATACAATTACTACTATACAACCACAATCATACAAAAACAATCATACAATCACAATCATACGATGACAATCATACAATTACTACTATACAATCACAATCATACAAAAACAATCATACAATCACAATCATACAATCACAATCATACATTCACAATCATACAATCACAATCATACAATCACAATCATACAATCACAATAATACAATCACAATCATACAATCTCAATCATACAATCACAATCATACAATCACAATCATACAATCACAATCATACAATCACAATCATACAATCACAATCATACAATCACAATCATACAATCACAATCATACAATCACAATCATACAATCACAATCATACAAAAACAATCATACAATCACAATCATACGAAGACAATCCTACAATTACTACTATACAATCACAATCATACAATCTCAATCATAAGATGACAATCATACAATTACTACTATACAATCACAATCATACAAAATAATCATACAATCACAATCATACAATCACAATCATACAATCACAATCATACAATCACAATCATACATTCACAATCATACAATCACAATCATACAATCACAATCATACAATCACAATAATACAATCACAATCATACAATCTCAATCATACAATCACAATCATACAATCACAATCATACAATCACAATCATACAATCACAATCATACAATCACAATCATACAATCACAATCATACAATCACAATCATACAATCACAATCATACAATCACAATCATACAATCACAATAATACAATCACAATCATACAATCACAATCATACAATCACAATCATACAATCACAATCATACAAAAACAATCATACAATCATAATCATACAATCACAATCATATGATCACAATCATACAATCACAATGATACAATCACAATCATACAATCACAATCATACAATCACAATCATACTATCGCAATCATACAATCACAATCGTACAATCACAATCATACAATCACAATCATTCAATCACAATCATGCAATCACAATCATACAATCACAATCATACAATCACAATCATACGATCACAATCATACGAAGACAATCATACAATTACTACTATACAACCACAATCATACAAAAACAATCATACAATCACAATCATACGATGACAATCATACAATTACTACTATACAATCACAATCATACAAAAACAATCATACAATCACAATCATACAATCACAATCATACATTCACAATCATACAATCACAATCATACAATCACAATCATACAATCACAATAATACAATCACAATCATACAATCTCAATCATACAATCACAATCATACAATCACAATCATACAATCACAATCATACAATCACAATCATACAATCACAATCATACAATCACAATCATACAATCACAATCATACTATCGCAATCATACAATCACAATCATACAATCACAATAATACAATCACAATCATACAATCACAATCATACAATCACAATCATACAATCACAATCATACAATCACAATCATACAATCACAATCATACAATCACAATCGTACAAAAACAATCATACAATCACAATCATACGATCACAATCATACGAAGACAATCATACAATTACTACTATACAATCACAATCATACAATCTCAATCATACGATGACAATCATACAATTACTACTATACAATCACAATCATACAAAATAATCATACAATCACAATCATACAATCACAATCATACAATCACAATCATACATTCACAATCATACAATCACAATCATACAATCACAATCATACAATCACAATAATACAATCACAATCATACAATCTCAATCATACAATCACAATCATACAATCACAATCATACAATCACAATCATACAATCACAATCATACAATCACAATCATACAATCACAATCATACAATCACAATCATACAATCACAATCATACAATCACAATCATACAATCACAATCATACAATCACAATCATACTATCGCAATCATACAATCACAATCATACAATCACAATAATACAATCACAATCATAAAATCACAATCATACAAAAACAATCATACAATCACAATCATACAATCACAATCATATGATCACAATCATACAATCACAATGATACAATCACAATCATACAATCACAATCATACAATCACAATCATACAATCACAATCATACGATCACAATCATACGAAGACAATCATACAATTACTACTATACAATCACAATCATACAAACACAATCATACAATCACAATCATACTATCGCAATCATACAATCACAATCGTACAATCACAATCATACAATCACAATCATTCAATCACAATCATGCAATCACAATCATACAATCACAATCATACAATCACAATCATACAATCACAATCATACAATCACAATCATACAATCACAATAATACAATCACAATCATACAATCACAATCATACAATCACAATCATACAATCAGAATCATACGATCACAATCATACGAAGACAATCATACAATTACTACTATACAATCACAATCATACAAAAACAATCATACAATCACAATCATACGATGACAATCATACAATTGCTACTATACAATCACAATCATACAAAAACAATCATACAATCACAATCATACAATCACAATCATACGATCACAATCATACGAAGTCAATCATACAATTACTACTATACAATCACAATCATACAAAAACAATCGTACAATCACAATCAACGATGACAATCATACAATTACTACTATACAATCACAATCATACAAAAACAATCATACAATCACAATCATACAATCACAATCATACAATCACAATCATACAATCACAATCATACAAAAACAATCATACAATCACAATCATACAATCATAATCATATAATCACACTCATAAGATTGCAATCATATAATCGCAATCATACAATCACAATCATACCATCACAATCATACAGGCACAATCATACAATCACAATCATACAATCACAATCATACAAAAACAATCATACAATCACAATCATACAATCACAATCATACAATCACTATCATACGATCACAATCATACGAAGACAATCATACAATTACTACTATACAATCACAATCATACAAAAACAATCATACAATCACAATCATACGATGACAATCATACAATTACTACTATACAATCACAATCATACAAAAACAATCATACAATCAGAATCACACAATCACTATCATACAATCACAATCATACATTCACAATCATACAATCACAATCATACAATCACAATCATACAATCACAATAATACAATCACAATCATACAATCTCAATCATACAATCACAATTATACAATCACAATCATACAATCACAATCATACAATCACAATCATACTATCGCAATCATACAATCACAATCATACAATCACAATCATACAATCACAATCATACTATCGCAATCATACAATCACAATCATACAATCACAATCATACAATCACAATAATACAATCACAATCATACAATCACAATCGTACAATCACAATCATACAATCACAATCATACAAAAACAATCATATAATCACAATCATACAATCACAATCATATGATCACAATCATACAATCACAATGATACAATCACAATCATACAATCACAATCATACAATCACAATCATACTATCGCAATCATACAATCACAATCATACATCCACAATCATACAATCACAATCATACAATCACAATCATACAATCACAATCATACAATCACAATCATACTATCGCAATCATACAATCACAATCATACAATCACAATAATACAATCACAATCATACAATCACAATCATACAATCACAATCATACAATCACAATCATACAAAAACAATCATACAATCACAATCATACAATCATAATCATATAATCACACTCATAAAATTGCAATCATACAATCGCAATCATACAATCACAATCATACCATCACAACCATACAATCACAATCATACAATCACAATCATACTATCGCAATCATACAATCACAATCATACAATCACAATCATACAATCACAATCATACAACCACAATAATACAATCACAATCATACGATCGCAATCATACAATCGCAATCATACACTCACAATCATTCAATCACAATGATAAAATCACAATCATACAATGACAATCATACAATGACAATCATACGATGACAATCATACAATTACTACTATACAATCACAATCATACAAAAACAATCATACAATCACAATCATACGATGACAATCATACAATTACTACTATACAATCACAATCATACAAAAACAATCATACAATCAGAATCACACAATCACTATCATACAATCACAATCATACATTCACAATCATACAATCACAATCATACTATCGCAATCATACAGTCACAATCATACAATCACAATCATACAATCACAATCATACTATCGCAATCATACAATCACAATCATACAATCACAATCATACAATCACAATAATACAATCACAATCATACAACCACAATCATACAATCACAATCATACAATCACAATCATACAATCACAATCATACAAAAACAATCATACAATCACAATCATACAATCACAATCATATGATCACAATCATACAATCACAATGATACAATCACAATCATACAATCACAATCATACAATCACAATCATACAATCACAATCATACGATCACAATCATACGAAGACAATCATACAATTGCTATTATACAATCACAATCATACAAAAACAATCATACAATCACGATCATACGATGACAATCATATGATCACAATCATACAATCACAATGATACAATCACAATCATACAATCACAATCATACAATCACAATCATACAATCACAATCATACTATCGCAATCATACAATCACAATCATACAATCACAATCATACAATCACAATCATACAATCACAATCATACAATCACAATCATACAATCACAATCATACAATCACAATCATACAATCACAATCATACAATCACAATCATACAAAAACTATCATACAATCACCATCATACAATCACAATCATACGATCACAATCATACAATCACAATGATACAATCACAATCATACAATCACAATCATACAATCACAATCATACAATCACAATCATACAATCACAATCATACAATCACAATCATACAATCACAATCATACAATCGCAATCATACTATCGCAATCATACAATCACAATCATACAATCACAATCATACAATCACAATCATACAATCACAATCATACAATCACAATCATACAATCACAATCATACAATCACAATCATACAATCACAATCATACAATCACAATCATACAATCACAATCATACAAAAACAATCATACAATCACAATCATACAATCACAATCATATGATCACAATCATACAATCACAATGATACAATCACAATCATACAATCACAATCATACAATCACAATCATACATTCACAATCATACAATCACAATCATACAATCACAATCATACAATCACAATCATACAATAACAATCATACAATAACAATCATACAATCACAATCATACAATCACAATCATACAAAAACAATCATACAATCACAATCATACAATCACAATCATACAATCACAATCATACAATCACAATCATATGATCACAATCATACAATCACAATGATACAATCACAATCATACAATCACAATCATACAATCACAATCATACAATCACAATCATACGATCACAATCATACGAAGACAATCATACAATTACTACTATACAATCACAATCATACAATCACAATCATACAAAAACAATCATACAATCACAATCATACAATCACAATCATACAATCACAATCATATGATCACAATCACATGATCACAATCATACAATCGCAATGATACAATCACAGTCATACAATCACAATCATACAATCACAATCATACAATCACAATCATACGATCACAATCATACGATCACAATCATACGAAGACAATCATACAATTACTACTATACAATCACAATCATACAAAAACAATCATACAATCACAATCATACGATGACAATCATACAATTACTACTATACAATCACAATCATACAAAAACAATCATACAATCACAATCATATGATCACAATCATACAATCACAATGATACAATCACAATCATACAATCACAATCATACAATCACAATCATACGATCACAATCATACGATCACAATCGTACGAAGACAATCATACAATCACAATCATACAATCACAATCATACTATCGCAATCATACAATCACAATAATACAATGACAATCATACAATCACAATCATACTATCGCAATCATACAATCACAACCATACAATCACAATCATACAATCACAATCATACAATCACAATCATACAATCACAATCATGCAATTACAATCATACGATCATAATCATACAAGAACAATCATACAATCACAATAATAGAACAATAATTATACAACCACAATCAAACGATCACAATCATACAATCACAATCATACGATCACAATCGTACGATCACAATCATACAATCACAATCATACAAAAACAATCATACAATCACAATCATACACTCACAATCATACGCTCACAATCATTCAATCACAATGATACAATCACAATCATACAATCACAATCATACGATCACAATCATACGATCACAATCATACGAAGACAATCATACAATTACTACTATACAATCACAATCATACAAAAACAATCATACAATCACAATCATATGATGACAATCATACAATTACTACTATACAATCACAATCATACGAAAACAATCATACAATCTCAATCATACAATCACAATCATACAATCGCAATCATACATTCACAATCATACAATAACAATCATACAACCACAATCACACAATCACAATAATACAATCACAATCATACAATCTCAATCATACAATCACAATCATACAATCACAAACATACAATCACAATCATGCTATCGCAGTCATACAATCACAATCATACAATCATAATCATACAATCACAATAATACAATCACAATCATACAATCACAATCATACAGTCACAATCGTACTATCGCAATCATATAATCACAATCATACAATCACAATCATACAATCACAATCATGCAATTACAATCATACGATCATAATCATACAAGAAAAATCATACAATCACAATAATAGAACCATAATCATACAACCACAATCATGCAATCACAATCATACAATCACAATCATACAATCACAATCATACAAAAACAATCATACAATCACAATCATACAATCATAATCATATAATCACACTCATAAAATTGCAATCATACAATCGCAATCATACAATCACAATCATACCATCACAATCATACAGGCACAATCATACAATCACAATCATGAAATCACAATCATACAAAAACAATCATGCAATCACAATGATACAATCACAATCATACAATCACAATCATACAATCACAATCATACAATCACTATCATCCGATCACAATCATACGAAGACAATCATACAATTACTACTACACAGTCACAATCATACAAAAACAATCATACAATCACAATCATACGATGACAATCATACAGTTACTACTATACAATCACAATCATACAAAAACAATCATACAATCAGAACCACACAATCACTATCATACAATCACAATCATACATTCACAATCATACAATCACAATCATACAATCACAATCATACAATCACAATAATACGATCACAAACGTACAATCTCAATCATACAATCACAATTATACAATCACAATCATACAATCACAATCATACAATCACTATCATACGATCACAATCATACGAAGACAATCATACAGTTACTACTATACAATCACAATCATACAAAAACAATCATACAATCACAATCATACGATGACAATCATACAATTACTACTATACAATCACAATCATACAAAAACAATCATACAATCAGAATCACACAATCGCTATCATACAATCACAATCATACATTCACAATCATACAATCACAATCATACAATCACAATCATACAATCACAATCATACAATCACAATAATACAATCACAATCATACAATCTCAATCATACAATCACAATTATACAATCACAATCATACAATCACAATCATACAATCACAATCATACTATCGCAATCATACAATCACAATCATACAATCACAATCATACAATCACAATCATACTTTCGCAATCATACAATCACAATCATACAATCACAATCATACAATCACAATAATACAATCACAATCATACAATCACAATCATACAAAAACAATCATACAAAAACAATCATACAATCACAATCATACAATCACAATCATACAATCACAATCATACAAAAACAATCATACAATCACAATCATATGATCACAATCATACAATCACAATGATACAATCACAATCATACAATCACAATCATACAATCACAATCATACAATCACAATCATACGATCACAATCATACGAAGACAATCATACAATTGCTACTATACAATCACAATCATACAAAAACAATCATACAATCACAATCATACGATGACAATCATACAATTACTACTATACAATCACAATCATACAAAAACAATCATACAATCACAATCATACAATCACAATCATACAATCACAATCATACATTCACAATCATACAATCACAATCATACAATCACAATCATACAATCACAATAATACAATCACAATCATACAATCTCAATCATACAATCACAATCATACAATCACAATCATACAATCACAATCATACAATCACAATCATACAATCACAATCGTACAATCACAATAATACAATCAATATCATACAATCACAATCATACAATCACAATCATACAATCACAATCATACAATCACAATCATACAATCACAATCATACAAAAACAATCATACAATCACAATCATACAATCACAATCATATGATCACAATCATACAATCACAATGATACAATCACAATCATACAATCACAATCATACAATCACAATCATACGATCACAATCATACGAAGACAATCATACAATTACTACTATACAATCACAATCATACAATCACAATCATACAAAAACAATCATACAATCACAATCATACAATCACAATCATATGATCACAATCATATGATCACAATCATACAAACGCAATGATACAGTCACAATCATACAATCACAATCATACAATCACAATCATACAATCACAATCATACGATCACAATCATACAATCACAATCATACAATCACAATCATACGATCACAATCATACAAAAACAATCATACAATCACAATCATACGATGACAATCATACAATCACAATCATATGATCACAATCATATGATCACAATCATACAATCGCAATGATACAGTCACAATCATACAATCACAATCATACAATCACAATCATACAATCACAATCATACAATCACAATCATACGATCACAATCATACGATCACAATCATACGAAGACAATCATACAATTACTACTATACAATCACAATCATACAAAAACAATCATACAATCACAATCATACGATGACAATCATACAATCACAATCATATGATCACAATCATATGATCACAATCATACAATCGCAATGATACAGTCACAATCATACAATCACAATCATACGATCACAATCATACAATCACAATCATACAATCACAATCATACGATCACAATCATACAAAAACAATCATACAATCACAATCATACGATGACAATCATACAATTACTACTATACAATCACAATCATACAAAAACAATCATACAATCACAATCATACAATCACAATCATACATTCAGAATCATACAATCACAATCATACAATCACAATCATACAATCACAATAATACAATCACAATCATACAATCTCAATCATACAATCACAATCATACAATCACAATCATACAATCTCAATCATACAATCACAATCATACAATCACAATCATACAATCACAATCATACTATCGCAATCATACAATCACAATCATACAATCACAATCATACAATCACAATCATACAATCACAATAATACAATCACAATCATACAATCACAATCATACAATCACAATCATACAATCACAATCATACAAAAACAATCATACAATCACAATCATACAATCACAATCATATGATCACAATCACATGATCACAATCATACAATCGCAATGATACAATCACAGTCATACAATCACAATCATACAATCACAATCATACAATCACAATCATACGATCACAATCATACGATCACAATCATACGAAGACAATCATACAATTACTACTATACAATCACAATCATACAAAAACAATCATACAATCACAATCATACGATGACAATCATACAATTACTACTATACAATCACAATCATACAAAAACAATCATACAATCACAATCATATGATCACAATCATACAATCACAATGATACAATCACAATCATACAATCACAATCATACAATCACAATCATACGATCACAATCATACGATCACAATCGTACGAAGACAATCATACAATCACAATCATACAATCACAATCATACTATCGCAATCATACAATCACAATAATACAATCACAATCATACAATCACAATCATACTATCGCAATCATACAATCACAACCATACAATCACAATCATACAATCACAATCATACAATCACAATCATACAATCACAATCATGCAATTACAATCATACGATCATAATCATACAAGAACAATCATACAATCACAATAATAGAACAATAATTATACAACCACAATCAAACGATCACAATCATACAATCACAATCATACGATCACAATCGTACGATCACAATCATACAATCACAATCATACAAAAACAATCATACAATCACAATCATACACTCACAATCATACGCTCACAATCATTCAATCACAATGATACAATCACAATCATACAATCACAATCATACGATCACAATCATACGATCACAATCATACGAAGACAATCATACAATTACTACTATACAATCACAATCATACAAAAACAATGATACAATCACAATCATACAATCACAATCATACAATCACAATCATACAATCACAATCATACGATCACAATCATACGAAGACAATCATACAATTACTACTATACAATCACAATCATACAAAAACAATCATACAATCACAATCATACCATCCCAATCATACAATCACAATCACACAATCGCAATCATACAATCACAATCATACAAAAACAATGATACAATCACAATCATACAATCACAATCATGCTATCGCAGTCATACAATCACAATCATACAATCATAATCATACAATCACAATAATACAATCACAATCATACAATCACAATCATACAGTCACAATCGTACTATCGCAATCATATAATCACAATCATACAATCACAATCATACAATCACAATCATGCAATTACAATCATACGATCATAATCATACAAGAAAAATCATACAATCACAATAATAGAACCATAATCATACAACCACAATCATGCAATCACAATCATACAATCACAATCATACAATCACAATCATACAAAAACAATCATACAATCACAATCATACAATCATAATCATATAATCACACTCATAAAATTGCAATCATACAATCGCAATCATACAATCACAATCATACCATCACAATCATACAGGCACAATCATACAATCACAATCATGAAATCACAATCATACAAAAACAATCATGCAATCACAATGATACAATCACAATCATACAATCACAATCATACAATCACAATCATACAATCACTATCATCCGATCACAATCATACGAAGACAATCATACAATTACTACTACACAGTCACAATCATACAAAAACAATCATACAATCACAATCATACGATGACAATCATACAATTACTACTATACAATCACAATCATACAAAAACAATCATACAATCAGAACCACACAATCACTATCATACAATCACAATCATACATTCACAATCATACAATCACAATCATACAATCACAATCATACAATCACAATAATACGATCACAAACGTACAATCTCAATCATACAATCACAATTATACAATCACAATCATACAATCACAATCATACAATCACTATCATACGATCACAATCATACGAAGACAATCATACAGTTACTACTATACAATCACAATCATACAAAAACAATCATACAATCACAATCATACGATGACAATCATACAATTACTACTATACAATCACAATCATACAAAAACAATCATACAATCAGAATCACACAATCGCTATCATACAATCACAATCATACATTCACAATCATACAATCACAATCATACAATCACAATCATACAATCACAATCATACAATCACAATAATACAATCACAATCATACAATCTCAATCATACAATCACAATTATACAATCACAATCATACAATCACAATCATACAATCACAATCATACTATCGCAATCATACAATCACAATCATACAATCACAATCATACAATCACAATCATACTTTCGCAATCATACAATCACAATCATACAATCACAATCATACAATCACAATAATACAATCACAATCATACAATCACAATCATACAAAAACAATCATACAAAAACAATCATACAATCACAATCATACAATCACAATCATACAATCACAATCATACAAAAACAATCATACAATCACAATCATATGATCACAATCATACAATCACAATGATACAATCACAATCATACAATCACAATCATACAATCACAATCATACAATCACAATCATACGATCACAATCATACGAAGACAATCATACAATTACTACTATACAATCACAATCATACAAACACAATCATACAATCACAATCATACTATCGCAATCATACAATCACAATCATACAATCACAATCATACAATCACAATCATACGATCACAATCATACGAAGACAATCATACAATTACTACTATACACCCACAATCATACAAAAACAATCATACAATCACAATCATACGATGACAATCATACAATTACTACTATACAATCACAATCATACAAAAACAATCATACAATCACAATCATACAATCACAATCATACAATCACAATCATACAATCACAATCATACAATCACAATCATACATTCACAATCATACAATCAGAATCATACAATCACAATAATACAATCACAATCATACAATCTCAATCATACAATCGCAATCATACAATCACAATCATACAATCCCAATCATACTATCGCAATCATACAATCACAATCATACAATCACAATCGTACAATCACAATTATACAATCACAATCATTCAATCACAATCATGCAATCACAATCATACAATCACAATCATATAAAAACAATCATACAATCACAATCATACAATCACAATCATACAATCACAATCATACAATCACAATCATACAATCACAATCATACAATCACAATCATACAATCACAATCATACAATCACAATCATACAATCACAATCATACTATCACAATCATACGATCACAATCATACGAAGACAATCATACAATTACTACTATACAATCACAATCATACAAAAACAATCATACAAACACAATCATACGATGGCAAACATACAATTACTACTATACAATCACAATCATACAAAAACAATCATACAATCACAATCACACATTCACAATCATACAATCACAATCATACAATCACAATCACAATAATACAATCACAATCATACAATCTCAATCATACAATCACAATCATACAATCACAATCACACAATCCCAATCATACTATGGCAATCATACAATCGCAATCATACAATCACAATCATACAATCACAATCATACAATCACAATCATACTATCGCAATGATACAATCACAATCATACAACCACAATCATACGAAGACAATCATACAATTACTACTATACAATCACAATCATACAAAAACAATCATACAATCACAATCATACGATGACAATCCTACAATTACTACTATACAATCACAATCACACAAGAACAATCATACAATCACAATCATACAATCACAATCATACAATCACAATCATACATTCACAATCATACAATCACAATCATACAATCACAATCATACAATCACAATAATACAATCACAATCATACAATCTCAATCATACAATCACAATCATACAATCACAATCATTCAATCTCAATCATACAATCACAGTCATACAATCACAATCATACAATCACAATCATACTATCGCAATCATACAATCACAATCATACAATCACAATCATACAATCACAATAATACAATCACAATCATACAATCACAATCATACAATCACAATCATACAATCACAATCATACAAAAACAATCATACAATCACAATCATACAATCACAATCATATGATCACAATCATACAATCACAATGATACAATCACAATCATACAATCACAATCATACAATCACAATCATACAATCACAATCATACGATTACAATCATACGAAGACAATCATACAATTACTACTATACAATCACAATCATACAAAAACAATCATACAATCACAATCATACGATGACAATCATACAATTACTACTATACAATCACAATCATACAAAAACAATCATACAATCACAATCATACAATCACAATCATATGATCACAATCATACAATCACAATGATACAATCACAATCATACAATCACAATCATACAATCACAATCATACGATCACAATCATACGAAGATAATCATACAATCACAATCGTACAATCACAATCATACTATCGCAATCATACAATCACAATAATACAAACACAATCATACAATCACAATCATACAATCACAATCATACAATCACAATCATACAATCACAATCATACAATCACAATCATACAATCACAATCATACAATCGCAATCATACTATCGCAATCATACAATCACAACCATACAATCACAATCATACAATCACAATCATACAATCACAATCATACAATCACAATCATACAATCACAATCATGCAATTACAATCATACGATCATAATCATACAAGAACAATCATACAATCACAATAATAGAACAATAATTATACAACCACAATCAAACGATCACAATCATACAATCACAATCATACGATCACAATCGTACGATCACAATCATACAATCACAATCATACAAAAACAATCATACAATCACAATCATACACTCACAATCATACGCTCACAATCATTCAATCACAATGCTACAATCACAATCATACAATCACAATCATACGATCACAATCATACGATCACAATCATACGAAGACAATCATACAATTACTACTATACAATCACAATCATACAAAAACAATCATACAATCACAATCATATGATGACAATCATACAATTACTACTATACAATCACAATCATACGAAAACAATCATACAATCTCAATCATACAATCACAATCATACGAAAACAATCATACAATCTCAATCATACAATCACAATCATACAATCACAATCATACATTCACAATCATACAATAACAATCATACAATCACAATCACACAATCACAATAATACAATCACAATCATACAATCTCAATCATACAATCACAATCATACAATCACAAACATACAATCACAATCATGCTATCGCAGTCATACAATCACAATCATACAATCACAATAATACAATCACAATCATACAATCACAATCATACGACGACAATCATACAATTACTACTATACAATCACAATCATACAAAAACAATCATACAATCAGAATCACACAATCACTATCATACAATCACAATCATACATTCACAATCATACAATCACAATCATACAATCACAATCATACAATCACAATAATACAATCACAATCATACAATCTCAATCATACAATCACAATTATACAATCACAATCATACAATCACAATCATACAATCACAATCATACTATCGCAATCATACAATCACAATCATACAATCACAATCATACAATCACAATCATACTATCGCAATCATACAATCACAATCATACAATCACAATCATACAATCACAATAATACAATCACAATCATACAATCACAATCATACAATCACAATCATACAATCACAATCATACAATCACAATCATACAAAAACAATCATACAATCACAATCATACAATCACAATCATATGATCACAATCTTACAATCACAATGATACAATCACAATCATACAATGACAATCATACAATCACAATCATACAATCACAATCATACAATCACAATAATACAATCACAATCATACAATCTCAATCATACAATCGCAAACATACAATCACAATCATACAATCCCAATCATACTATCGCAATCATACAATGACAATCATACAATCACAATCATACAATCACAATCATACAAAAACAATCATACAATCACAATCATACAATCATAATCATATAATCACACTCATAAAATTGCAATCATACAATCGCAATCATACAATCACAATCATACCATCACAATCATACAGGCACAATCATACAATCACAATCATGAAATCACAATCATACAAAAACAATCATGCAATCACAATGATACAATCACAATCATACTATCGCAATCATACAATCACAATCATACAATCACAATCATACAATCACAATCATACTATCGCAATCATACAATCACAATCATACAATCACAATCATACAATCACAATAATACAATCACAATCATACAATCACAATCATATTGTCGCAATGATACAATCACAATCATACAATCACAATCATACTATCGCAATCATACAATCACAATCATACAATCACAATCATACTATCACAATCATACAATCACAATCATACAATCAGAATCATACAAAAACAATCATACAGTCAAAATCATACAAAAACAATCATACAATCACAATCATACAATCACAATCATATGATCACAATCATACAATCACAATGATACAATCACAATCATACAATCACAATCATACAATCGCAATCATACAATCACAATCATACGATCACAATCATACGAAGACAATCATACAATTACTACTATACAATCACAATCATACAATCACAATCATACAAAAACAATCATACAATCACAATCATACAATCACAATCATATGATCACAATCATACAATCGCAATGATACAGTCACAATCATACAATCACAATCATACAATCACAATCATACAATCACAATTATACGATCACAATCATACAATCACAATCATACAATCACAATCATACGATGACAATCATACAATTACTACTATACAATCACAATCATACAAAAACAATCATACAATCACAATCATACAATCACAATCATACAATCACAATCATACATTCAGAATCATACAATCACAATCATACAATCACAATCATACAATCACAATCATACAATCACAATCATACAATCACAATAATACAATCACAATCATACAATCACAATCATGCAATCACAATCATACAATCACAATCATACAATCACAATCATACAAAAACAATCATACAATCACAATCATACAATCACAATCATATGATCACAATCATACAATCACAATGATACAATCACAATCATACAATCACAATCATACAATCACAATCATACAATCACAATCATACGATCACAATCATACGAAGACAATCATACAATTACTACTATACAATCACAATCATACAAAAACAATCATACAATCACAATCATACGATGACAATCATACAATTACTACTATACAATCACAATCATACAAAAACAATCATACAATCACAATCATACAATCACAATCATATGATCACAATCATACAATCACAATGATACAATCACAATCATACAATCACAATCATACAATCACAATCATACAATCACAATCATACGATCACAATCATACGAAGACAATCATACAATCACAATCGTACAATCACAATCATACTATCGCAATCATACAATCACAATAATACAATCACAATCATACAATCACAATCATACAATCACAATCATACAATCACAATCATACAATCACAATCATACAATCACAATCATACAATCGCAATTATACTATCGCAATCATACAATCACAACCATACAATCACAATCATACAATCACAATCATACAATCACAATCATACAATCACAATCATACAATCACAATCATGCAATTACAATCATACGATCATAATCATACAAGAACAATCATAGAATCACAATAATAGAACAATAATTATACAACCACAATCAAACGATCACAATCATACAATCACAATCATACGATCACAATCGTACGATCACAATCATACAATCACAATCATACAAAAACAATCATACAATCACAATCATACACTCACAATCATACGCTCACAATCATTCAATCACAATGATACAATCACAATCATACAATCACAATCATACGATCACAATCATACGATCACAATCATACGAAGACAATCATACAATTACTACTATACAATCACAATCATACAAAAACAATCATACAATCACAATCATATGATGACAATCATACAATTACTACTATACAATCACAATCATACGAAAACAATCATACAATCTCAATCATACAATCACAATCATACGAAAACAATCATACAATCTCAATCATACAATCACAATCATACAATCACAATCATACATTCACAATCATACAATAACAATCATACAATCACAATCACACAATCACAATAATAATATCACAATCATACAATCTCAATCATACAATCACAATCATACAATCACAAACATACAATCACAATCATGCTATCGCAGTCATACAATCACAATCATACAATCACAATAATACAATCACAATCATACAATCACAATCATACAATCACAATCATACAATCACAATCATACAGTCACAATCATACTATCGCAATCATATAATCACAATCATACAATCACAATCATACAATCACAATCATACAATCACAATCATGCAATTACAATCATACGATCATAATCATACAAGAAAAATCATACAATCACAATAATAGAACCATAATCATACAACCACAATCATGCAATCACAATCATACAATCACAATCATACAATCACAATCATACAAAAACAATCATACAATCACAATCATACAATCATAATCATATAGTCACACTCATAAAATTGCAATCATACAATCGCAATCATACAATCACAATCATACCATCACAATCATACAGGCACAATCATACAATCACAATCATGAAATCACAATCATACAAAAACAATCATGCAATCACAATGATACAATCACAATCATACAATCACAATCATACAATCACAATCATACAATCACAATCATACAATCACAATCATACAATCACAATCATACAATCACAATCATACAATCACAATCATACAATCACAATCATACAATCACTATCATACGATCACAATCATACGAAGACAATCATACAATTACTACTATACAATCACAATCATACAAAAACAATCATACAATCACAATCATACGATGACAATCATACAATTACTACTATACAATCACAATCATACAAAAACAATCATACAATCAGAATCACACAATCACTATCATACAATCACAATCATACATTCACAATCATACAATCACAATCATACAATCACAATCATACAATCACAATAATACAATCACAATCATACAATCTCAATCATACAATCACAATTATACAATCACAATCATACAATCACAATCATACAATCACAATCATACTATCGCAATCATACAATCACAATCATACAATCACAACCATACAATCACAATCATACTATCGCAATCATACAATCACAATCATACAATCACAATCATACAATCACAATAATACAATCACAATCATACAATCACAATCATACAATCACAATCATACAATCACAATCATACAATCACAATCATACAAAAACAATCATACAATCACAATCATAAAATCACAATCATATGATCACAATCATACTATCGCAATCATACAATCACAATCGTACAATCACAATCATACAATCACAATCATTCAATCACAATCATGCAATCACAATCATACAATCACAAGCATACAATCACAATCATACGATCACAATCATACGAAGACAATCATACAATTACTACTATACAACCACAATCATACAAAAACAATCATACAATCACAATCATACGATGACAATCATACAATTACTACTATACAATCACAATCATACAAAAACAATCATACAATCACAATCATACAATCACAATCATACATTCACAATCATACAATCACAATCATACAATCACAATCATACAATCACAATAATACAATCACAATCATACAATCTCAATCATACAATCACAATCATACAATCACAATCATACAATCACAATCATACAATCACAATCATACAATCACAATCATACAATCACAATCATACAATCACAATCATACAATCACAATCATACAAAAACAATCATACAATCACAATCATACGAAGACAATCCTACAATTACTACTATACAATCACAATCATACAATCTCAATCATACGATGACAATCATACAATTACTACTATACAATCACAATCATACAAAATAATCATACAATCACAATCATACAATCACAATCATACAATCACAATCATACATTCACAATCATACAATCACAATCATACAATCACAATCATACAATCACAATAATACAATCACAATCATACAATCTCAATCATACAATCACAATCATACAATCACAATCATACAATCACAATCATACAATCACAATCATACAATCACAATCATACAATCACAATCATACAATCACAATCATACAATCACAATCATACAATCACAATCATACAATCACAATCATACAATCACAATCATACTATCGCAATCATACAATCACAATCATACAATCACAATAATACAATCACAATCATACAATCACAATCATACAATCACAATCATACAATCACAATCATACAAAAACAATCATACAATCATAATCATACAATCACAATCATTCAATCACAATCATGCAATCACAATCATACAATCACAATCATACAATCACAATCATACGATCACAATCATACGAAGACAATCATACAATTACTACTATACAATCACAATCATACAAACACAATCATACAATCACAATCATACTATCGCAATCATACAATCACAATCATACAATCACAATCATACAATCACAATAATACAATCACAATCATACAATCTCAATCATACAATCGCAATCATACAATCACAATCATACAATCACAATCATGCAATCACAATCATACAAACACAATCATACAATCACAATCATACTATCGCAATCATACAATCACAATCGTACAATCACAATCATACAATCACAATCATTCAATCACAATCATGCAATCACAATCATACAATCACAATCATACAATCACAATCATACGATCACAATCATACGAAGACAATCATACAATTACTACTATACACCCACAATCATACAAAAACAATCATACAATCACAATCATACGATGACAATCATACAATTACTACTATACAATCACAATCATACAAAAACAATCATACAATCACAATCATACAATCACAATCATACATTCACAATCATACAATCACAACCATACAATCACAATCATACAATCACAATAATACAATCACAATCATACAATCACAATCATACAATCACAATAATACAATCACAATCATACAATCACAATCATACAATCACAATCATACAATCACAATCATACAATCACAATCATACAAAAACAATCATACAATCACAATCATAAAATCACAATCATATGATCACAATCATACTATCGCAATCATACAATCACAATCGTACAATCACAATCATACAATCACAATCATTCAATCACAATCATGCAATCACAATCATACAATCACAAGCATACAATCACAATCATACGATCACAATCATACGAAGACAATCATACAATTACTACTATACAACCACAATCATACAAAAACAATCATACAATCACAATCATACGATGACAATCATACAATTACTACTATACAATCACAATCATACAAAAACAATCATACAATCACAATCATACAATCACAATCATACATTCACAATCATACAATCACAATCATACAATCACAATCATACAATCACAATAATACAATCACAATCATACAATCTCAATCATACAATCACAATCATACAATCACAATCATACAATCACAATCATACAATCACAATCATACAATCACAATCATACAATCACAATCATACAATCACAATCATACAATCACAATCATACAAAAACAATCATACAATCACAATCATACGAAGACAATCCTACAATTACTACTATACAATCACAATCATACAATCTCAATCATACGATGACAATCATACAATTACTACTATACAATCACAATCATACAAAATAATCATACAATCACAATCATACAATCACAATCATACAATCACAATCATACATTCACAATCATACAATCACAATCATACAATCACAATCATACAATCACAATAATACAATCACAATCATACAATCTCAATCATACAATCACAATCATACAATCACAATCATACAATCACAATCATACAATCACAATCATACAATCACAATCATACAATCACAATCATACAATCACAATCATACAATCACAATCATACAATCACAATCATACAATCACAATCATACAATCACAATCATACTATCGCAATCATACAATCACAATCATACAATCACAATAATACAGTCACAATCATACAATCACAATCATACAATCACAATCATACAATCACAATCATACAAAAACAATCATACAATCATAATCATACAATCACAATCATTCAATCACAATCATGCAATCACAATCATACAATCACAATCATACAATCACAATCATACGATCACAATCATACGAAGACAATCATACAATTACTACTATACAATCACAATCATACAAACACAATCATACAATCACAATCATACTATCGCAATCATACAATCACAATCATACAATCACAATCATACAATCACAATAATACAATCACAATCATACAATCTCAATCATACAATCGCAATCATACAATCACAATCATACAATCACAATCATGCAATCACAATCATACAAACACAATCATACAATCACAATCATACTATCGCAATCATACAATCACAATCGTACAATCACAATCATACAATCACAATCATTCAATCACAATCATGCAATCACAATCATACAATCACAATCATACAATCACAATCATACGATCACAATCATACGAAGACAATCATACAATTACTACTATACACCCACAATCATACAAAAACAATCATACAATCACAATCATACGATGACAATCATACAATTACTACTATACAATCACAATCATACAAAAACAATCATACAATCACAATCATACAATCACAATCATACATTCACAATCATACAATCACAATCATACAATCACAATCATACAATCACAATAATACAATCACAATCATACAATCTCAATCATACAATCACAATCATACAATCACAATCATACAATCACAATCATACAATCACAATCATACAATCACAATCATACAATCACAATCATACAATCACAATCATACAAAAACAATCATACAATCACAATCATACGAAGACAATCCTACAATTACTACTATACAATCACAATCATACAATCTCAATCATACGATGACAATCATACAATTACTACTATACAATCACAATCATACAAAATAATCATACAATCACAATCATACAATCACAATCATACAATCACAATCATACATTCACAATCATACAATCACAATCATACAATCACAATCATACAATCACAATAATACAATCACAATCATACAATCTCAATCATACAATCACAATCATACAATCACAATCATACAATCACAATCATACAATCACAATCATACAATCACAATCATACAATCACAATCATACAATCACAATCATACAATCACAATCATACAATCACAATCATACAATCACAATCATACAATCACAATCATACTATCGCAATCATACAATCACAATCATACAATCACAATAATACAATCACAATCATACAATCACAATCATACAATCACAATCATACAATCACAATCATACAAAAACAATCATACAATCATAATCATACAATCACAATCATTCAATCACAATCATGCAATCACAATCATACAATCACAATCATACAATCACAATCATACGATCACAATCATACGAAGACAATCATACAATTACTGCTATACAATCACAATCATACAAACACAATCATACAATCACAATCATACTATCGCAATCATACAATCACAATCATACAATCACAATCATACAATCACAATAATACAATCACAATCATACAATCTCAATCATACAATCGCAATCATACAATCACAATCATACAATCACAATCATGCAATCACAATCATACAAACACAATCATACAATCACAATCATACTATCGCAATCATACAATCACAATCGTACAATCACAATCATACAATCACAATCATTCAATCACAATCATGCAATCACAATCATACAATCACAATCATACAATCACAATCATACGATCACAATCATACGAAGACAATCATACAATTACTACTATACACCCACAATCATACAAAAACAATCATACAATCACAATCATACGATGACAATCATACAATTACTACTATACAATCACAATCATACAAAAACAATCATACAATCACAATCATACAATCACAATCATACATTCACAATCATACAATCACAATCATACAATCACAATCATACAATCACAATAATACAATCACAATCATACAATCTCAATCATACAATCACAATCATACAATCACAATCATACAATCACAATCATACAATCACAATCATACAATCACAATCATACAATCACAATCATACAATCACAATCATACTATCGCAATCATACAATCACAATCATACAATCACAATAATACAATCACAATCATACAATCACAATCATACAATCACAATCATACAATCACAATCATACAATCACAATCATACAATCACAATCATACAATCACAATCATACAATCACAATCGTACAAAAACAATCATACAATCACAATCATACGATCACAATCATACGAAGACAATCATACAATTACTACTATACAATCACAATCATACAATCTCAATCATACGATGACAATCATACAATTACTACTATACAATCACAATCATACAAAATAATCATACAATCACAATCATACAATCACAATCATACAATCACAATCATACATTCACAATCATACAATCACAATCATACAATCACAATCATACAATCACAATAATACAATCACAATCATACAATCTCAATCATACAATCACAATCATACAATCACAATCATACAATCACAATCATACAATCACAATCATACAATCACAATCATACAATCACAATCATACAATCACAATCATACAATCACAATCATACAATCACAATCATACAATCACAATCATACTATCGCAATCATACAATCACAATCATACAATCACAATAATACAATCACAATCATAAAATCACAATCATACAAAAACAATCATACAATCACAATCATACAATCACAATCATATGATCACAATCATACAATCACAATGATACAATCACAATCATACAATCACAATCATACAATCACAATCATACAATCACAATCATACGATCACAATCATACGAAGACAATCATACAATTACTACTATACAATCACAATCATACAAACACAATCATACAATCACAATCATACTATCGCAATCATACAATCACAATCGTACAATCACAATCATACAATCACAATCATTCAATCACAATCATGCAATCACAATCATACAATCACAATCATACAATCACAATCATACAATCACAATCATACAATCACAATCATACAATCACAATAATACAATCACAATCATACAATCACAATCATACAATCACAATCATACAATCAGAATCATACGATCACAATCATACGAAGACAATCATACAATTACTACTATACAATCACAATCATACAAAAACAATCATACAATCACAATCATACGATGACAATCATACAATTGCTACTATACAATCACAATCATACAAAAACAATCATACAATCACAATCATACAATCACAATCATACGATCACAATCATACGAAGTCAATCATACAATTACTACTATACAATCACAATCATACAAAAACAATCGTACAATCACAATCAACGATGACAATCATACAATTACTACTATACAATCACAATCATACAAAAACAATCATACAATCACAATCATACAATCGCAATCATACAATCACAATCATACAAAAACAATCATACAATCACAATCATACAATCACAATCATACAATCACAATCGTACAATCACAATCATACAATCACAATCATACAATCACAATCATACTATCGCAATCATACAATCACAATCATACAATCACAATCATACAATCACAATCATACAATCACAATCATACTATCGCAATCATACAATCACAATCATACAATCACAATCATACAATCACAATCATACAATCACAATCATGCAATTACAATCATATGATCATAATCATACAAGAACAATCATACAATCACAACAATAGAACCATAATTATACAACCACAATCAAACGATCACAATCATACAATCACAATCATACGATCACAATCGTACGATCACAATCATACAATCACAATCATACAAAAGCAATCATACAATCACAATCATACACTCACAATCATACGCTCACAATCATTCAATCACAATGATACAATCACAATCATACAATCACAATCATACGATGACAATCATACAATTACTACTATACAATCACAATCATACAAAAACAATCATACAATCAGAATCACACAATCACTATCATACAATCACAATCATACATTCACAATCATACAATCACAATCATACTATCGCAATCATACAGTCACAATCATACAATCACAATCATACAATCACAATCATACTATCGCAATCATACAATCACAATCATACAATCACAATCATACAATCACAATAATACAATCACAATCATACAACCACAATCATACAATCACAATCATACAATCACAATCATACAATCACAATCATACAAAAACAATCATACAATCACAATCATACAATCACAATCATATGATCACAATCATACAATCACAATGATACAATCACAATCATACAATCACAATAATACAATCACAATCATACAATCACAATCATACGATCACAATCATACGAAGACAATCATACAATTGCTATTATACAATCACAATCATACAAAAACAATCATACAATCACGATCATACGATGACAATCATATGATCACAATCATACAATCACAATGATACAATCACAATCATACAATCACAATCATACAATCACAATCATACAATCACAATCATACTATCGCAATCATACAATCACAATCATACAATCACAATCATACAATCACAATCATACAATCACAATCATACAATCACAATCATACAATCACAATCATACAATCACAATCATACAATCACAATCATACAATCACAATCATACAATCACAATCATACAAAAACAATCATACAATCACCATCATACAATCACAATCATACGATCACAATCATACAATCACAATGATACAATCACAATCATACAATCACAATCATACAATCACAATCATACAATCACAATCATACAATCACAATCATACAATCACAATCATACAATCACAATCATACAATCGCAATCATACTATCGCAATCATACAATCACAATCATACAATCACAATCATACAATCACAATCATACAATCACAATCATACAATCACAATCATACAATCACAATCATACAATCACAATCATACAATCACAATCATACAATCACAATCATACAATCACAATCATACAAAAACAATCATACAATCACAATCATACAATCACAATCATATGATCACAATCATACAATCACAATGATACAATCACAATCATACAATCACAATCATACAATCACAATCATACAATCACAATCATACGATCACAATCATACGAAGACAATCATACAATTGCTACTATACAATCACAATCATACAAAAACAATCATACAATCACAATCATACGATGACAATCATACAATTACTACTATACAATCACAATCATACAAAAACAATCATACAATCACAATCATACAATCACAATCATACAATCACAATCATACAATCACAATCATACATTCACAATCATACAATCACAATCATACAATCACAATCATACAATCACAATCATACAATAACAATCATACAATAACAATCATAGAATCACAATCATACAATCACAATCATACAAAAACAATCATACAATCACAATCATACAATCACAATCATACAATCACAATCATACAATCACAATCATATGATCACAATCATACAATCACAATGATACAATCACAATCATACAATCACAATCATACAATCACAATCATACAATCACAATCATACGATCACAATCATACGAAGACAATCATACAATTACTACTATACAATCACAATCATACAATCACAATCATACAAAAACAATCATACAATCACAATCATACAATCACAATCATATGATCACAATCACATGATCACAATCATACAATCGCAATGATACAATCACAGTCATACAATCACAATCATACAATCACAATCATACAATCACAATCATACGATCACAATCATACGATCACAATCATACGAAGACAATCATACAATTACTACTATACAATCACAATCATACAAAAACAATCATACAATCACAATCATACGATGACAATCATACAATTACTACTATACAATCACAATCATACAAAAACAATCATACAATCACAATCATATGATCACAATCATACAATCACAATGATACAATCACAATCATACAATCACAATCATACAATCACAATCATACGATCACAATCATACGATCACAATCGTACGAAGACAATCATACAATCACAATCATACAATCACAATCATACTATCGCAATCATACAATCACAATAATACAATCACAATCATACAATCACAATCATACTATCGCAATCATACAATCACAACCATACAATCACAATCATACAATCACAATCATACAATCACAATCATACAATCATAATCATGCAATTACAATCATACGATCATAATCATACAAGAACAATCATACAATCACAATAATAGAACAATAATTATACAACCACAATCAAACGATCACAATCATACAATCACAATCATACGATCACAATCGTACGATCACAATCATACAATCACAATCATACAAAAACAATCATACAATCACAATCATACACTCACAATCATACGCTCACAATCATTCAATCACAATGATACAATCACAATCATACAATCACAATCATACGATCACTATCATACGATCACAATCATACGAAGACAATCATACAGTTACTACTATACAATCACAATCATACAAAAACAATCATACAATCACAATCATACGATGACAATCATACAATTACTACTATACAATCACAATCATACAAAAACAATCATACAATCAGAATCACACAATCGCTATCATACAATCACAATCATACATTCACAATCATACAATCACAATCATACAATCACAATCATACAATCACAATCATACAATCACAATAATACAATCACAATCATACAATCTCAATCATACAATCACAATTATACAATCACAATCATACAATCACAATCATACAATCACAATCATACTATCGCAATCATACAATCACAATCATACAATCACAATCATACAATCACAATCATACTTTCGCAATCATACAATCACAATCATACAATCACAATCATACAATCACAATAATACAATCACAATCATACAATCACAATCATACAAAAACAATCATACAAAAACAATCATACAATCACAATCATACAATCACAATCATACAATCACAATCATACAAAAACAATCATACAATCACAATCATATGATCACAATCATACAATCACAATGATACAATCACAATCATACAATCACAATCATACAATCACAATCATACAATCACAATCATACGATCACAATCATACGAAGACAATCATACAATTGCTACTATACAATCACAATCATACAAAAACAATCATACAATCACAATCATACGATGACAATCATACAATTACTACTATACAATCACAATCATACAAAAACAATCATACAATCACAATCATACAATCACAATCATACAATCACAATCATACATTCACAATCATACAATCACAATCATACAATCACAATCATACAATCACAATAATACAATCACAATCATACAATCTCAATCATACAATCACAATCATACAATCACAATCATACAATCACAATCATACAATCACAATCGTACAATCACAATAATACAATCACAATCATACAATCACAATCATACAATCACAATCATACAATCACAATCATACAATCACAATCATACAAAAACAATCATACAATCACAATCATACGATGACAATCATACAATTACTACTATACAATCACAATCATACAAAAACAATCATACAATCACAATCATATGATCACAATCATACAATCACAATGATACAATCACAATCATACAATCACAATCATACAATCACAATCATACGATCACAATCATACGATCACAATCGTACGAAGACAATCATACAATCACAATCATACAATCACAATCATACTATCGCAATCATACAATCACAATAATACAATCACAATCATACAATCACAATCATACTATCGCAATCATACAATCACAACCATACAATCACAATCATACAATCACAATCATACAATCACAATCATACAATCATAATCATGCAATTACAATCATACGATCATAATCATACAAGAACAATCATACAATCACAATAATAGAACAATAATTATACAACCACAATCAAACGATCACAATCATACAATCACAATCATACGATCACAATCGTACGATCACAATCATACAATCACAATCATACAAAAACAATCATACAATCACAATCATACACTCACAATCATACGCTCACAATCATTCAATCACAATGATACAATCACAATCATACAATCACAATCATACGATCACTATCATACGATCACAATCATACGAAGACAATCATACAGTTACTACTATACAATCACAATCATACAAAAACAATCATACAATCACAATCATACGATGACAATCATACAATTACTACTATACAATCACAATCATACAAAAACAATCATACAATCAGAATCACACAATCGCTATCATACAATCACAATCATACATTCACAATCATACAATCACAATCATACAATCACAATCATACAATCACAATCATACAATCACAATAATACAATCACAATCATACAATCTCAATCATACAATCACAATTATACAATCACAATCATACAATCACAATCATACAATCACAATCATACTATCGCAATCATACAATCACAATCATACAATCACAATCATACAATCACAATCATACTTTCGCAATCATACAATCACAATCATACAATCACAATCATACAATCACAATAATACAATCACAATCATACAATCACAATCATACAAAAACAATCATACAAAAACAATCATACAATCACGATCATACAATCACAATCATACAATCACAATCATACAAAAACAATCATACAATCACAATCATATGATCACAATCATACAATCACAATGATACAATCACAATCATACAATCACAATCATACAATCACAATCATACAATCACAATCATACGATCACAATCATACGAAGACAATCATACAATTGCTACTATACAATCACAATCATACAAAAACAATCATACAATCACAATCATACGATGACAATCATACAATTACTACTATACAATCACAATCATACAAAAACAATCATACAATCACAATCATACAATCACAATCATACAATCACAATCATACATTCACAATCATACAATCACAATCATACAATCACAATCATACAATCACAATAATACAATCACAATCATACAATCTCAATCATACAATCACAATCATACAATCACAATCATACAATCACAATCATACAATCACAATCGTACAATCACAATAATACAATCACAATCATACAATCACAATCATACAATCACAATCATACAATCACAATCATACAATCACAGTCATACAATCACAATCATACAATCACAATCATACAAAAACAATCATACAATCACAATCATACAATCACAATCATATGATCACAATCATACAATCACAATGATACAATCACAATCATACAATCACAATCATACAATCACAATCATACGATCACAATCATACGAAGACAATCATACAATTACTACTATACAATCACAATCATACAATCACAATCATACAAAAACAATCATACAATCACAATCATACAATCACAATCATATGATCACAATCATATGATCACAATCATACAATCGCAATGATACAGTCACAATCATACAATCACAATCATACAATCACAATCATACAATCACAATCATACGATCACAATCATACAATCACAATCATACAATCACAATCATACGATCACAATCATACAAAAACAATCATACAATCACAATCATACGATGACAATCATACAATCACAATCATATGATCACAATCATATGATCACAATCATACAATCGCAATGATACAGTCACAATCATACAATCACAATCATACAATCACAATCATACAATCACAATCATACGATCACAATCATACAATCACAATCATACAATCACAATCATACGATCACAATCATACAAAAACAATCATACAATCACAATCATACGATGACAATCATACAATTACTACTATACAATCACAATCATACAAAAACAATCATACAATCACAATCATACAATCACAATCATACAATCACAATCATACATTCAGAATCATACAATCACAATCATACAATCACAATCATACAATCACAATAATACAATCACAATCATACAATCTCAATCATACAATCACAATCATACAATCACAATCATACAATCTCAATCATACAATCACAATCATACAATCACAATCATACAATCACAATCATACTATCGCAATCATACAATCACAATCATACAATCACAATCATACAATCACAATAATACAATCACAATCATACAATCACAATCATACAATCACAATCATACAATCACAATCATACAAAAACAATCATACAATCACAATCATACAATCACAATCATATGATCACAATCATACAATCACAATGATACAATCACAATCATACAATCACAATCATACAATCACAATCATACAATCACAATCATACGATCACAATCATACGAAGACAATCATACAATTACTACTATACAATCACAATCATACAAAAACAATCATACAATCACAATCATACGATGACAATCATACAATTACTACTATACAATCACAATCATACAAAAACAATCATACAATCACAATCATACAATCACAATCATATGATCACAATCATACAATCACAATGATACAATCACAATCATACAATCACAATCATACAATCACAATCATACGATCACAATCATACAATCACAATCATACAATCGCAATCATACTATCGCAATCATACAATCACAACCATACAATCACAATCATACAATCACAATCATACAATCACAATCATACAATCACAATCATACAATCACAATCATACAATCACAATCATGCAATTACAAGCATACGATCATAATCATACAATCTCAATCATACAATCACAATCATACAATCACAAACATACAATCACAATCATGCTATCGCAGTCATACAATCACAATCATACAATCACAATAATACAATCACAATCATACAATCACAATCATACAGTCACAATCATACTATCGCAATCATATAATCACAATCATACAATCACAATCATACAATCACAATCATACAATCACAATCATGCAATTACAATCATACGATCATAATCATACAAGAAAAATCATACAATCACAATAATAGAACCATAATCATACAACCACAATCATGCAATCACAATCATACAATCACAATCATACAATCACAATCATACAAAAACAATCATACAATCACAATCATACAATCATAATCATATAATCACACTCATAAAATTGCAATCATACAATCGCAATCATACAATCACAATCATACCATCACAATCATACAGGCACAATCATACAATCACAATCATGAAATCACAATCATACAAAAACAATCATGCAATCACAATGATACAATCACAATCATACAATCACAATCATACAATCACAATCATACAATCACAATCATACAATCACAATCATACAATCACAATCATACAATCACAATCATACAATCACAATCATACAATCACAATCATACAATCACTATCATACGATCACAATCATACGAAGACAATCATACAATTACTACTATACAATCACAATCATACAAAAACAATCATACAATCACAATCATACGATGACAATCATACAATTACTACTATACATACACAATCATACAAAAACAATCATACAATCAGAATCACACAATCACTATCATACAATCACAATCATACATTCACAATCATACAATCACAATCATACAATCACAATCATACAATCACAATAATACAATCACAATCATACAATCTCAATCATACAATCACAATTATACAATCACAATCATACAATCACAATCATACAATCACAATCATACTATCGCAATCATACAATCACAATCATACAATCACAATCATACAATCACAATCATACTATCGCAATCATACAATCACAATCATACAATCACAATCATACAATCACAATAATACAATCACAATCATACAATCACAATCATACAATCACAATCATACAATCACAATCATACAATCACAATCATACAAAAACAATCATACAATCACAATCATACAATCACAATCATATGATCACAATCTTACAATCACAATGATACAATCACAATCATACAATGACAATCATACAATCACAATCATACAATCACAATCATACAATCACAATAATACAATCACAATCATACAATCTCAATCATACAATCGCAAACATACAATCACAATCATACAATCCCAATCATACTATCGCAATCATACAATGACAATCATACAATCACAATCATACAATCACAATCATACAAAAACAATCATACAATCACAATCATACAATCATAATCATATAATCACACTCATAAAATTGCAATCATACAATCGCAATCATACAATCACAATCATACCATCACAATCATACAGGCACAATCATACAATCACAATCATGAAATCACAATCATACAAAAACAATCATGCAATCACAATGATACAATCACAATCATACTATCGCAATCATACAATCACAATCATACAATCACAATCATACAATCACAATCATACTATCGCAATCATACAATCACAATCATACAATCACAATCATACAATCACAATAATACAATCACAATCATACAATCACAATCATACTATCGCAATGATACAATCACAATCATACAATCACAATCATACTATCGCAATCATACAATCACAATCATACAATCACAATCATACTATCACAATCATACAATCACAATCATACAATCAGAATCATACAAAAACAATCATACAGTCAAAATCATACAAAAACAATCATACAATAACAATCATACAATCACAATCATATGATCACAATCATACAATCACAATGATACAATCACAATCATACAATCACAATCATACAATCACAATCATACAATCACAATCATACAATCACAATCATACGATCACAATCATACGAAGACAATCATACAATTACTACTATACAATCACAATCATACAATCACAATCATACAAAAACAATCATACAATCACAATCATACAATCACAATCATATGATCACAATCATACAATCACAATGATACAGTCACAATCATACAATCACAATCATACAATCACAATCATACAATCACAATTATACGATCACAATCATACAATCACAATCATACAATCACAATCATACAATCACAATCATACAATCACAATCATACAATCACAATCATGCAATTACAATCATACGATCATAATCATACAAGAAAAATCATACAATCACAATAATAGAACCATAATCATACAACCACAATCATGCAATCACAATCATACAATCACAATCATACAATCACAATCATACAAAAACAATCATACAATCACAATCATACAATCATAATCATATAATCACACTCATAAAATTGCAATCATACAATCGCAATCATACAATCACAATCATACCATCACAATCATACAGGCACAATCATACAATCACAATCATGAAATCACAATCATACAAAAACAATCATGCAATCACAATGATACAATCACAATCATACAATCACAATCATACAATCACAATCATACAATCACAATCATACAATCACAATCATACAATCACAATCATACAATCACAATCATACAATCACAATCATACAATCACAATCATACAATCACTATCATACGATCACAATCATACGAAGACAATCATACAATTAATACTATACAATCACAATCATACAAAAACAATCATACAATCACAATCATACGATGACAATCATACAATTACTACTATACAATCACAATCATACAAAAACAATCATACAATCACAATCATACGATGACAATCATACAATTACTACTATACAATCACAATCATAAAAAAACAATCATACAATCACAACCATACAATCACAATCATACTATCGCAATCATACAATCACAATCATACAATCACAATCATACAATCACAATCATACTATCGCAATCATACAATCACAATCATACAATCACAATCATACAATCACAATAATACAATCACAATCATACAATCACAATCATATAATCACAATCATACAATCACAATCATACAATCACAATCATACAATCACAATCATGCAATTACAATCATACGATCATAATCATACAAGAAAAATCATACAATCACAATAATAGAACCATAATCATACAACCACAATCATGCAATCACAATCATACAATCACAATCATACAATCACAATCATACAAAAACAATCATACAATCACAATCATACGATGACAATCATACAATTACTACTATACAATCACAATCATACAAAAACAATCATACAATCACAATCATACAATCACAATCATACATTCACAATCATACAATCACAATCATACAATCACAATCATACAATCACAATCATACAATCACAATCATACAATCACAATAACACAATCACAATCATACAATCACAATCATACAATCACAATCATACAATCACAATCATACAATCACAATCATACAATCACAATCATACAATCACAATCATACAATCACAATCATACAATCACAATCATACAATCACAATCATACAAAAACAATCATACAATCACAATCATACGAAGACAATCCTACAATTACTACTATACAATCACAATCATACAATCTCAATCATACGATGACAATCATGCAATTACTACTATACAATCACAATCATACAATCACAATCATACAATCACAATCATACATTCACAATCATACAATCACAATCATACAATCACAATCATACAATCACAATAATACAATCACAATCATACAATCTCAATCATACAATCACTATCATACAATCACAATCATACAATCACAATCATACAATCACAATCATACAATCACAATCATACAATCACAATCATACAATCACAATCATACAATCACAATCATACAATCACAATCATACAATCACAATCATACAATCACAATCATACAATCACAATCATACTATCGCAATCATACAATCACAATCATACAATCACAATAATACAATCACAATCATACAATCACAATCATACAATCACAATCATACAAAAACAATCATACAATCACAATCATACAATCACAATCATATGATCACAATCATACAATCACAATGATACAATCACAATCATACAATCACAATCATACAATCACAATCATACGATCACAATCATACGAAGACAATCATACAATTACTACTATACAATCACAATCATACAAACACAATCATACAATCACAATCATACTATCGCAATCATACAATCACAATCATACAATCACAATCATACAATCACAATAATACAATCACAATCATACAATCTCAATCATACAATCGCAATCATACAATCACAATCATACAATCACAATCATGCAATCACAATCATACAAACACAATCATACAATCACAATCATACTATCGCAATCATACAATCACAATCGTACAATCACAATCATACAATCACAATCATTCAATCACAATCATGCAATCACAATCATACAATCACAATCATACAATCACAATCATACGATCACAATCATACGAAGACAATCATACAATTACTACTATACAACCACAATCATACAAAAACAATCATACAATCACAATCATACGATGACAATCATACAATTACTACTATACAATCACAATCATACAAAAACAATCATACAATCACAATCATACAATCACAATCATACATTCACAATCATACAATCACAATCATACAATCACAATCATACAATCACAATAATACAATCACAATCATACAATCTCAATCATACAATCACAATCATACAATCACAATCATACAATCACAATCATACAATCACAATCATACAATCACAATCATGCAATTACAATCATACGATCATAATCATACAAGAACAATCATACAATCACAATAATAGAACAATAATTATACAACCACAATCAAACGATCACAATCATACAATCACAATCATACGATCACAATCGTACGATCACAATCGTACGATCACAATCATACAATCACAATCATACAAAAACAATCATACAATCACAATCATACACTCACAATCATACGCTCACAATCATTCAATCACAATGATACAATCACAATCATACAATCACAATCATACGATCACAATCATACGATCACAATCATACGAAGACAATCATACAATTACTACTATACAATCACAATCATACAAAAACAATCATACAATCACAATCATACAATCACAATCATACAATCACAATCATACATTCGCAATCATACAATCACAATCATACAATCACAATCATACAATCACAATCATACAATAACAATCATACAATAACAATCATACAATCACAATCATACAATCACAATCATACAAAAACAATCATACAATCACAATCATACAATCACAATCATACAATCACAATCATACAATCACAATCATACAATCACAATCATACAATCGCAATCAAACAATCACAATCATACGATCGCAATCATACAATCGCAATCATACACTCACAATCATTCAATCACAATGATACAATCACAATCATACAATGACAATCATACGATGACAATCATACAATTACTACTATACAATCACAATCATACAAAAACAATCATACAATCACAATCATACAATCACAATCGTACAATCACAATCATACAATCACAATCATACAATCACAATCATACAATCACAATCATACTATCGCAATCATACAATCACAATCATACAATCACAATCATACAATCACAATCATACAATCACAATCATACAATCACAATCATACTATCGCAATCATACAATCACAATCATACAATCACAATCATACAATCACAATCATGCAATTACAATCATATGATCATAATCATACAAGAACAATCATACAATCACAATAATAGAACCATAATTATACAACCACAATCAAACGATCACAATCATACAATCACAATCATACGATCACAATCGTACGATCACAATCATACAATCACAATCATACAAAAACAATCATACAATCACAATCATACACTCACAATCATACGCTCACAAACATTCAATCACAATGATACAATCACAATCATACAATCACAATCATACGATCACAATCATACGATCACAATCATACGAAGACAATCATACAGTTACTACTATACAATCACAATCATACAAAAACAATCATACAATCACAATCATACGATGACAATCATACAATTACTACTATACAATCACAATCATACAAAAACAATCATACAATCACAATCATACAATCACAATCATACAATCACAATTATACAATCACAATCATACAATCACAATCATACAATCACAATTATACTATCGCAATCATACAATCACAATCATACAATCACAATCATACAATCACAATCATACTATCGCAATCATACAATCACAATTATACTATCGCAATCATACAATCACAATCATACAATCACAATCATACAATCACAATCATACTATCGCAATCATACAATCACAATCATACAATCACAATCATACAATCACAATAATACAATCACAATCATACAATCACAATCGTACAATCACAATCATACAATCACAATCATACAAAAACATCATACAATCACAATCATACAATCACAATCATATGATCACAATCATACAATCACAATAATACAATCACAATCATACAATCTCAATCATACAATCACAATTATACAATCACAATCATACAATCACAATCATACAATCACAATAATACTGTCGCAATCATACAATCACAATCATACAATCACAATCATACAATCACAATCATACTATCGCAATCATACAATCACAATCATACAATCACAATCATACAATCACAATAATACAATCACAATCATACAATCACAATCGTACAATCACAATCATACAATCACACTCATATGATCACAATCATACAATCCCAATGATACAATCACAATCATACAATCACAATCATACAATCACAATCATACTATCGCAATCATACAATCACAATCATACAATCACAATCATACAATCACAATCATACTATCGCAATCATACAATCACAATCATACAATCACAATCATACAATCACAATAATACAATCACAATCATACAATCACAATCGTACAATCACAATCATACAATCACAATCATACAATCACAATCATACAATCACAATCATACAATCACAATCATACAATCACAATCATACAATCACAATCATACAATCGCAATCATACTATCGCAATCATACAATCACAATCATACAATCACAATCATACAATCACAATCATACAATCACAATAATACAATCACAATCATACAATCACAATCATACGATCACAATCATACGAAGACAATCATACAATTGCTATTATACAATCACAATCATACAAAAACAATCATACAATCACGATCATACGATGACAATCATATGATCACAATCATACAATCACAATGATACAATCACAATCATACAATCACAATCATACAATCACAATCATACAATCACAATCATACTATCGCAATCATACAATCACAATCATACAATCACAATCATACAATCACAATCATACAATCACAATCATACAATCACAATCATACAATCACAATCATACAATCACAATCATACAATCACAATCATACAATCACAATCATACAATCACAATCATACAAAAACAATCATACAATCACCATCATACAATCACAATCATACGATCACAATCATACAATCACAATGATACAATCACAATCATACAATCACAATCATACAATCACAATCATACAATCACAATCATACAATCACAATCATACAATCACAATCATACAATCACAATCATACAATCGCAATCATACTATCGCAATCATACAATCACAATCATACAATCACAATCATACAATCACAATCATACAATCACAATCATACAATCACAATCATACAATCACAATCATACAATCACAATCATACAATCACAATCATACAATCACAATCATACAAAAACAATCATACAATCACAATCATACAATCACAATCATATGATCACAATCATACAATCACAATGATACAATCACAATCATACAATCACAATCATACAATCACAATCATACAATCACAATCATACGATCACAATCATACGAAGACAATCATACAATTGCTACTATACAATCACAATCATACAAAAACAATCATACAATCACAATCATACGATGACAATCATACAATTACTACTATACAATCACAATCATACAAAAACAATCATACAATCACAATCATACAATCACAATCATACAATCACAATCATACATTCACAATCATACAATCACAATCATACAATCACAATCATACAATCACAATCATACAATAACAATCATACAATAACAATCATACAATCACAATCATACAATCACAATCATACAAAAACAATCATACAATCACAATCATGCAATCACAATCATACAATCACAATCATACAATCACAATCATATGATCACAATCATACAATCACAATGATACAATCACAATCATACAATCACAATCATACAATCACAATCATACAATCACAATCATACGATCACAATCATACGAAGACAATCATACAATTACTACTATACAATCACAATCATACAATCACAATCATACAAAAACAATCATACAATCACAATCATACAATCACAATCATATGATCACAATCACATGATCACAATCATACAATCGCAATGATACAATCACAGTCATACAATCACAATCATACAATCACAATCATACAATCACAATCATACGATCACAATCATACGATCACAATCATACGAAGACAATCATACAATTACTACTATACAATCACAATCATACAAAAACAATCATACAATCACAATCATACGATGACAATCATACAATTACTACTATACAATCACAATCATACAAAAACAATCATACAATCACAATCATATGATCACAATCATACAATCACAATGATACAATCACAATCATACAATCACAATCATACAATCACAATCATACGATCACAATCATACGATCACAATCGTACGAAGACAATCATACAATCACAATCATACAATCACAATCATACTATCGCAATCATACAATCACAATAATACAATCACAATCATACAATCACAATCATACTATCGCAATCATACAATCACAACCATACAATCACAATCATACAATCACAATCATACAATCACAATCATACAATCATAATCATGCAATTACAATCATACGATCATAATCATACAAGAACAATCATACAATCACAATAATAGAACAATAATTATACAACCACAATCAAACGATCACAATCATACAATCACAATCATACGATCACAATCGTACGATCACAATCATACAATCACAATCATACAAAAACAATCATACAATCACAATCATACACTCACAATCATACGCTCACAATCATTCAATCACAATGATACAATCACAATCATACAATCACAATCATACGATCACTATCATACGATCACAATCATACGAAGACAATCATACAGTTACTACTATACAATCACAATCATACAAAAACAATCATACAATCACAATCATACGATGACAATCATACAATTACTACTATACAATCACAATCATACAAAAACAATCATACAATCAGAATCACACAATCGCTATCATACAATCACAATCATACATTCACAATCATACAATCACAATCATACAATCACAATCATACAATCACAATCATACAATCACAATAATACAATCACAATCATACAATCTCAATCATACAATCACAATTATACAATCACAATCATACAATCACAATCATACAATCACAATCATACTATCGCAATCATACAATCACAATCATACAATCACAATCATACAATCACAATCATACTTTCGCAATCATACAATCACAATCATACAATCACAATCATACAATCACAATAATACAATCACAATCATACAATCACAATCATACAAAAACAATCATACAAAAACAATCATACAATCACAATCATACAATCACAATCATACAATCACAATCATACAAAAACAATCATACAATCACAATCATATGATCACAATCATACAATCACAATGATACAATCACAATCATACAATCACAATCATACAATCACAATCATACAATCACAATCATACGATCACAATCATACGAAGACAATCATACAATTGCTACTATACAATCACAATCATACAAAAACAATCATACAATCACAATCATACGATGACAATCATACAATTACTACTATACAATCACAATCATACAAAAACAATCATACAATCACAATCATACAATCACAATCATACAATCACAATCATACATTCACAATCATACAATCACAATCATACAATCACAATCATACAATCACAATAATACAATCACAATCATACAATCTCAATCATACAATCACAATCATACAATCACAATCATACAATCACAATCATACAATCACAATCGTACAATCACAATAATACAATCACAATCATACAATCACAATCATACAATCACAATCATACAATCACAATCATACAATCACAATCATACAATCACAATCATACAATCACAATCATACAAAAACAATCATACAATCACAATCATACAATCACAATCATATGATCACAATCATACAATCACAATGATACAATCACAATCATACAATCACAATCATACAATCACAATCATACGATCACAATCATACGAAGACAATCATACAATTACTACTATACAATCACAATCATACAATCACAATCATACAAAAACAATCATACAATCACAATCATACAATCACAATCATATGATCACAATCATATGATCACAATCATACAATCGCAATGATACAGTCACAATCATACAATCACAATCATACAATCACAATCATACAATCACAATCATACGATCACAATCATACAATCACAATCATACAATCACAATCATACGATCACAATCATACAAAAACAATCATACAATCACAATCATACGATGACAATCATACAATCACAATCATATGATCACAATCATATGATCACAATCATACAATCGCAATGATACAGTCACAATCATACAATCACAATCATACAATCACAATCATACAATCACAATCATACGATCACAATCATACAATCACAATCATACAATCACAATCATACGATCACAATCATACAAAAACAATCATACAATCACAATCATACGATGACAATCATACAATTACTACTATACAATCACAATCATACAAAAACAATCATACAATCACAATCATACAATCACAATCATACAATCACAATCATACATTCAGAATCATACAATCACAATCATACAATCACAATCATACAATCACAATAATACAATCACAATCATACAATCTCAATCATACAATCACAATCATACAATCACAATCATACAATCTCAATCATACAATCACAATCATACAATCACAATCATACAATCACAATCATACTATCGCAATCATACAATCACAATCATACAATCACAATCATACAATCACAATAATACAATCACAATCATACAATCACAATCATACAATCACAATCATACAATCACAATCATACAAAAACAATCATACAATCACAATCATACAATCACAATCATATGATCACAATCATACAATCACAATGATACAATCACAATCATACAATCACAATCATACAATCACAATCATACAATCACAATCATACGATCACAATCATACGAAGACAATCATACAATTACTACTATACAATCACAATCATACAAAAACAATCATACAATCACAATCATACGATGACAATCATACAATTACTACTATACAATCACAATCATACAAAAACAATCATACAATCACAATCATACAATCACAATCATATGATCACAATCATACAATCACAATCATACGATGACAATCATACAATTACTACTATACATACACAATCATACAAAAACAATCATACAATCAGAATCACACAATCACTATCATACAATCACAATCATACATTCACAATCATACAATCACAATCATACAATCACAATCATACAATCACAATAATACAATCACAATCATACAATCTCAATCATACAATCACAATTATACAATCACAATCATACAATCACAATCATACAATCACAATCATACTATCGCAATCATACAATCACAATCATACAATCACAATCATACAATCACAATCATACTATCGCAATCATACAATCACAATCATACAATCACAATCATACAATCACAATAATACAATCACAATCATACAATCACAATCATACAATCACAATCATACAATCACAATCATACAATCACAATCATACAAAAACAATCATACAATCACAATCATACAATCACAATCATATGATCACAATCTTACAATCACAATGATACAATCACAATCATACAATGACAATCATACAATCACAATCATACAATCACAATCATACAATCACAATAATACAATCACAATCATACAATCTCAATCATACAATCGCAAACATACAATCACAATCATACAATCCCAATCATACTATCGCAATCATACAATGACAATCATACAATCACAATCATACAATCACAATCATACAAAAACAATCATACAATCACAATCATACAATCATAATCATATAATCACACTCATAAAATTGCAATCATACAATCGCAATCATACAATCACAATCATACCATCACAATCATACAGGCACAATCATACAATCACAATCATGAAATCACAATCATACAAAAACAATCATGCAATCACAATGATACAATCACAATCATACTATCGCAATCATACAATCACAATCATACAATCACAATCATACAATCACAATCATACTATCGCAATCATACAATCACAATCATACAATCACAATCATACAATCACAATAATACAATCACAATCATACAATCACAATCATACTATCGCAATGATACAATCACAATCATACAATCACAATCATACTATCGCAATCATACAATCACAATCATACAATCACAATCATACTATCACAATCATACAATCACAATCATACAATCAGAATCATACAAAAACAATCATACAGTCAAAATCATACAAAAACAATCATACAATAACAATCATACAATCACAATCATATGATCACAATCATACAATCACAATGATACAATCACAATCATACAATCACAATCATACAATCACAATCATACAATCACAATCATACAATCACAATCATACGATCACAATCATACGAAGACAATCATACAATTACTACTATACAATCACAATCATACAATCACAATCATACAAAAACAATCATACAATCACAATCATACAATCACAATCATATGATCACAATCATACAATCACAATGATACAGTCACAATCATACAATCACAATCATACAATCACAATCATACAATCACAATTATACGATCACAATCATACAATCACAATCATACAATCACAATCATACAATCACAATCATACAATCACAATCATACAATCACAATCATGCAATTACAATCATACGATCATAATCATACAAGAAAAATCATACAATCACAATAATAGAACCATAATCATACAACCACAATCATGCAATCACAATCATACAATCACAATCATACAATCACAATCATACAAAAACAATCATACAATCACAATCATACAATCATAATCATATAATCACACTCATAAAATTGCAATCATACAATCGCAATCATACAATCACAATCATACCATCACAATCATACAGGCACAATCATACAATCACAATCATGAAATCACAATCATACAAAAACAATCATGCAATCACAATGATACAATCACAATCATACAATCACAATCATACAATCACAATCATACAATCACAATCATACAATCACAATCATACAATCACAATCATACAATCACAATCATACAATCACAATCATACAATCACAATCATACAATCACTATCATACGATCACAATCATACGAAGACAATCATACAATTAATACTATACAATCACAATCATACAAAAACAATCATACAATCACAATCATACGATGACAATCATACAATTACTACTATACAATCACAATCATACAAAAACAATCATACAATCACAATCATACGATGACAATCATACAATTACTACTATACAATCACAATCATAAAAAAACAATCATACAATCACAACCATACAATCACAATCATACTATCGCAATCATACAATCACAATCATACAATCACAATCATACAATCACAATCATACTATCGCAATCATACAATCACAATCATACAATCACAATCATACAATCACAATAATACAATCACAATCATACAATCACAATCATATAATCACAATCATACAATCACAATCATACAATCACAATCATACAATCACAATCATGCAATTACAATCATACGATCATAATCATACAAGAAAAATCATACAATCACAATAATAGAACCATAATCATACAACCACAATCATGCAATCACAATCATACAATCACAATCATACAATCACAATCATACAAAAACAATCATACAATCACAATCATACGATGACAATCATACAATTACTACTATACAATCACAATCATACAAAAACAATCATACAATCACAATCATACAATCACAATCATACATTCACAATCATACAATCACAATCATACAATCACAATCATACAATCACAATCATACAATCACAATCATACAATCACAATAATACAATCACAATCATACAATCACAATCATACAATCACAATCATACAATCACAATCATACAATCACAATCATACAATCACAATCATACAATCACAATCATACAATCACAATCATACAATCACAATCATACAATCACAATCATACAAAAACAATCATACAATCACAATCATACGAAGACAATCCTACAATTACTACTATACAATCACAATCATACAATCTCAATCATACGATGACAATCATGCAATTACTACTATACAATCACAATCATACAATCACAATCATACAATCACAATCATACATTCACAATCATACAATCACAATCATACAATCACAATCATACAATCACAATAATACAATCACAATCATACAATCTCAATCATACAATCACTATCATACAATCACAATCATACAATCACAATCATACAATCACAATCATACAATCACAATCATACAATCACAATCATACAATCACAATCATACAATCACAATCATACAATCACAATCATACAATCACAATCATACAATCACAATCATACAATCACAATCATACTATCGCAATCATACAATCACAATCATACAATCACAATAATACAATCACAATCATACAATCACAATCATACAATCACAATCATACAAAAACAATCATACAATCACAATCATACAATCACAATCATATGATCACAATCATACAATCACAATGATACAATCACAATCATACAATCACAATCATACAATCACAATCATACGATCACAATCATACGAAGACAATCATACAATTACTACTATACAATCACAATCATACAAACACAATCATACAATCACAATCATACTATCGCAATCATACAATCACAATCATACAATCACAATCATACAATCACAATAATACAATCACAATCATACAATCTCAATCATACAATCGCAATCATACAATCACAATCATACAATCACAATCATGCAATCACAATCATACAAACACAATCATACAATCACAATCATACTATCGCAATCATACAATCACAATCGTACAATCACAATCATACAATCACAATCATTCAATCACAATCATGCAATCACAATCATACAATCACAATCATACAATCACAATCATACGATCACAATCATACGAAGACAATCATACAATTACTACTATACAACCACAATCATACAAAAACAATCATACAATCACAATCATACGATGACAATCATACAATTACTACTATACAATCACAATCATACAAAAACAATCATACAATCACAATCATACAATCACAATCATACATTCACAATCATACAATCACAATCATACAATCACAATCATACAATCACAATAATACAATCACAATCATACAATCTCAATCATACAATCACAATCATACAATCACAATCATACAATCACAATCATACAATCACAATCATACAATCACAATCATGCAATTACAATCATACGATCATAATCATACAAGAACAATCATACAATCACAATAATAGAACAATAATTATACAACCACAATCAAACGATCACAATCATACAATCACAATCATACGATCACAATCGTACGATCACAATCGTACGATCACAATCATACAATCACAATCATACAAAAACAATCATACAATCACAATCATACACTCACAATCATACGCTCACAATCATTCAATCACAATGATACAATCACAATCATACAATCACAATCATACGATCACAATCATACGATCACAATCATACGAAGACAATCATACAATTACTACTATACAATCACAATCATACAAAAACAATCATACAATCACAATCATACAATCACAATCATACAATCACAATCATACATTCACAATCATACAATCACAATCATACAATCACAATCATACAATCACAATCATACAATAACAATCATACAATAACAATCATACAATCACAATCATACAATCACAATCATACAAAAACAATCATACAATCACAATCATACAATCACAATCATACAATCACAATCATACAATCACAATCATACAATCACAATCATACAATCGCAATCAAACAATCACAATCATACGATCGCAATCATACAATCGCAATCATACACTCACAATCATTCAATCACAATGATACAATCACAATCATACAATGACAATCATACGATGACAATCATACAATTACTACTATACAATCACAATCATACAAAAACAATCATACAATCACAATCATACAATCACAATCGTACAATCACAATCATACAATCACAATCATACAATCACAATCATACAATCACAATCATACTATCGCAATCATACAATCACAATCATACAATCACAATCATACAATCACAATCATACAATCACAATCATACTATCGCAATCATACAATCACAATCATACAATCACAATCATACAATCACAATCATGCAATTACAATCATATGATCATAATCATACAAGAACAATCATACAATCACAATAATAGAACCATAATTATACAACCACAATCAAACGATCACAATCATACAATCACAATCATACGATCACAATCGTACGATCACAATCATACAATCACAATCATACAAAAACAATCATACAATCACAATCATACACTCACAATCATACGCTCACAAACATTCAATCACAATGATACAATCACAATCATACAATCACAATCATACGATCACAATCATACGATCACAATCATACGAAGACAATCATACAGTTACTACTATACAATCACAATCATACAAAAACAATCATACAATCACAATCATACGATGACAATCATACAATTACTACTATACAATCACAATCATACAAAAACAATCATACAATCACAATCATACAATCACAATCATACAATCACAATTATACAATCACAATCATACAATCACAATCATACAATCACAATTATACTATCGCAATCATACAATCACAATCATACAATCACAATCATACAATCACAATCATACTATCGCAATCATACAATCACAATTATACTATCGCAATCATACAATCACAATCATACAATCACAATCATACAATCACAATCATACTATCGCAATCATACAATCACAATCATACAATCACAATCATACAATCACAATAATACAATCACAATCATACAATCACAATCGTACAATCACAATCATACAATCACAATCATACAAAAACATCATACAATCACAATCATACAATCACAATCATATGATCACAATCATACAATCACAATAATACAATCACAATCATACAATCTCAATCATACAATCACAATTATACAATCACAATCATACAATCACAATCATACAATCACAATAATACTGTCGCAATCATACAATCACAATCATACAATCACAATCATACAATCACAATCATACTATCGCAATCATACAATCACAATCATACAATCACAATCATACAATCACAATAATACAATCACAATCATACAATCACAATCGTACAATCACAATCATACAATCACACTCATATGATCACAATCATACAATCCCAATGATACAATCACAATCATACAATCACAATCATACAATCACAATCACACTATCGCAATCATACAATCACAATCATACAATCACAATCATACAATCACAATCATACTATCGCAATCATACAATCACAATCATACAATCACAATCATACAATCACAATAATACAATCACAATCATACAATCACAATCGTACAATCACAATCATACAATCACAATCATACAATCACAATCATACAAAAACATCATACAATCACAATCATACAATCACAATCATATGATCACAATCATACAATCACAATAATACAATCACAATCATACAATCTCAATCATACAATCACAATTATACAATCACAATCGGACAATCACAATCATACAATCACAATAATACTATCGCAATCATACAATCACAATCATACAATCACAATCATACAATCACAATCATACTATCGCAATCATACAATCACAATCATACAATCACAATCATACAATCACAATAATACAATCACAATCATACAATCACAATCGTACAATCACAATCATACAATCACAATCATACAAAAACAATCATACAATCACAATCATACAATCACAATCATACGATCACAATCATACAATCACAATGATACAATCACAATCATACAATCACAATCATACAATCACAATCATACAATCACAATCATACAATCACAATCATACTATCGCAATCATACAATCACAGTCATACAATCACAATCATACAATCACAATCATACAATCACAATCATACAATCACAATCATACAATCACAATCATACAATCACAATCATACAATCACAATCATACAATCACAATCATACAATCACAATCATACAATCACAATCATACAATCACAATCATACAATCACAATCATACAAAAACAATCATACAATCACAATCATACGATCACAATCATATGATCACAATCATACAATCACAATCATACAATCACAATCATACAATCACAATCATACAATCACAATCATACAATCACAATCATACAATCACAATCATACAAAAACAATCATACAATCACAATCATACAATCACAATCATATGATCACAATCATACAATCACAATGATACAATCACAATCATACAATCACAATCATACAATCACAATCATACGATCACAATCATACGAAGACAATCATACAATTGCTACTATACAATCACAATCATACAAAAACAATCATACAATCACAATCATACGATGACAATCATATGATCACAATCATACAATCACAATGATACAATCACAATCATACAATCACAATCATACAATCACAATCATACAATCACAATCATACTATCGCAATCATACAATCACAATCATACAATCACAATCATACAATCACAATCATACAATCACAATCATACAATCACAATCATACAATCACAATCATACAATCACAATCATATGATCACAATCATACAATCACAATGATACAATCACAATCACACAATCACAAACATACAATCACAATCATACGATCACAATCATACGAAGACAATCATACAATTACAACGATACAATCACAATCATACAAAAACAATCATACAATCACAATCATACGATGACAATCATACAATTACTACTATACAATCACAATCATACAAAAACAATCATACAATCACAATCATACAATCACAATCATACGATCACAATCATACGAAGTCAATCATACAATTACTACTATACAACCACAATCATACAAAAACAATCGTACAATCACAATCATACGATGACAATCATACAATTACTACTATACAATCACAATCATACAAAAACAATCATACAATCACAATCATACAATCACACTCATATGATCACAATCATACAATCACAATGATACAATCACAATCATACAATCACAATCATACAACCACAATCATACAATCACAATCATACGATCACAATCATACGAAGACAATCATACAATTACTACTATACAATCACAATCATACAATCACAATCATACGATGACAATCATACAATTACTACTATACAATCACAATCATACAAAAGCAATCATACAATCAGAATCACACAATCACTATCATACAATCACAATCATACATTCACAATCATACAATCACAATCATACAATCACAATCATACAATCACAATAATACAATCACAATCATACAATCTCAATCATACAATCACAATTATACAATCACAATCATACAATCACAATCATACAATCACAATCATACTATCGCAATCATACAATCACAATCATACAATCACAATCATACAATCACAATCATACTATCGCAATCATACAATCACAATCATACAATCACAATCATACAATCACAATAATACAATCACAATCATACAATCACAATCGTACAATCACAATCATACAATCACAATCATACAAAAACAATCATACAATCACAATCATACAATCACAATCATATGATCACAATCATACAATCACAATGATACAATCACAATCATACAATCACAATCATACAATCACAATCATACAATCACAATCATACTATCGCAATCATACAATCACAATCATACAATCACAATCATACAATCACAATCATACAACCACAATAATACAATCACAATCATACGATCGCAATCATACAATCGCAATCATACACTCACAATCATTCAATCACAATGATAAAATCACAATCATACAATGACAATCATACGATGACAATCATACAATTACTACTATACAATCACAATCATACAAAAACAATCATACAATCACAATCATACAATCACAATCATACAATCACAATCGTACAATCACAATCATACAATCACAATCATACAATCACAATCATACTATCGCAATCATACAATCACAATCATACAATCACAATCATACAATCACAATCATACAATCACAATCATACTATCGCAATCATACAATCACAATCATACAATCACAATCATACAATCACAATCATACAATCACAATCATGCAATTACAATCATATGATCATAATCATACAAGAACAATCATACAATCACAATAATAGAACCATAATTATACAACCACAATCAAACGATCACAATCATACAATCACAATCATACGATCACAATCGTACGATCACAATCATACAATCACAATCATACAAAAGCAATCATACAATCACAATCATACACTCACAATCATACGCTCACAATCATTCAATCACAATGATACAATCACAATCATACAATCACAATCATACGATGACAATCATACAATTACTACTATACAATCACAATCATACAAAAACAATCATACAATCAGAATCACACAATCACTATCATACAATCACAATCATACATTCACAATCATACAATCACAATCATACTATCGCAATCATACAATCACAATCATACAATCACAATCATACAATCACAATCGTACAATCACAATCATACAATCACAATCATACAATCACAATCATACTATCGCAATCATACAATCACAATCATACAATCACAATCATACAATCACAATCATACAATCACAATCATACTATCGCAATCATACAATCACAATCATACAATCACAATCATACAATCACAATCATACAATCACAATCATGCAATTACAATCATATGATCATAATCATACAAGAACAATCATACAATCACAATAATAGAACCATAATTATACAACCACAATCAAACGATCACAATCATACAATCACAATCATACGATCACAATCGTACGATCACAATCATACAATCACAATCATACAAAAGCAATCATACAATCACAATCATACACTCACAATCATACGCTCACAATCATTCAATCACAATGATACAATCACAATCATACAATCACAATCATACGATGACAATCATACAATTACTACTATACAATCACAATCATACAAAAACAATCATACAATCAGAATCACACAATCACTATCATACAATCACAATCATACATTCACAATCATACAATCACAATCATACTATCGCAATCATACAATCACAATCATACAATCACAATCATACAATCACAATCATACAATCACAATCATACTATCGCAATCATACAATCACAATCATACAATCACAATCATACAATCACAATAATACAATCACAATCATACAACCACAATCATACAATCACAATCATACAATCACAATCATACAATCACAATCATACAAAAACAATCATACAATCACAATCATACAATCACAATCATATGATCACAATCATACAATCACAATGATACAATCACAATCATACAATCACAATCATACAATCACAATCATACAATCACAATCATACGATCACAATCATACGAAGACAATCATACAATTGCTATTATACAATCACAATCATACAAAAACAATCATACAATCACAATCATACGATGACAATCATATGATCACAATCATACAATCACAATGATACAATCACAATCATACAATCACAATCATACAATCACAATCATACAATCACAATCATACTATCGCAATCATACAATCACAATCATACAATCACAATCATACAATCACAATCATACAATCACAATCATACAATCACAATCATACAATCACAATCATACAATCACAATCATATGATCACAATCATACAATCACAATGATACAATCACAATCACACAATCACAAACATACAATCACAATCATACGATCACAATCATACGAAGACAATCATACAATTACAACGATACAATCACAATCATACAAAAACAATCATACAATCACAATCATACGATGACAATCATACAATTACTACTATACAATCACAATCATACAAAAACAATCATACAATCACAATCATACAATCACAATCATACGATCACAATCATACGAAGTCAATCATACAATTACTACTATACAACCACAATCATACAAAAACAATCGTACAATCACAATCATACGATGACAATCATACAATTACTACTATACAATCACAATCATACAAAAACAATCATACAATCACAATCATACAATCACACTCATATGATCACAATCATACAATCACAATGATACAATCACAATCATACAATCACAATCATACAACCACAATCATACAATCACAATCATACGATCACAATCATACGAAGACAATCATACAATTACTACTATACAATCACAATCATACAATCACAATCATACGATGACAATCATACAATTACTACTATACAATCACAATCATACAAAAGCAATCATACAATCAGAATCACACAATCACTATCATACAATCACAATCATACATTCACAATCATACAATCACAATCATACAATCACAATCATACAATCACAATAATACAATCACAATCATACAATCTCAATCATACAATCACAATTATACAATCACAATCATACAATCACAATCATACAATCACAATCATACTATCGCAATCATACAATCACAATCATACAATCACAATCATACAATCACAATCATACTATCGCAATCATACAATCACAATCATACAATCACAATCATACAATCACAATAATACAATCACAATCATACAATCACAATCGTACAATCACAATCATACAATCACAATCATACAAAAACAATCATACAATCACAATCATACAATCACAATCATATGATCACAATCATACAATCACAATGATACAATCACAATCATACAATCACAATCATACAATCACAATCATACAATCACAATCATACTATCGCAATCATACAATCACAATCATACAATCACAATCATACAATCACAATCATACAACCACAATAATACAATCACAATCATACGATCGCAATCATACAATCGCAATCATACACTCACAATCATTCAATCACAATGATAAAATCACAATCATACAATGACAATCATACGATGACAATCATACAATTACTACTATACAATCACAATCATACAAAAACAATCATACAATCACAATCATACAATCACAATCATACAATCACAATCGTACAATCACAATCATACAATCACAATCATACAATCACAATCATACTATCGCAATCATACAATCACAATCATACAATCACAATCATACAATCACAATCATACAATCACAATCATACTATCGCAATCATACAATCACAATCATACAATCACAATCATACAATCACAATCATACAATCACAATCATGCAATTACAATCATATGATCATAATCATACAAGAACAATCATACAATCACAATAATAGAACCATAATTATACAACCACAATCAAACGATCACAATCATACAATCACAATCATACGATCACAATCGTACGATCACAATCATACAATCACAATCATACAAAAGCAATCATACAATCACAATCATACACTCACAATCATACGCTCACAATCATTCAATCACAATGATACAATCACAATCATACAATCACAATCATACGATGACAATCATACAATTACTACTATACAATCACAATCATACAAAAACAATCATACAATCAGAATCACACAATCACTATCATACAATCACAATCATACATTCACAATCATACAATCACAATCATACTATCGCAATCATACAATCACAATCATACAATCACAATCATACAATCACAATCGTACAATCACAATCATACAATCACAATCATACAATCACAATCATACTATCGCAATCATACAATCACAATCATACAATCACAATCATACAATCACAATCATACAATCACAATCATACTATCGCAATCATACAATCACAATCATACAATCACAATCATACAATCACAATCATACAATCACAATCATGCAATTACAATCATATGATCATAATCATACAAGAACAATCATACAATCACAATAATAGAACCATAATTATACAACCACAATCAAACGATCACAATCATACAATCACAATCATACGATCACAATCGTACGATCACAATCATACAATCACAATCATACAAAAGCAATCATACAATCACAATCATACACTCACAATCATACGCTCACAATCATTCAATCACAATGATACAATCACAATCATACAATCACAATCATACGATGACAATCATACAATTACTACTATACAATCACAATCATACAAAAACAATCATACAATCAGAATCACACAATCACTATCATACAATCACAATCATACATTCACAATCATACAATCACAATCATACTATCGCAATCATACAATCACAATCATACAATCACAATCATACAATCACAATCATACAATCACAATCATACTATCGCAATCATACAATCACAATCATACAATCACAATCATACAATCACAATAATACAATCACAATCATACAACCACAATCATACAATCACAATCATACAATCACAATCATACAATCACAATCATACAAAAACAATCATACAATCACAATCATACAATCACAATCATATGATCACAATCATACAATCACAATGATACAATCACAATCATACAATCACAATCATACAATCACAATCATACAATCACAATCATACGATCACAATCATACGAAGACAATCATACAATTGCTATTATACAATCACAATCATACAAAAACAATCATACAATCACAATCATACGATGACAATCATATGATCACAATCATACAATCACAATGATACAATCACAATCATACAATCACAATCATACAATCACAATCATACAATCACAATCATACTATCGCAATCATACAATCACAATCATACAATCACAATCATACAATCACAATCATACAATCACAATCATACAATCACATTCATACAATCACAATCATACAATCACAATCATACAATCACAATCATACAATCACAATCATACAAAAACAATCATACAATCACAATCATACAATCACAATCATACGATCACAATCATACAATCACAATGATACAATCACAATCATACAATCACAATCATACAATCACAATCATACAATCACAATCATACAATCACAATCATACAATCACAATCATACTTTCGCAATCATACTATCGCAATCATACTATCGCAATCATACAATCACAATCATACAATCACAATCATACAATCACAATCATACAATCACAATCATACAATCACAATCATACAATCACAATCATACAATCACAATCATACAATCACAATCATACAAAAACAATCATACAATCACAATCATACAATCACAATCATATGATCACAATCATACAATCACAATGATACAATCACAATCATACAATCACAATCATACAATCACAATCATACAATCACAATCATACGATCACAATCATACGAAGACAATCATACAATTGCTACTATACAATCACAATCATACAAAAACAATCATACAATCACAATCATACGATGACAATCATACAATTACTACTATACAATCACAATCATACAAACACAATCATACAATCACAATCATACAATCACAATCATACAATCACAATCATACATTCACAATCATACAATCACAATCATACAATCACAATCATACAATCACAATCATACAATAACAATCATACAATAACAATCATACAATCACAATCATACAATCACAATCATACAAAAACAATCATACAATCACAATCATACAATCACAATCATACAATCACAATCATACAATCACAATCATATGATCACAATCATACAATCACAATGATACAATCACAATCATACAATCACAATCATACAATCACAATCATACAATCACAATCATACGATCACAATCATACGAAGACAATCATACAATTACTACTATACAATCACAATCATACAATCACAATCATACAAAAACAATCATACAATCACAATCATACAATCACAATCATATGATCACAATCATATGATCACAATCATACAATCGCAATGATACAATCACAGTCATACAATCACAATCATACAATCACAATCATACAATCACAATCATACGATCACAATCATACGATCACAATCATACGAAGACAATCATACAATTACTACTATACAATCACAATCATACAAAAACAATCATACAATCACAATCATACGATGACAATCATACAATTACTACTATACAATCACAATCATACAATCAGAATCATATGATCACAATCATACAATCACAATGATACAATCACAATCATACAATCACAATCATACAATCACAATCATACGATCACAATCATACGATCACAATCGTACGAAGACAATCATACAATCACAATCATACAATCACAATCATACTATCGCAATCATACAATCACAATAATACAATCACAATCATACAATCACAATCATACTATCGCAATCATACAATCACAACCATACAATCACAATCATACAATCACAATCATACAATCACAATCATACAATCACAATCATGCAATTACAATCATACGATCATAATCATACAAGAACAATCATACAATCACAATAATAGAACAATAATTATACAACCACAATCAAACGATCACAATCATACAATCACAATCATACGATCACAATCGTACGATCACAATCATACAATCACAATCATACAAAAACAATCATACAATCACAATCATACACTCACAATCATACGCTCACAATCATTCAATCACAATGATACAATCACAATCATACAATCACAATCATACGATCACAATCATACGATCACAATCATACGAAGACAATCATACAATTACTACTATACAATCACAATCATACAAAAACAATCATACAATCACAATCATATGATGACAATCATACAATTACTACTATACAATCACAATCATACGAAAACAATCATACAATCTCAATCATACAATCACAATCATACAATCACAATCATACATTCACAATCATACAATAACAATCATACAACCACAATCACACAATCACAATAATACAATCACAATCATACAATCTCAATCATACAATCACAATCATACAATCACAAACATACAATCACAATCATGCTATCGCAGTCATACAATCACAATCATACAATCATAATCATACAATCACAATAATACAATCACAATAATACAATCACAAACGTACAATCTCAATCATACAATCACAATTATACAATCACAATCATACAATCACAATCATACAATCACTATCATACGATCACAATCATACGAAGACAATCATACAGTTACTACTATACAATCACAATCATACAAAAACAATCATACAATCACAATCATACGATGACAATCATACAATTACTACTATACAATCACAATCATACAAAAACAATCATACAATCAGAATCACACAATCACTATCATACAATCGCAATCATACATTCACAATCACACAATCACAATCATACAATCACAATCATACAATCACAATAATACAATCACAATCATACAATCTCAATCATACTATCGCAATCATACAATCACAATCATACAATCACAATCATACAATCACAATCATACAATCACAATCATACAATCACAATCATACAATCACAATCATACAATCACAATCATATGATCACAATCATACAATCACAATGATACAATCACAATCACACAATCACAAACATACAATCACAATCATACGATCACAATCATACGAAGACAATCATACAATTACTACTATACAATCACAATCATACAAAAACAATCATACAATCACAATCATACGATGACAATCATACAATTACTACTATACAATCACAATCATACAAAAACAATCATACAATCACAATCATACAATCACAATCATACGATCACAATCATACGAAGTCAATCATACAATTACTACTATACAACCACAATCATACAAAAACAATCGTACAATCACAATCATACGATGACAATCATACAATTACTACTATACAATCACAATCATACAAAAACAATCATACAATCACAATCATACAATCACACTCATATGATCACAATCATACAATCACAATGATACAATCACAATCATACAATCACAATCATACAACCACAATCATACAATCACAATCATACGATCACAATCATACGAAGACAATCATACAATTACTACTATACAATCACAATCATACAATCACAATCATACGATGACAATCATACAATTACTACTATACAATCACAATCATACAAAAGCAATCATACAATCAGAATCACACAATCACTATCATACAATCACAATCATACATTCACAATCATACAATCACAATCATACAATCACAATCATACAATCACAATAATACAATCACAATCATACAATCTCAATCATACAATCACAATTATACAATCACAATCATACAATCACAATCATACAATCACAATCATACTATCGCAATCATACAATCACAATCATACAATCACAATCATACAATCACAATCATACTATCGCAATCATACAATCACAATCATACAATCACAATCATACAATCACAATAATACAATCACAATCATACAATCACAATCGTACAATCACAATCATACAATCACAATCATACAAAAACAATCATACAATCACAATCATACAATCACAATCATATGATCACAATCATACAATCACAATGATACAATCACAATCATACAATCACAATCATACAATCACAATCATACAATCACAATCATACTATCGCAATCATACAATCACAATCATACAATCACAATCATACAATCACAATCATACAACCACAATAATACAATCACAATCATACGATCGCAATCATACAATCGCAATCATACACTCACAATCATTCAATCACAATGATAAAATCACAATCATACAATGACAATCATACGATGACAATCATACAATTACTACTATACAATCACAATCATACAAAAACAATCATACAATCACAATCATACAATCACAATCATACAATCACAATCGTACAATCACAATCATACAATCACAATCATACAATCACAATCATACTATCGCAATCATACAATCACAATCATACAATCACAATCATACAATCACAATCATACAATCACAATCATACTATCGCAATCATACAATCACAATCATACAATCACAATCATACAATCACAATCATACAATCACAATCATGCAATTACAATCATATGATCATAATCATACAAGAACAATCATACAATCACAATAATAGAACCATAATTATACAACCACAATCAAACGATCACAATCATACAATCACAATCATACGATCACAATCGTACGATCACAATCATACAATCACAATCATACAAAAGCAATCATACAATCACAATCATACACTCACAATCATACGCTCACAATCATTCAATCACAATGATACAATCACAATCATACGATCACAATCATACGAAGACAATCATACAATTACTACTATACAATCACAATCATACAAAAACAATCATACAATCACAATCATATGATGACAATCATACAATTACTACTATACAATCACAATCATACGAAAACAATCATACAATCTCAATCATACAATCACAATCATACAATCACAATCATACATTCACAATCATACAATAACAATCATACAACCACAATCACACAATCACAATAATACAATCACAATCATACAATCTCAATCATACAATCACAATCATACAATCACAAACATACAATCACAATCATGCTATCGCAGTCATACAATCACAATCATACAATCATAATCATACAATCACAATAATACAATCACAATAATACAATCACAAACGTACAATCTCAATCATACAATCACAATTATACAATCACAATCATACAATCACAATCATACAATCACTATCATACGATCACAATCATACGAAGACAATCATACAGTTACTACTATACAATCACAATCATACAAAAACAATCATACAATCACAATCATACGATGACAATCATATAATTACTACTATACAATCACAATCATACAAAAACAATCATACAATCAGAATCACACAATCACTATCATACAATCGCAATCATACATTCACAATCACACAATCACAATCATACAATCACAATCATACAATCACAATAATACAATCACAATCATACAATCTCAATCATACAATCACAATTATACAATCACAATCATACAATCACAATCATACAATCACAATCATACTATCGCAATCATACAATCACAATCATACAATCACAATCATACAATCACAATCATACTATCGCAATCATACAATCACAATCATACAATCACAATCATACAATCACAATAATACAATCACAATCATACAATCACAATCATACAAAAACAATCATACAAAAACAATCATACAATCACAATCATACAATCACAATCATGCAATCACAATCATACAAAAACAATCATACAATCACAATCATATGATCACAATCATACAATCACAATGATACAATCGCAATCATACAATCACAATCATACAATCACAATCATACAATCACAATCATACGATCACAATCATACGAAGACAATCATACAATTGCTACTATACAATCACAATCATACAAAAACAATCATACAATCACAATCATACGATGACAATCATACAATTACTACTATACAATCACAATCATACAAAAACAATCATACAATCACAATCATACAATCACAATCATACAATCACAATCATACATTCACAATCATACAATCACAATCATACAATCACAATCATACAATCACAATAATACAATCACAATCATACAATCTCAATCATACAATCACAATCATACAATCACAATCATACAATCACAATCATACAATCACAATCATACAATCACAATCATACAATCACAATAATACAATCACAATCATACAATCACAATCATACAATCGCAATCATACAATCACAATCATACAATCACAATCATACAAAAACAATCATACAATCACAATCATACAATCACAATCATATGATCACAATCATACAATCACAATGATACAATCACAATCATACAATCACAATCATACAATCACAATCATACAATCACAATCATACGATCACAATCATACGAAGACAATCATACAATTACTACTATACAATCACAATCATACAATCACAATCATACAAAAACAATCATACAATCACAATCATACAATCACAATCATATGATCACAATCATATGATCACAATCATACAATCGCAATGATACAGTCACAATCATACAATCACAATCATACAATCACAATCATACAATCACAATCATACGATCACAATCATACAATCACAATCATACAATCACAATCATACGATCACAATCATACAAAAACAATCATACAATCACAATCATACGATGACAATCATACAATCACAATCATATGATCACAATCATATGATCACAATCATACAATCGCAATGATACAGTCACAATCATACAATCACAATCATACAATCACAATCATACAATCACAATCATACGATCACAATCATACAATCACAATCATACAATCACAATCATACGATCACAATCATACAAAAACAATCATACAATCACAATCATACGATGACAATCATACAATTAATACTATACAATCACAATCATACAAAAACAATCATACAATCACAATCATACAATCACAATCATACAATCACAATCATACATTCAGAATCATACAATCACAATCATACAATCACAATCATACAATCATAATAATACAATCACAATCATACAATCTCAATCATACAATCACAATCATACAATCACAATCATTCAATCTCAATCATACAATCACAATCATACAATCACAATCATACAATCACAATCATACTATCGCAATCATACAATCACAATCATACAATCACAATCATACAATCACAATAATACAATCACAATCATACAATCACAATCATACAATCACAATCATACAATCACAATCATACAAAAACAATCATACAATCACAATCATACAATCACAATCATATGATCACAATCATACAATCACAATGATACAATCACAATCATACAATCACAATCATACAATCACAATCATACAATCACAACCATACGATCACAATCATACGAAGACAATCATACAATTACTACTATACAATCACAATCATACAAAAACAATCATACAATCACAATCATACGATGACAATCATACAATTACTACTATACAATCACAATCATACAAAAACAATCATACAATCACAATCATACAATCACAATCATATGATCACAATCATACAATCACAATGATACAATCACAATCATACAATCACAATCATACAATCACAATCATACGATCACAATCATACGAAGACAATCATACAATCACAATCGTACAATCACAATCATACTATCGCAATCATACAATCACAATAATACAAACACAATCATACAATCACAATCATACAATCACAATCATACAATCACAATCATACAATCACAATCATACAATCACAATCATACAATCACAATCATACAATCGCAATCATACTATCGCAATCATACAATCACAACCATACAATCACAATCATACAATCACAATCATACAATCACAACCATACAATCACAATCACACAATCACAATAATACAATCACAATCATACAATCTCAATCATACAATCACAATCATACAATCACAAACATACAATCACAATCATGCTATCGCAGTCATACAATCACAATCATACAATCACAATAATACAATCACAATCATACAATCACAATCATACAGTCACAATCATACTATCCCAATCATATAATCACAATCATACAATCACAATCATACAATCACAATCATACAATCACAATCATGCAATTACAATCATACGATCATAATCATACAAGAAAAATCATACAATCACAATAATAGAACCATAATCATACAACCACAATCATGCAATCACAATCATACAATCACAATCATACAATCACAATCATACAAAAACAATCATACAATCACAATCATACAATCACAATCATACGATCACAATCATACGAAGTCAATCATACAATTACTACTATACAATCACAATCATACAAAAACAATCGTACAATCACAATCATACGATGACAATCATACAATTACTACTATACAATCACAATCATACAAAAACAATCATACAATCACAATCATACAATCACAATCATACAATCACAATCATACAATCACAATAATACAATCACAATCATACAATCTCAATCATACAATCACAATTATACAATCACAATCATACAATCACAATCATACAATCACAATCATACTATCGCAATCATACAATCACAATCATACAATCACAATCATACAATCACAATCATACTATCGCAATCATACAATCACAATCATACAATCACAATCATACAATCACAATAATACAATCACAATCATACAATCACAATCGTACAATCACAATCATACAATCACAATCATACAAAAACAATCATACAATCACAATCATACAATCACAATCATATGATCACAATCATACAATCACAATGATACAATCACAATCATACAATCACAATCATACAATCACAATCATACAATCACAATCATACTATCGCAATCATACAATCACAATCATACAATCACAATCATACAATCACAATCATACAACCACAATAATACAATCACAATCATATGATCGCAATCATACAATCGCAATCATACACTCACAATCATTCAATCACAATGATAAAATCACAATCATACAATGACAATCATACAATTACTACTATACAATCACAATCATACAAAAACAATCATACAATCACAATCATACAATCACAATCATACAATCACAATCGTACAATCACAATCATACAATCACAATCATACAATCACAATCATACTATCGCAATCATACAATCACAATCATACAATCACAATCATACAATCACAATCATACAATCACAATCATACTATCGCAATCATACAATCACAATCATACAATCACAATCATACAATCACAATCATACAATCACAATCATACAATCACAATCATGCAACTACAATCATATGATCATAATCATACAAGAACAATCATACAATCACAATAATAGAACCATAATTATACAACCACAATCAAACGATCACAATCATACAATCACAATCATACGATCACAATCGTACGATCGCAATCATACAATCACAATCATACAAAAGCAATCATACAATCACAATCATACACTCACAATCATACGCTCACAATCATTCAATCACAATGATACAATCACAATCATACAATCACAATCATACGATGACAATCATACAATTACTACTATACAATCACAATCATACAAAAACAATCATACAATCAGAATCACACAATCACTATCATACAATCACAATCATACATTCACAATCATACAATCACAATCATACTATCGCAATCATACAATCACAATCATACAATCACAATCATACAATCACAATCATACTATCGCAATCATACAATCACAATCATACAATCACAATCATACAATCACAATAATACAATCACAATCATACAACCACAATCATACAATCACAATCATACAATCACAATCATACAATCACAATCATACAAAAACAATCATACAATCACAATCATACAATCACAATCATATGATCACAATCATACAATCACAATGATACAATCACAATCATACAATCACAATCATACAATCACAATCATACAATCACAATCATACGATCACAATCATACGAAGACAATCATACAATTGCTATTATACAATCACAATCATACAAAAACAATCATACAATCACAATCATACGATGACAATCATATGATCACAATCATACAATCACAATGATACAATCACAATCATACAATCACAATCATACAATCACAATCATACAATCACAATCATACTATCGCAATCATACAATCACAATCATACAATCACAATCATACAATCACAATCATACAATCACAATCATACAATCACATTCATACAATCACAATCATACAATCACAATCATACAATCACAATCATACAATCACAATCATACAATCACAATCATACAATCACAATCATACAATCACAATCATACGATCACAATCATACGATCACAATCATACGATCACAATCATACGATCACAATCATACAATCACAATGATACAATCACAATCATACAATCACAATCATACAATCACAATCATACAATCACAATCATACAATCACAATCATACAATCGCAATCATACAATCGCAATCATACTATCGCAATCATACTATCGCAATCATACTATCGCAATCATACAATCACAATCATACAATCACAATCATACAATCACAATCATACAATTACAATCATACAATCACAATCATACAATCACAATCATACAATCACAATCATACAATCACAATCATACAATCACAATCATACAATCACAATCATACAATCACAATCATACTATCGCAATCATACAATCACAATCATACAATCACAATCATACAATCACAATCATACAATCACAATCATACAATCACAATCATGCAACTACAATCATATGATCATAATCATACAAGAACAATCATACAATCACAATAATAGAACCATAATTATACAACCACAATCAAACGATCACAATCATACAATCACAATCATACGATCACAATCGTACGATCACAATCATACAATCACAATCATACAAAAGCAATCATACAATCACAATCATACACTCACAATCATACGCTCACAATCATTCAATCACAATGATACAATCACAATCATACAATCACAATCATACGATGACAATCATACAATTACTACTATACAATCACAATCATACAAAAACAATCATACAATCAGAATCACACAATCACTATCATACAATCACAATCATACATTCACAATCATACAATCACAATCATACTATCGCAATCATACAATCACAATCATACAATCACAATCATACAATCACAATCATACTATCGCAATCATACAATCACAATCATACAATCACAATCATACAATCACAATAATACAATCACAATCATACAACCACAATCATACAATCACAATCATACAATCACAATCATACAATCACAATCATACAAAAACAATCATACAATCACAATCATACAATCACAATCATATGATCACAATCATACAATCACAATGATACAATCACAATCATACAATCACAATCATACAATCACAATCATACAATCACAATCATACGATCACAATCATACGAAGACAATCATACAATTGCTATTATACAATCACAATCATACAAAAACAATCATACAATCACAATCATACGATGACAATCATATGATCACAATCATACAATCACAATGATACAATCACAATCATACAATCACAATCATACAATCACAATCATACAATCACAATCATACAATCACAATCATACTATCGCAATCATACAATCACAATCATACAATCACAATCATACAATCACAATCATACAATCACAATCATACAATCACATTCATACAATCACAATCATACAATCACAATCATACAATCACAATCATACAATCACAATCATACAATCACAATCATACAATCACAATCATACGATCACAATCATACGATCACAATCATACGATCACAATCATACGATCACAATCATACAATCACAATGATACAATCACAATCATACAATCACAATCATACAATCACAATCATACAATCACAATCATACAATCACAATCATACAATCGCAATCATACAATCGCAATCATACAATCGCAATCATACTATCGCAATCATACTATCGCAATCATACAATCACAATCATACAATCACAATCATACAATCACAATCATACAATTACAATCATACAATCACAATCATACAATCACAATCATACAATCACAATCATACAATCACAATCATACAAAAACAATCATACAATCACAATCATACAATCACAATCATATGATCACAATCATACAATCACAATGATACAATCACAATCATACAATCACAATCATACAATCACAATCATACAATCACAATCATACGATCACAATCATACGAAGACAATCATACAATTGCTACTATACAATCACAATCATACAAAAACAATCATACAATCACAATCATACGATGACAATCATACAATTACTACTATACAATCACAATCATACAAAAACAATCATACAATCACAATCATACAATCACAATCATACAATCACAATCATACATTCACAATCATACAATCACAATCATACAATCACAATCATACAATCACAATCATACAATAACAATCATACAATAACAATCATACAATCACAATCATACAATCACAATCATACAAAAACAATCATACAATCACAATCATACAATCACAATCATACAATCACAATCATATGATCACAATCATACAATCACAATGATACAATCACAATCATACAATCACAATCATACAATCACAATCATACAATCACAATCATACGATCACAATCATACGAAGACAATCATACAATTACTACTATACAATCACAATCATACAATCACAATCATACAAAAACAATCATACAATCACAATCATACAATCACAATCATATGATCACAATCATACGATCACAATCATACAATCGCAATGATACAATCACAGTCATACAATCACAATCATACAATCACAATCATACAATCACAATCATACGATCACAATCATACGATCACAATCATACGAAGACAATCATACAATTACTACTATACAATCACAATCATACAAAAACAATCATACAATCACAATCATACGATGACAATCATACAATTACTACTATACAATCACAATCTTACAAAAACTATCATACAATCACAATCATATGATCACAATCATACAATCACAATGATACAATCACAATCATACAATCACAATCATACAATCACAATCATACGATCACAATCATACGATCACAATCGTACGAAGACAATCATACAATCACAATCATACAATCACAATCATACTATCGCAATCATACAATCACAATAATACAATCACAATCATACAATCACAATCATACTATCGCAATCATACAATCACAACCATACAATCACAATCATACAATCACAATCATACAATCACAATCATACAATCACAATCATGCAATTACAATCATACGATCATAATCATACAAGAACAATCATACAATCACAATAATAGACCAATAATTATACAACCACAATCAAACGATCACAATCATACAATCACAATCATACGATCACAATCGTACGATCACAATCATACAATCACAATCATACAAAAACAATCATACAATCACAATCATACACTCACAATCATACGCTCACAATCATTCAATCACAATGATACAATCACAATCATACAATCACAATCATACGATCACAATCATACGATCACAATCATACGAAGACAATCATACAATTACTACTATACAATCACAATCATACAAAAACAATCATACAATCACAATCATATGATGACAATCATACAATTACTACTATACAATCACAATCATACGAAAACAATCATACAATCTCAATCATACAATCACAATCATACAATCACAATCATACAATCACAATCATACAATCACAATCATACAATCACAATCATACAATCGCAATCATACAATCGCAATCATACTATCGCAATCATACTATCGCAATCATACAATCACAATCATACAATCACAATCATACAATCACAATCATACAATCACAATCATACAATCACAATCATACAATCACAATCATACAATCACAATCATACAATCACAATCATACAAAAACAATCATACAATCACAATCATACAATCACAATCATATGATCACAATCATACAATCACAATGATACAATCACAATCATACAATCACAATCATACAATCACAATCATACGATCACAATCATACGAAGACAATCATACAATTGCTACTATACAATCACAATCATACAAAAACAATCATACAATCACAATCATACGATGACAATCATACAATTACTACTATACAATCACAATCATACAAAAACAATCATACAATCACAATCATACAATCACAATCATACAATCACAATCATACATTCACAATCATACAATCACAATCATACAATCACAATCATACAATCACAATCATACAATAACAATCATACAATAACAATCATACAATCACAATCATACAATCACAATCATACAAAAACAATCATACAATCACAATCATACAATCACAATCATACAATCACAATCATACAATCACAATCATATGATCACAATCATACAATCACAATGATACAATCACAATCATACAATCACAATCATACAATCACAATCATACAATCACAATCATACGATCACAATCATACGAAGACAATCATACAATTACTACTATACAATCGCAATCATACAATCACAATCATACAAAAACAATCATACAATCACAATCATACAATCACAATCATACAATCACAATCATATGATCACAATCATACGATCACAATCATACAATCGCAATGATACAATCACAGTCATACAATCACAATCATACAATCACAATCATACAATCACAATCATACGATCACAATCATACGATCACAATCATACGAAGACAATCATACAATTACTACTATACAATCACAATCATACAAAAACAATCATACAATCACAATCATACGATGACAATCATACAATTACTACTATACAATCACAATCATACAAAAACTATCATACAATCACAATCATATGATCACAATCATACAATCACAATGATACAATCACAATCATACAATCACAATCATACAATCACAATCATACGATCACAATCATACGATCACAATCGTACGAAGACAATCATACAATCACAATCATACAATCACAATCATACTATCGCAATCATACAATCACAATAATACAATCACAATCATACAATCACAATCATACTATCGCAATCATACAATCACAACCATACAATCACAATCATACAATCACAATCATACAATCACAATCATACAATCACAATCATGCAATTACAATCATACGATCATAATCATACAAGAACAATCATACAATCACAATAATAGACCAATAATTATACAACCACAATCAAACGATCACAATCATACAATCACAATCATACGATCACAATCGTACGATCACAATCATACAATCACAATCATACAAAAACAATCATACAATCACAATCATACACTCACAATCATACGCTCACAATCATTCAATCACAATGATACAATCACAATCATACAATCACAATCATACGATCACAATCATACGATCACAATCATACGAAGACAATCATACAATTACTACTATACAATCACAATCATACAAAAACAATCATACAATCACAATCATATGATGACAATCATACAATTACTACTATACAATCACAATCATACGAAAACAATCATACAATCTCAATCATACAATCACAATCATACAATCACAATCATACATTCACAATCATACAATAACAATCATACAACCACAATCACACAATCACAATAATACAATCACAATCATACAATCTCAATCATACAATCACAATCATACAATCACAAACATACAATCACAATCATGCTATCGCAGTCATACAATCACAATCATACAATCATAATCATACAATCACAATAATACAATCACAATCATACAATCACAATCATACAGTCACAATCGTACTATCGCAATCATATAATCACAATCATACAATCACAATCATACAATCACAATCATGCAATTACAATCATACAATCACAATCATACAATCACAATCATACAAAAACAATCATACAATCACAATCATACAATCATAATCATATAATCACACTCATAAAATTGCAATCATACAATCGCAATCATACAATCACAATCATACCATCACAATCATACAGGCACAATCATACAATCACAATCATGAAATCACAATCATACAAAAACAATCATGCAATCACAATGATACAATCACAATCATACAATCACAATCATACAATCACAATCATACAATCACTATCATCCGATCACAATCATACGAAGACAATCATACAATTACTACTACACAGTCACAATCATACAAAAACAATCATACAATCACAATCATACGATGACAATCATACAATTACTACTATACAATCACAATCATACAAAAACAATCATACAATCACAATCATACAATCACAATCATACAATCACAATCATACATTCAGAATCATACAATCACAATCATACAATCACAATCATACAATCACAATAATACAATCACAATCATACAATCTCAATCATACAATCACAATCATACAATCACAATCATTCAATCTCAATCATACAATCACAGTCATACAATCACAATCATACAATCACAATCATACTATCGCAATCATACAATCACAATCATACAATCACAATCATACAATCACAATAATACAATCACAATCATACAATCACAATCATACAATCACAATCATACAATCACAATCATACAAAAACAATCATACAATCACAATCATACAATCACAATCATATGATCACAATCATACAATCACAATGATACAATCACAATCATACAATCACAATCATACAATCACAATCATACAATCACAATCATACGATCACAATCATACGAAGACAATCATACAATTACTACTATACAATCACAATCATACAAAAACAATCATACAATCACAATCATACGATGACAATCATACAATTACTACTATACAATCACAATCATACAAAAACAATCATACAATCACAATCATACAATCACAATCATATGATCACAATCATACAATCACAATGATACAATCACAATCATACAATCACAATCATACAATCACAATCATACGATCACAATCATACGAAGACAATCATACAATCACAATCGTACAATCACAATCATACTATCGCAATCATACAATCACAATAATACAAACACAATCATACAATCACAATCATACAATCACAATCATACAATCACAATCATACAATCACAATCATACAATCACAATCATACAATCGCAATCATACTATCGCAATCATACAATCACAACCATACAATCACAATCATACAATCACAATCATACAATCACAATCATACAATCACAATCATACAATCACAATCATGCAATTACAATCATACGATCATAATCATACAAGAACAATCATACAATCACAATAATAGAACAATAATTATACAACCACAATCAAACGATCACAATCATACAATCACAATCATACGATCACAATCGTACGATCACAATCATACAATCACAATCATACAAAAACAATCATACAATCACAATCATACACTCACAATCATACGCTCACAATCATTCAATCACAATGCTACAATCACAATCATACAATCACAATCATACGATCACAATCATACGATCACAATCATACGAAGACAATCATACAATTACTACTATACAATCACAATCATACAAAAACAATCATACAATCACAATCATATGATGACAATCATACAATTACTACTATACAATCACAATCATACGAAAACAATCATACAATCTCAATCATACAATCACAATCATACGAAAACAATCATACAATCTCAATCATACAATCACAATCATACAATCACAATCATACATTCACAATCATACAATAACAATCATACAATCACAATCACACAATCACAATAATACAATCACAATCATACAATCTCAATCATACAATCACAATCATACAATCACAAACATACAATCACAATCATGCTATCGCAGTCATACAATCACAATCATACAATCACAATAATACAATCACAATCATACAATCACAATCATACAGTCACAATCATACTATCGCAATCATATAATCACAATCATACAATCACAATCATAGAATCACAATCATACAATCACAATCATGCAATTACAATCATACGATCATAATCATACAAGAAAAATCATACAATCACAATAATAGAACCATAATCATACAACCACAATCATGCAATCACAATCATACAATCACAATCATACAATCACAATCATACAAAAACAATCATACAATCACAATCATACAATCATAATCATATAATCACACTCATAAAATTGCAATCATACAATCGCAATCATACAATCACAATCATACCATCACAATCATACAGGCACAATCATACAATCACAATCATGAAATCACAATCATACAAAAACAATCATGCAATCACAATGATACAATCACAATCATACAATCACAATCATACAATCACAATCATACAATCACAATCATACAATCACAATCATACAATCACAATCATACAATCACAATCATACAATCACAATCATACAATCACAATCATACAATCACAATCATTCAATCACTATCATACGATCACAATCATACGAAGACAATCATACAATTACTACTATACAATCACAATCATACAAAAACAATCATACAATCACAATCATACGACGACAATCATACAATTACTACTATACAATCACAATCATACAATCACAATAATACAATCACAATCATACAATCTCAATCATACAATCGCAAACATACAATCACAATCATACAATCCCAATCATACTATCGCAATCATACAATGACAATCATACAATCACAATCATACAATCACAATCATACAAAAACAATCACACAATCACAATCATACAATCATAATCATATAATCACACTCATAAAATTGCAATCATACAATCGCAATCATACAATCACAATCATACCATCACAATCATACAGGCACAATCATACAATCACAATCATGAAATCACAATCATACAAAAACAATCATGCAATCACAATGATACAATCACAATCATACTATCGCAATCATACAATCACAATCATACAATCACAATCATACAATCACAATCATACTATCGCAATCATACAATCACAATCATACAATCACAATAATACAATCACAATCATACAATCACAATCATACTGTCGCAATGATACAATCACAATCATACAATCACAATCATACTATCGCAATCATACAATCACAATCATACAATCACAATCATACTATCACAATCATACAATCACAATCATACAATCAGAATCATACAAAAACAATCATACAGTCAAAATCATACAAAAACAATCATACAATCACAATCATATGATCACAATCATACAATAACAATGATACAATCACAATCATACAATCACAATCATACAATCGCAATCATACAATCACAATCATACGATCACAATCATACGAAGACAATCATACAATTACTACTATACAATCACAATCATACAATCACAATCATACAAAAACAATCATACAATCACAATCATACAATCACAATCATATGATCACAATCATACAATCGCAATGATACAGTCACAATCATACAATCACAATCATACAATCACAATTATACGATCACAATCATACAATCACAATCATACAATCACAATCATACGATGACAATCATACAATTACTACTATACAATCACAATCATACAAAAACAATCATACAATCACAATCATACAATCACAATCATACAATCACAATCATACATTCAGAATCATACAATCACAATCATACAATCACAATCATACAATCACAATCATACAATCTCAATCATACAATCACAATCATACAATCACAATCATACAATCTCAATCATACAATCACAATCATACAATCACAATCATACAATCACAATCATACTATCGCAATCATACAATCACAATCATACAATCACAATCATACAATCACAATAATACAATCACAATCATACAATCACAATCATGCAATCACAATCATACAATCACAATCATACAAAAACAATCATACAATCACAATCATACAATCACAATCATATGATCACAATCATACAATCACAATGATACAATCACAATCATACAATCACAATCATACAATCACAATCATACAATCACAATCATACAATCACAATCATACGATCACAATCATACGAAGACAATCATACAATTACTACTATACAATCACAATCATACAAAAACAATCATACAATCACAATCATACGATGACAATCATACAATTACTACTATACAATCACAATCATACAAAAACAATCATACAATCACAATCATACAATCACAATCATATGATCACAATCATACAATCACAATGATACAATCACAATCATACAATCACAATCATACAATCACAATCATACAATCACAATCATACGATCACAATCATACGAAGACAATCATACAATCACAATCGTACAATCACAATCATACTATCGCAATCATACAATCACAATAATACAATCACAATCATACAATCACAATCATACAATCACAATCATACAATCACAATCATACAATCACAATCATACAATCACAATCATACAATCGCAATCATACTATCGCAATCATACAATCACAACCATACAATCACAATCATACAATCACAATCATACAATCACCATCATACAATCACAATCATACAATCACAATCATGCAATTACAATCATACGATCATAATCATACAAGAACAATCATAGAATCACAATAATAGAACAATAATTATACAACCACAATCAAACGATCACAATCATACAATCACAATCATACGATCACAATCGTACGATCACAATCATACAATCACAATCATACAAAAACAATCATACAATCACAATCATACACTCACAATCATACGCTCACAATCATTCAATCACAATGATACAATCACAATCATACAATCACAATCATACGATCACAATCATACGATCACAATCATACGAAGACAATCATACAATTACTACTATACAATCACAATCATACAAAAACAATCACACAATCACAATCATATGATGACAATCATACAATTACTACTATACAATCACAATCATACGAAAACAATCATACAATCTCAATCATACAATCACAATCATACGAAAACAATCATACAATCTCAATCATACAATCACAATCATACAATCACAATCATACATTCACAATCATACAATAACAATCATACAATCACAATCACACAATCACAATTATAATATCACAATCATACAATCTCAATCATACAATCACAATCATACAATCACAATCATACAATCACAAACATACAATCACAATCATGCTATCGCAGTCATACAATCACAATCATACAATCACAATAATACAATCACAATCATACAATCACAATCATACAATCACAATCATACAGTCACAATCATACTATCGCAATCATATAATCACAATCATACAATCACAATCATACAATCACAATCATACAATCACAATCATGCAATTACAATCATACGATCATAATCATACAAGAAAAATCATACAATCACAATAATAGAACCATAATCATACAACCACAATCATGCAATCACAATCAAACAATCACAATCATACAATCACAATCATACAAAAACAATCATACAATCACAATCATACAATCATAATCATATAGTCACACTCATAAAATTGCAATCATACAATCGCAATCATACAATCACAATCATACCATCACAATCATACAGGCACAATCATACAATCACAATCATGAAATCACAATCATACAAAAACAATCATGCAATCACAATGATACAATCACAATCATACAATCACAATCATACAATCACAATCATACAATCACAATCATACAATCACAATCATACAATCACAATCATACAATCACAATCATACAATCACAATCATACAATCACAATCATACAATCACTATCATACGATCACAATCATACGAAGACAATCATACAATTACTACTATACAATCACAATCATACAAAAACAATCATACAATCACAATCATACGATGACAATCATACAATTACTACTATACAATCACAATCATACAAAAACAATCATACAATCAGAATCACACAATCACTATCATACAATCACAATCATACATTCACAATCATACAATCACAATCATACAATCACAATCATACAATCACAATCATACAATCACAATAATACAATCACAATCATACAATCTCAATCATACAATCACAATTATACAATCACAATCATACAATCACAATCATACAATCACAATCATACTATCGCAATCATACAATCACAATCATACAATCACAACCATACAATCACAATCATACTATCGCAATCATACAATCACAATCATACAATCACAATCATACAATCACAATAATACAATCACAATCATACAATCACAATCATACAATCACAATCATACAATCACAATCATACAATCACAATCATACAAAAACAATCATACAATCACAATCATAAAATCACAATCATATGATCACAATCATACTATCGCAATCATACAATCACAATCGTACAATCACAATCATACAATCACAATCATTCAATCACAATCATGCAATCACAATCATACAATCACAAGCATACAATCACAATCATACGATCACAATCATACGAAGACAATCATACAATTACTACTATACAACCACAATCATACAAAAACAATCATACAATCACAATCATACGATGACAATCATACAATTACTACTATACAATCACAATCATACAAAAACAATCATACAATCACAATCATACAATCACAATCATACATTCACAATCATACAATCACAATCATACAATCACAATCATACAATCACAATAATACAATCACAATCATACAATCTCAATCATACAATCACAATCATACAATCACAATCATACAATCACAATCATACAATCACAATCATACAATCACAATCATACAATCACAATCATACAATCACAATCATACAATCACAATCATACAATCACAATCATACAAAAACAATCATACAATCACAATCATACGAAGACAATCCTACAATTACTACTATACAATCACAATCATACAATCTCAATCATAAGATGACAATCATACAATTACTACTATACAATCACAATCATACAAAATAATCATACAATCACAATCATACAATCACAATCATACAATCACAATCATACATTCACAATCATACAATCACAATCATACAATCACAATCATACAATCACAATAATACAATCACAATCATACAATCTCAATCATACAATCACAATCATACAATCACAATCATACAATCACAATCATACAATCACAATCATACAATCACAATCATACAATCACAATCATACAATCACAATCATACAATCACAATCATACAATCACAATCATACAATCACAATAATACAATCACAATCATACAATCACAATCATACAATCACAATCATACAATCACAATCATACAAAAACAATCATACAATCATAATCATACAATCACAATCATATGATCACAATCATACAATCACAATGATACAATCACAATCATACAATCACAATCATACAATCACAATCATACTATCGCAATCATACAATCACAATCGTACAATCACAATCATACAATCACAATCATTCAATCACAATCATGCAATCACAATCATACAATCACAATCATACAATCACAATCATACGATCACAATCATACGAAGACAATCATACAATTACTACTATACAACCACAATCATACAAAAACAATCATACAATCACAATCATACGATGACAATCATACAATTACTACTATACAATCACAATCATACAAAAACAATCATACAATCACAATCATACAATCACAATCATACATTCACAATCATACAATCACAATCATACAATCACAATCATACAATCACAATAATACAATCACAATCATACAATCTCAATCATACAATCACAATCATACAATCACAATCATACAATCACAATCATACAATCACAATCATACAATCACAATCATACAATCACAATCATACAATCACAATCATACTATCGCAATCATACAATCACAATCATACAATCACAATAATACAATCACAATCATACAATCACAATCATACAATCACAATCATACAATCACAATCATACAATCACAATCATACAATCACAATCATACAATCACAATCATACAATCACAATCGTACAAAAACAATCATACAATCACAATCATACGATCACAATCATACGAAGACAATCATACAATTACTACTATACAATCACAATCATACAATCTCAATCATACGATGACAATCATACAATTACTACTATACAATCACAATCATACAAAATAATCATACAATCACAATCATACAATCACAATCATACAATCACAATCATACATTCACAATCATACAATCACAATCATACAATCACAATCATACAATCACAATAATACAATCACAATCATACAATCTCAATCATACAATCACAATCATACAATCACAATCATACAATCACAATCATACAATCACAATCATACAATCACAATCATACAATCACAATCATACAATCACAATCATACAATCACAATCATACAATCACAATCATACAATCACAATCATACAATCACAATCATACTATCGCAATCATACAATCACAATCATACAATCACAATAATACAATCACAATCATAAAATCACAATCATACAAAAACAATCATACAATCACAATCATACAATCACAATCATATGATCACAATCATACAATCACAATGATACAATCACAATCATACAATCACAATCATACAATCACAATCATACAATCACAATCATACGATCACAATCATACGAAGACAATCATACAATTACTACTATACAATCACAATCATACAAACACAATCATACAATCACAATCATACTATCGCAATCATACAATCACAATCGTACAATCACAATCATACAATCACAATCATTCAATCACAATCATGCAATCACAATCATACAATCACAATCATACAATCACAATCATACAATCACAATCATACAATCACAATCATACAATCACAATAATACAATCACAATCATACAATCACAATCATACAATCACAATCATACAATCAGAATCATACGATCACAATCATACGAAGACAATCATACAATTACTACTATACAATCACAATCATACAAAAACAATCATACAATCACAATCATACGATGACAATCATACAATTGCTACTATACAATCACAATCATACAAAAACAATCATACAATCACAATCATACAATCACAATCATACGATCACAATCATACGAAGTCAATCATACAATTACTACTATACAATCACAATCATACAAAAACAATCGTACAATCACAATCAACGATGACAATCATACAATTACTACTATACAATCACAATCATACAAAAACAATCATACAATCACAATCATACAATCACAATCATACAATCACAATCATACAATCACAATCATACAAAAACAATCATACAATCACAATCATACAATCATAATCATATAATCACACTCATAAGATTGCAATCATATAATCGCAATCATACAATCACAATCATACCATCACAATCATACAGGCACAATCATACAATCACAATCATACAATCACAATCATACAAAAACAATCATACAATCACAATCATACAATCACAATCATACAATCACTATCATACGATCACAATCATACGAAGACAATCATACAATTACTACTATACAATCACAATCATACAAAAACAATCATACAATCACAATCATACGATGACAATCATACAATTACTACTATACAATCACAATCATACAAAAACAATCATACAATCAGAATCACACAATCACTATCATACAATCACAATCATACATTCACAATCATACAATCACAATCATACAATCACAATCATACAATCACAATAATACAATCACAATCATACAATCTCAATCATACAATCACAATTATACAATCACAATCATACAATCACAATCATACAATCACAATCATACTATCGCAATCATACAATCACAATCATACAATCACAATCATACAATCACAATCATACTATCGCAATCATACAATCACAATCATACAATCACAATCATACAATCACAATAATACAATCACAATCATACAATCACAATCGTACAATCACAATCATACAATCACAATCATACAAAAACAATCATATAATCACAATCATACAATCACAATCATATGATCACAATCATACAATCACAATGATACAATCACAATCATACAATCACAATCATACAATCACAATCATACTATCGCAATCATACAATCACAATCATACATCCACAATCATACAATCACAATCATACAATCACAATCATACAATCACAATCATACAATCACAATCATACTATCGCAATCATACAATCACAATCATACAATCACAATAATACAATCACAATCATACAATCACAATCATACAATCACAATCATACAATCACAATCATACAAAAACAATCATACAATCACAATCATACAATCATAATCATATAATCACACTCATAAAATTGCAATCATACAATCGCAATCATACAATCACAATCATACCATCACAACCATACAATCACAATCATACAATCACAATCATACTATCGCAATCATACAATCACAATCATACAATCACAATCATACAATCACAATCATACAACCACAATAATACAATCACAATCATACGATCGCAATCATACAATCGCAATCATACACTCACAATCATTCAATCACAATGATAAAATCACAATCATACAATGACAATCATACAATGACAATCATACGATGACAATCATACAATTACTACTATACAATCACAATCATACAAAAACAATCATACAATCACAATCATACGATGACAATCATACAATTACTACTATACAATCACAATCATACAAAAACAATCATACAATCAGAATCACACAATCACTATCATACAATCACAATCATACATTCACAATCATACAATCACAATCATACTATCGCAATCATACAGTCACAATCATACAATCACAATCATACAATCACAATCATACTATCGCAATCATACAATCACAATCATACAATCACAATCATACAATCACAATAATACAATCACAATCATACAACCACAATCATACAATCACAATCATACAATCACAATCATACAATCACAATCATACAAAAACAATCATACAATCACAATCATACAATCACAATCATATGATCACAATCATACAATCACAATGATACAATCACAATCATACAATCACAATCATACAATCACAATCATACAATCACAATCATACGATCACAATCATACGAAGACAATCATACAATTGCTATTATACAATCACAATCATACAAAAACAATCATACAATCACGATCATACGATGACAATCATATGATCACAATCATACAATCACAATGATACAATCACAATCATACAATCACAATCATACAATCACAATCATACAATCACAATCATACTATCGCAATCATACAATCACAATCATACAATCACAATCATACAATCACAATCATACAATCACAATCATACAATCACAATCATACAATCACAATCATACAATCACAATCATACAATCACAATCATACAATCACAATCATACAAAAACTATCATACAATCACCATCATACAATCACAATCATACGATCACAATCATACAATCACAATGATACAATCACAATCATACAATCACAATCATACAATCACAATCATACAATCACAATCATACAATCACAATCATACAATCACAATCATACAATCACAATCATACAATCGCAATCATACTATCGCAATCATACAATCACAATCATACAATCACAATCATACAATCACAATCATACAATCACAATCATACAATCACAATCATACAATCACAATCATACAATCACAATCATACAATCACAATCATACAATCACAATCATACAATCACAATCATACAAAAACAATCATACAATCACAATCATACAATCACAATCATATGATCACAATCATACAATCACAATGATACAATCACAATCATACAATCACAATCATACAATCACAATCATACATTCACAATCATACAATCACAATCATACAATCACAATCATACAATCACAATCATACAATAACAATCATACAATAACAATCATACAATCACAATCATACAATCACAATCATACAAAAACAATCATACAATCACAATCATACAATCACAATCATACAATCACAATCATACAATCACAATCATATGATCACAATCATACAATCACAATGATACAATCACAATCATACAATCACAATCATACAATCACAATCATACAATCACAATCATACGATCACAATCATACGAAGACAATCATACAATTACTACTATACAATCACAATCATACAATCACAATCATACAAAAACAATCATACAATCACAATCATACAATCACAATCATACAATCACAATCATATGATCACAATCACATGATCACAATCATACAATCGCAATGATACAATCACAGTCATACAATCACAATCATACAATCACAATCATACAATCACAATCATACGATCACAATCATACGATCACAATCATACGAAGACAATCATACAATTACTACTATACAATCACAATCATACAAAAACAATCATACAATCACAATCATACGATGACAATCATACAATTACTACTATACAATCACAATCATACAAAAACAATCATACAATCACAATCATATGATCACAATCATACAATCACAATGATACAATCACAATCATACAATCACAATCATACAATCACAATCATACGATCACAATCATACGATCACAATCGTACGAAGACAATCATACAATCACAATCATACAATCACAATCATACTATCGCAATCATACAATCACAATAATACAATGACAATCATACAATCACAATCATACTATCGCAATCATACAATCACAACCATACAATCACAATCATACAATCACAATCATACAATCACAATCATACAATCACAATCATGCAATTACAATCATACGATCATAATCATACAAGAACAATCATACAATCACAATAATAGAACAATAATTATACAACCACAATCAAACGATCACAATCATACAATCACAATCATACGATCACAATCGTACGATCACAATCATACAATCACAATCATACAAAAACAATCATACAATCACAATCATACACTCACAATCATACGCTCACAATCATTCAATCACAATGATACAATCACAATCATACAATCACAATCATACGATCACAATCATACGATCACAATCATACGAAGACAATCATACAATTACTACTATACAATCACAATCATACAAAAACAATCATACAATCACAATCATATGATGACAATCATACAATTACTACTATACAATCACAATCATACGAAAACAATCATACAATCTCAATCATACAATCACAATCATACAATCGCAATCATACATTCACAATCATACAATAACAATCATACAACCACAATCACACAATCACAATAATACAATCACAATCATACAATCTCAATCATACAATCACAATCATACAATCACAAACATACAATCACAATCATGCTATCGCAGTCATACAATCACAATCATACAATCATAATCATACAATCACAATAATACAATCACAATCATACAATCACAATCATACAGTCACAATCGTACTATCGCAATCATATAATCACAATCATACAATCACAATCATACAATCACAATCATGCAATTACAATCATACGATCATAATCATACAAGAAAAATCATACAATCACAATAATAGAACCATAATCATACAACCACAATCATGCAATCACAATCATACAATCACAATCATACAATCACAATCATACAAAAACAATCATACAATCACAATCATACAATCATAATCATATAATCACACTCATAAAATTGCAATCATACAATCGCAATCATACAATCACAATCATACCATCACAATCATACAGGCACAATCATACAATCACAATCATGAAATCACAATCATACAAAAACAATCATGCAATCACAATGATACAATCACAATCATACAATCACAATCATACAATCACAATCATACAATCACTATCATCCGATCACAATCATACGAAGACAATCATACAATTACTACTACACAGTCACAATCATACAAAAACAATCATACAATCACAATCATACGATGACAATCATACAGTTACTACTATACAATCACAATCATACAAAAACAATCATACAATCAGAACCACACAATCACTATCATACAATCACAATCATACATTCACAATCATACAATCACAATCATACAATCACAATCATACAATCACAATAATACGATCACAAACGTACAATCTCAATCATACAATCACAATTATACAATCACAATCATACAATCACAATCATACAATCACTATCATACGATCACAATCATACGAAGACAATCATACAGTTACTACTATACAATCACAATCATACAAAAACAATCATACAATCACAATCATACGATGACAATCATACAATTACTACTATACAATCACAATCATACAAAAACAATCATACAATCAGAATCACACAATCGCTATCATACAATCACAATCATACATTCACAATCATACAATCACAATCATACAATCACAATCATACAATCACAATCATACAATCACAATAATACAATCACAATCATACAATCTCAATCATACAAAAACAATCATACAATCACAATCATACAATCACAATCATATGATCACAATCACATGATCACAATCATACAATCGCAATGATACAATCACAGTCATACAATCACAATCATACAATCACAATCATACAATCACAATCATACGATCACAATCATACGATCACAATCATACGAAGACAATCATACAATTACTACTATACAATCACAATCATACAAAAACAATCATACAATCACAATCATACGATGACAATCATACAATTACTACTATACAATCACAATCATACAAAAACAATCATACAATCACAATCATATGATCACAATCATACAATCACAATGATACAATCACAATCATACAATCACAATCATACAATCACAATCATACGATCACAATCATACGATCACAATCGTACGAAGACAATCATACAATCACAATCATACAATCACAATCATACTATCGCAATCATACAATCACAATAATACAATCACAATCATACAATCACAATCATACTATCGCAATCATACAATCACAACCATACAATCACAATCATACAATCACAATCATACAATCACAATCATACAATCACAATCATGCAATTACAATCATACGATCATAATCATACAAGAACAATCATACAATCACAATAATAGAACAATAATTATACAACCACAATCAAACGATCACAATCATACAATCACAATCATACGATCACAATCGTACGATCACAATCATACAATCACAATCATACAAAAACAATCATACAATCACAATCATACACTCACAATCATACGCTCACAATCATTCAATCACAATGATACAATCACAATCATACAATCACAATCATACGATCACAATCATACGATCACAATCATACGAAGACAATCATACAATTACTACTATACAATCACAATCATACAAAAACAATGATACAATCACAATCATACAATCACAATCATACAATCACAATCATACAATCACAATCATACGATCACAATCATACGAAGACAATCATACAATTACTACTATACAATCACAATCATACAAAAACAATCATACAATCACAATCATACCATCCCAATCATACAATCACAATCACACAATCGCAATCATACAATCACAATCATACAAAAACAATGATACAATCACAATCATACAATCACAATCATGCTATCGCAGTCATACAATCACAATCATACAATCATAATCATACAATCACAATAATACAATCACAATCATACAATCACAATCATACAGTCACAATCGTACTATCGCAATCATATAATCACAATCATACAATCACAATCATACAATCACAATCATGCAATTACAATCATACGATCATAATCATACAAGAAAAATCATACAATCACAATAATAGAACCATAATCATACAACCACAATCATGCAATCACAATCATACAATCACAATCATACAATCACAATCATACAAAAACAATCATACAATCACAATCATACAATCATAATCATATAATCACACTCATAAAATTGCAATCATACAATCGCAATCATACAATCACAATCATACCATCACAATCATACAGGCACAATCATACAATCACAATCATGAAATCACAATCATACAAAAACAATCATGCAATCACAATGATACAATCACAATCATACAATCACAATCATACAATCACTATCATCCGATCACAATCATACGAAGACAATCATACAATTACTACTACACAGTCACAATCATACAAAAACAATCATACAATCACAATCATACGATGACAATCATACAATTACTACTATACAATCACAATCATACAAAAACAATCATACAATCAGAACCACACAATCACTATCATACAATCACAATCATACATTCACAATCATACAATCACAATCATACAATCACAATCATACAATCACAATAATACGATCACAAACGTACAATCTCAATCATACAATCACAATTATACAATCACAATCATACAATCACAATCATACAATCACTATCATACGATCACAATCATACGAAGACAATCATACAGTTACTACTATACAATCACAATCATACAAAAACAATCATACAATCACAATCATACGATGACAATCATACAATTACTACTATACAATCACAATCATACAAAAACAATCATACAATCAGAATCACACAATCGCTATCATACAATCACAATCATACATTCACAATCATACAATCACAATCATACAATCACAATCATACAATCACAATCATACAATCACAATAATACAATCACAATCATACAATCTCAATCATACAATCACAATTATACAATCACAATCATACAATCACAATCATACAATCACAATCATACTATCGCAATCATACAATCACAATCATACAATCACAATCATACAATCACAATCATACTTTCGCAATCATACAATCACAATCATACAATCACAATCATACAATCACAATAATACAATCACAATCATACAATCACAATCATACAAAAACAATCATACAAAAACAATCATACAATCACAATCATACAATCACAATCATACAATCACAATCATACAAAAACAATCATACAATCACAATCATATGATCACAATCATACAATCACAATGATACAATCACAATCATACAATCACAATCATACAATCACAATCATACAATCACAATCATACGATCACAATCATACGAAGACAATCATACAATTGTTACTATACAATCACAATCATACAAAAACAATCATACAATCACAATCATACGATGACAATCATACAATTACTACTATACAATCACAATCATACAAAAACAATCATACAATCACAATCATACAATCACAATCATACAATCACAATCATACATTCACAATCATACAATCACAATCATACAATCACAATCATACAATCACAATAATACAATCACAATCATACAATCTCAATCATACAATCACAATCATACAATCACAATCATACAATCACAATCATACAATCACAATCATACAATCACAATCGTACAATCACAATAATACAATCACAATCATACAATCACAATCATACAATCACAATCATACAATCACAATCATACAATCACAATCATACAATCACAATCATACAATCACAATCATACAATCACAATCATACAAAAACAATCATACAATCACAATCGTACAATCACAATCATATGATCACAATCATACAATCACAATGATACAATCACAATCATACAATCACAATCATACAATCACAATCATACGATCACAATCATACGAAGACAATCATACAATTACTACTATACAATCACAATCATACAATCACAATCATACAAAAACAATCATACAATCACAATCATACAATCACAATCATATGATCACAATCATATGATCACAATCATACAATCGCAATGATACAGTCACAATCATACAATCACAATCATACAATCACAATCATACAATCACAATCATACGATCACAATCATACAATCACAATCATACAATCACAATCATACGATCACAATCATACAAAAACAATCATACAATCACAATCATACGATGACAATCATACAATCACAATCATATGATCACAATCATATGATCACAATCATACAATCGCAATGATACAGTCACAATCATACAATCACAATCATACAATCACAATCATACAATCACAATCATACGATCACAATCATACAATCACAATCATACAATCACAATCATACGATCACAATCATACAAAAACAATCATACAATCACAATCATACGATGACAATCATACAATTACTACTATACAATCACAATCATACAAAAACAATCATACAATCACAATCATACAATCACAATCATACAATCACAATAATACAATCACAATCATACAATCTCAATCATACAATCACAATCATACAATCTCAATCATACAATCACAATCATACAATCACAATCATACAATCACAATCATACTATCGCAATCATACAATCACAATCATACAATCACAATCATACAATCACAATAATACAATCACAATCATACAATCACAATCATACAATCACAATCATACAATCACAATCATACAAAAACAATCATACAATCACAATCATACAATCACAATCATATGATCACAATCATACAATCACAATGATACAATCACAATCATACAATCACAATCATACAATCACAATCATACAATCACAATCATACAATCACAATCATACGATCACAATCATACGAAGACAATCATACAATTACTACTATACAATCACAATCATACAAAAACAATCATACAATCACAATCATACGATGACAATCATACAATTACTACTATACAATCACAATCATACAAAAACAATCATACAATCACAATCATACAATCACAATCATATGATCACAATCATACAATCACAATGATACAATCACAATCATACAATCACAATCATACAATCACAATCATACGATCACAATCATACAATCACAATCATACAATCGCAATCATACTATCGCAATCATACAATCACAACCATACAATCACAATCATACAATCACAATCATACAATCACAATCATACAATCACAATCATACAATCACAATCATACAATCACAATCATGCAATTACAAGCATACGATCATAATCATACAATCTCAATCATACAATCACAATCATACAATCACAAATATACAATCACAATCATGCTATCGCAGTCATACAATCACAATCATACAATCACAATAATACAATCACAATCATACAATCACAATCATACAGTCACAATCATACTATCGCAATCATATAATCACAATCATACAATCACAATCATACAATCACAATCATACAATCACAATCATGCAATTACAATCATACGATCATAATCATACAAGAAAAATCATACAATCACAATAATAGAACCATAATCATACAACCACAATCATGCAATCACAATCATACAATCACAATCATACAATCACAATCATACAAAAACAATCATACAATCACAATCATACAATCATAATCATATAATCACACTCATAAAATTGCAATCATACAATCGCAATCATACAATCACAATCATACCATCACAATCATACAGGCACAATCATACAATCACAATCATGAAATCACAATCATACAAAAACAATCATGCAATCACAATGATACAATCACAATCATACAATCACAATCATACAATCACAATCATACAATCACAATCATACAATCACAATCATACAATCACAATCATACAATCACAATCATACAATCACAATCATACAATCACAATCATACAATCACAATCATACAATCACTATCATACGATCACAATCATACGAAGACAATCATACAATTACTACTATACAATCACAATCATACAAAAACAATCATACAATCACAATCATACGATGACAATCATACAATTACTACTATACATACACAATCATACAAAAACAATCATACAATCAGAATCACACAATCACTATCATACAATCACAATCATACATTCACAATCATACAATCACAATCATACAATCACAATCATACAATCACAATAATACAATCACAATCATACAATCTCAATCATACAATCACAATTATACAATCACAATCATACAATCACAATCATACAATCACAATCATACTATCGCAATCATACAATCACAATCATACAATCACAATCATACAATCACAATCATACTATCGCAATCATACAATCACAATCATACAATCACAATCATACAATCACAATAATACAATCACAATCATACAATCACAATCATACAATCACAATCATACAATCACAATCATACAATCACAATCATACAAAAACAATCATACAATCACAATCATACAATCACAATCATATGATCACAATCTTACAATCACAATGATACAATCACAATCATACAATGACAATCATACAATCACAATCATACAATCACAATCATACAATCACAATAATACAATCACAATCATACAATCTCAATCATACAATCGCAAACATACAATCACAATCATACAATCCCAATCATACTATCGCAATCATACAATGACAATCATACAATCACAATCATACAATCACAATCATACAAAAACAATCATACAATCACAATCATACAATCATAATCATATAATCACACTCATAAAATTGCAATCATACAATCGCAATCATACAATCACAATCATACCATCACAATCATACAGGCACAATCATACAATCACAATCATGAAATCACAATCATACAAAAACAATCATGCAATCACAATGATACAATCACAATCATACTATCGCAATCATACAATCACAATCATACAATCACAATCATACAATCACAATCATACTATCGCAATCATACAATCACAATCATACAATCACAATCATACAATCACAATAATACAATCACAATCATACAATCACAATCATACTATCGCAATGATACAATCACAATCATACAATCACAATCATACTATCGCAATCATACAATCACAATCATACAATCACAATCATACTATCACAATCATACAATCACAATCATACAATCAGAATCATACAAAAACAATCATACAGTCAAAATCATACAAAAACAATCATACAATAACAATCATACAATCACAATCATATGATCACAATCATACAATCACAATGATACAATCACAATCATACAATCACAATCATACAATCACAATCATACAATCACAATCATACAATCACAATCATACGATCACAATCATACGAAGACAATCATACAATTACTACTATACAATCACAATCATACAATCACAATCATACAAAAACAATCATACAATCACAATCATACAATCACAATCATATGATCACAATCATACAATCACAATGATACAGTCACAATCATACAATCACAATCATACAATCACAATCATACAATCACAATTATACGATCACAATCATACAATCACAATCATACAATCACAATCATACAATCACAATCATACAATCACAATCATACAATCACAATCATGCAATTACAATCATACGATCATAATCATACAAGAAAAATCATACAATCACAATAATAGAACCATAATCATACAACCACAATCATGCAATCACAATCATACAATCACAATCATACAATCACAATCATACAAAAACAATCATACAATCACAATCATACAATCATAATCATATAATCACACTCATAAAATTGCAATCATACAATCGCAATCATACAATCACAATCATACCATCACAATCATACAGGCACAATCATACAATCACAATCATGAAATCACAATCATACAAAAACAATCATGCAATCACAATGATACAATCACAATCATACAATCACAATCATACAATCACAATCATACAATCACAATCATACAATCACAATCATACAATCACAATCATACAATCACAATCATACAATCACAATCATACAATCACAATCATACAATCACTATCATACGATCACAATCATACGAAGACAATCATACAATTAATACTATACAATCACAATCATACAAAAACAATCATACAATCACAATCATACGATGACAATCATACAATTACTACTATACAATCACAATCATACAAAAACAATCATACAATCACAATCATACGATGACAATCATACAATTACTACTATACAATCACAATCATACAAAAACAATCATACAATCACAACCATACAATCACAATCATACTATCGCAATCATACAATCACAATCATACAATCACAATCATACAATCACAATCATACTATCGCAATCATACAATCACAATCATACAATCACAATCATACAATCACAATAATACAATCACAATCATACAATCACAATCATACAATCACAATCATACAATCACAATCATACAATCACAATCATACAATCACAATCATGCAATTACAATCATACGATCATAATCATACAAGAAAAATCATACAATCACAATAATAGAACCATAATCATACAACCACAATCATGCAATCACAATCATACAATCACAATCATACAATCACAATCATACAAAAACAATCATACAATCACAATCATACGATGACAATCATACAATTACTACTATACAATCACAATCATACAAAAACAATCATACAATCACAATCATACAATCACAATCATACATTCACAATCATACAATCACAATCATACAATCACAATCATACAATCACAATCATACAATCACAATCATACAATCACAATAATACAATCACAATCATACAATCACAATCATACAATCACAATCATACAATCACAATCATACAATCACAATCATACAATCACAATCATACAAACACAATCATACAATCACAATCATACAATCACAATCATACAATCACAATCATACAAAAACAATCATACAATCACAATCATACGAAGACAATCCTACAATTACTACTATACAATCACAATCATACAATCTCAATCATACGATGACAATCATGCAATTACTACTATACAATCACAATCATACAATCACAATCATACAATCACAATCATACATTCACAATCATACAATCACAATCATACAATCACAATCATACAATCACAATAATACAATCACAATCATACAATCTCAATCATACAATCACAATCATACAATCACAATCATACAATCACAATCATACAATCACAATCATACAATCACAATCATACAATCACAATCATACAATCACAATCATACAATCACAATCATACAATCACAATCATACAATCACAATCATACAATCACAATCATACAATCACAATCATACTATCGCAATCATACAATCACAATCATACAATCACAATAATACAATCACAATCATACAATCACAATCATACAATCACAATCATACAAAAACAATCATACAATCACAATCATACAATCACAATCATATGATCACAATCATACAATCACAATGATACAATCACAATCATACAATCACAATCATACAATCACAATCATACGATCACAATCATACGAAGACAATCATACAATTACTACTATACAATCACAATCATACAAACACAATCATACAATCACAATCATACTATCGCAATCATACAATCACAATCATACAATCACAATCATACAATCACAATAATACAATCACAATCATACAATCTCAATCATACAATCGCAATCATACAATCACAATCATACAATCACAATCATGCAATCACAATCATACAAACACAATCATACAATCACAATCATACTATCGCAATCATACAATCACAATCGTACAATCACAATCATACAATCACAATCATTCAATCACAATCATGCAATCACAATCATACAATCACAATCATACAATCACAATCATACGATCACAATCATACGAAGACAATCATACAATTACTACTATACAACCACAATCATACAAAAACAATCATACAATCACAATCATACGATGACAATCATACAATTACTACTATACAATCACAATCATACAAAAACAATCATACAATCACAATCATACAATCACAATCATACATTCACAATCATACAATCACAATCATACAATCACAATCATACAATCACAATAATACAATCACAATCATACAATCTCAATCATACAATCACAATCATACAATCACAATCATACAATCACAATCATACAATCACAATCATACAATCACAATCATACAATCACAATCATACTATCGCAATCATACAATCACAATCATACAATCACAATAATACAATCACAATCATACAATCACAATCATACAATCACAATCATACAATCACAATCATACAATCACAATCATACAATCACAATCATACAATCACAATCATACAATCACAATCATACAAAAACAATCATACAATCACAATCATACGATCACAATCATACGAAGACAATCATACAATTACTACTATACAATCACAATCATACAATCTCAATCATACGATGACAATCATACAATTACTACTATACAATCACAATCATACAAAATAATCATACAATCACAATCATACAATCACAATCATACAATCACAATCATACATTCACAATCATACAATCACAATCATACAATCACAATCATACAATCACAATAATACAATCACAATCATACAATCTCAATCATACAATCACAATCATACAATCACAATCATACAATCACAATCATACAATCACAATCATACAATCACAATCATACAATCACAATCATACAATCACAATCATACAATCACAATCATACAATCACAATCATACAATCACAATCATACTATCGCAATCATACAATCACAATCATACAATCACAATAATACAATCACAATCATACAATCACAATCATACAAAAACAATCATACAATCACAATCATACAATCACAATCATATGATCACAATCATACAATCACAATGATACAATCACAATCATACAATCACAATCATACAATCACAATCATACAATCACAATCATACGATCACAATCATACGAAGACAATCATACAATTACTACTATACAATCACAATCATACAAACACAATCATACAATCACAATCATACTATCGCAATCATACAATCACAATCGTACAATCACAATCATACAATCACAATCATTCAATCACAATCATGCAATCACAATCATACAATCACAATCATACAATCACAATCATACAATCACAATCATACAATCACAATCATACAATCACAATAATACAATCACAATCATACAATCACAATCATACAATCACAATCATACAATCAGAATCATACGATCACAATCATACGAAGACAATCATACAATTACTACTATACAATCACAATCATACAAAAACAATCATACAATCACAATCATACGATGACAATCATACAATTGCTACTATACAATCACAATCATACAAAAACAATCATACAATCACAATCATACAATCACAATCATACAAAAACAATCATACAATCACAATCATACGATCACAATCATACGAAGACAATCATACAATTACTACTATACAATCACAATCATACAATCTCAATCATACGATGACAATCATACAATTACTACTATACAATCACAATCATACAAAATAATCATACAATCACAATCATACAATCACAATCATACAATCACAATCATACATTCACAATCATACAATCACAATCATACAATCACAATCATACAATCACAATAATACAATCACAATCATACAATCTCAATCATACAATCACAATCATACAATCACAATCATACAATCACAATCATACAATCACAATCATACAATCACAATCATACAATCACAATCATACAATCACAATCATACAATCACAATCATACAATCACAATCATACAATCACAATCATACTATCGCAATCATACAATCACAATCATACAATCACAATAATACAATCACAATCATACAATCACAATCATACAAAAACAATCATACAATCACAATCATACAATCACAATCATATGATCACAATCATACAATCACAATGATACAATCACAATCATACAATCACAATCATACAATCACAATCATACAATCACAATCATACGATCACAATCATACGAAGACAATCATACAATTACTACTATACAATCACAATCATACAAACACAATCATACAATCACAATCATACTATCGCAATCATACAATCACAATCGTACAATCACAATCATACAATCACAATCATTCAATCACAATCATGCAATCACAATCATACAATCACAATCATACAATCACAATCATACAATCACAATCATACAATCACAGTCATACAATCACAATAATACAATCACAATCATACAATCACAATCATACAATCACAATCATACAATCAGAATCATACGATCACAATCATACGAAGACAATCATACAATTACTACTATACAATCACAATCATACAAAAACAATCATACAATCACAATCATACGATGACAATCATACAATTGCTACTATACAATCACAATCATACAAAAACAATCATACAATCACAATCATACAATCACAATCATACGATCACAATCATACGAAGTCAATCATACAATTACTACTATACAATCACAATCATACAAAAACAATCGTACAATCACAATCATACGATGACAATCATACAATTACTACTATACAATCACAATCATACAAAAACAATCATACAATCACAATCATACAATCACAATCATACAATCACAATGATACAATCACAATCATACAATCACAATCATACAATCACAATAATACAATCACAAGCATACAATCACAATCATACAATCACAATCATACATTCACAATCATACAATCACAATCATACAATCACAATCATACAATCACAATAATACAATCACAATCATACAATCTCAATCATACAATCACAATCATACAATCACAATCATACAATCACAATCATACAATCACAATCATACAATCACAATCATACAATCACAATCATACAATCACAATCATACAATCACAATCATACAATCACAATCATACAATCACAATCATACAATCACAATCATACAATCACAATCATACTATCGCAATCATACAATCACAATCATACAATCACAATAATACAATCACAATCATACAATCACAATCATACAATCACAATCATACAAAAACAATCATACAATCACAATCATACAATCACAATCATATGATCACAATCATACAATCACAATGATACAATCACAATCATACAATCACAATCATACAATCACAATCATACGATCACAATCATACGAAGACAATCATACAATTACTACTATACAATCACAATCATACAAACACAATCATACAATCACAATCATACTATCGCAATCATACAATCACAATCATACAATCACAATCATACAATCACAATAATACAATCACAATCATACAATCTCAATCATACAATCGCAATCATACAATCACAATCATACAATCACAATCATGCAATCACAATCATACAAACACAATCATACAATCACAATCATACTATCGCAATCATACAATCACAATCGTACAATCACAATCATACAATCACAATCATTCAATCACAATCATGCAATCACAATCATACAATCACAATCATACAATCACAATCATACGATCACAATCATACGAAGACAATCATACAATTACTACTATACAACCACAATCATACAAAAACAATCATACAATCACAATCATACGATGACAATCATACAATTACTACTATACAATCACAATCATACAAAAACAATCATACAATCACAATCATACAATCACAATCATACATTCACAATCATACAATCACAATCATACAATCACAATCATACAATCACAATAATACAATCACAATCATACAATCTCAATCATACAATCACAATCATACAATCACAATCATACAATCACAATCATACAATCACAATCATACAATCACAATCATACTATCGCAATCATACAATCACAATCATACAATCACAATAATACAATCACAATCATACAATCACAATCATACAATCACAATCATACAATCACAATCATACAATCACAATCATACAATCACAATCATACAATCACAATCATACAATCACAATCATACAAAAACAATCATACAATCACAATCATACGATCACAATCATACGAAGACAATCATACAATTACTACTATACAATCACAATCATACAATCTCAATCATACGATGACAATCATACAATTACTACTATACAATCACAATCATACAAAATAATCATACAATCACAATCATACAATCACAATCATACAATCACAATCATACATTCACAATCATACAATCACAATCATACAATCACAATCATACAATCACAATAATACAATCACAATCATACAATCTCAATCATACAATCACAATCATACAATCACAATCATACAATCACAATCATACAATCACAATCATACAATCACAATCATACAATCACAATCATACAATCACAATCATACAATCACAATCATACAATCACAATCATACAATCACAATCATACTATCGCAATCATACAATCACAATCATACAATCACAATAATACAATCACAATCATACAATCACAATCATACAAAAACAATCATACAATCACAATCATACAATCACAATCATATGATCACAATCATACAATCACAATGATACAATCACAATCATACAATCACAATCATACAATCACAATCATACAATCACAATCATACGATCACAATCATACGAAGACAATCATACAATTACTACTATACAATCACAATCATACAAACACAATCATACAATCACAATCATACTATCGCAATCATACAATCACAATCGTACAATCACAATCATACAATCACAATCATTCAATCACAATCATGCAATCACAATCATACAATCACAATCATACAATCACAATCATACAATCACAATCATACAATCACAATCATACAATCACAATAATACAATCACAATCATACAATCACAATCATACAATCACAATCATACAATCAGAATCATACGATCACAATCATACGAAGACAATCATACAATTACTACTATACAATCACAATCATACAAAAACAATCATACAATCACAATCATACGATGACAATCATACAATTGCTACTATACAATCACAATCATACAAAAACAATCATACAATCACAATCATACAATCACAATCATACGATCACAATCATACGAAGTCAATCATACAATTACTACTATACAATCACAATCATACAAAAACAATCGTACAATCACAATCATACGATGACAATCATACAATTACTACTATACTATCGCAATCATACAATCACAATCATACAATCACAATCATACAATCACAATAATACAATCACAATCATACAATCACAATCATACAATCACAATCATACAATCACAATCATACAAAAACAATCATACAATCACAATCATACAATCACAATCATATGATCACAATCATACAATCACAATGATACAATCACAATCATAAAATCACAATCATACAATCACAATCATACAATCACAATCATACAATCACAATCATACGATCACAGTCATACGAAGACAATCATACAATTACTACTATACAATCACAATCATACAAAAACAATCATACAATCACAATCATACGATGACAATCATACAATTACTACTATACAATCACAATCATACAAAAACAATCATACAATCACAATCATACGATGACAATCATACAATTACTACTATACAATCACAATCATACAAAAACAATCATACAATCAGAATCACACAATCACTATCATACAATCACAAACATACATTCACAATCATACAATCACAATCATACAATCACAATCATACAATCACAATAATACAATCACAATCATACAAAAACAATCATGCAATCACAATGATACAATCACAATCATACAATCACAATCATACAATCACAATCATACAATCACAATCATACAATCACAATCATACAATCACAATCATACAATCACAATCATACAATCACAATCATACAATCACAATCATACAATCACTATCATACGATCACAATCATACGAAGACAATCATACAATTAATACTATACAATCACAATCATACAAAAACAATCATACAATCACAATCATACGATGACAATCATACAATTACTACTATACAATCACAATCATACAAAAACAATCATACAATCACAATCATACGATGACAATCATACAATTACTACTATACAATCACAATCATACAAAAACAATCATACAATCACAACCATACAATCACAATCATACTATCGCAATCATACAATCACAATCATACAATCACAATCATACAATCACAATCATACTATCGCAATCATACAATCACAATCATACAATCACAATCATACAATCACAATAATACAATCACAATCATACAATCACAATCATACAATCACAATCATACAATCACAATCATACAATCACAATCATACAATCACAATCATACAATCACAATCATGCAATTACAATCATACGATCATAATCATACAAGAAAAATCATACAATCACAATAATAGAACCATAATCATACAACCACAATCATGCAATCACAATCATACAATCACAATCATACAATCACAATCATACAAAAACAATCATACAATCACAATCATACGATGACAATCATACAATTACTACTATACAATCACAATCATACAAAAACAATCATACAATCACAATCATACAATCACAATCATACATTCACAATCATACAATCACAATCATACAATCACAATCATACAATCACAATAATACAATCACAATCATACAATCTCAATCATACAATCACAATCATACAATCACAATCATACAATCACAATCATACAATCACAATCATACAATCACAATCATACAATCACAATCATACAATCACAATCATACAATCACAATCATACAATCACAATCATACAATCACAATCATACAAAAACAATCATACAATCACAATCATACGAAGACAATCCTACAATTACTACTACACAATCACAATCATACAATCTCAATCATACGATGACAATCATGCAATTACTACTATACAATCACAATCATACAAAATAATCATACAATCACAATCATACAATCACAATCATACAATCACAATCATACATTCACAATCATACAATCACAATCATACAATCACAATCATACAATCACAATAATACAATCACAATCATACAATCTCAATCATACAATCACAATCATACAATCACAATCATACAATCACAATCATACAATCACAATCATACAATCACAATCATACAATCACAATCATACAATCACAATCATACAATCACAATCATACAATCACAATCATACAATCACAATCATACAATCACAATCATACAATCACAATCATACAATCACAATCATACAATCACAATCATACAATCACAATCATACAATCACAATCATACTATCGCAATCATACAATCACAATCATACAATCACAATAATACAATCACAATCATACAATCACAATCATACAATCACAATCATACAAAAACAATCATACAATCACAATCATACAATCACAATCATATGATCACAATCATACAATCACAATGATACAATCACAATCATACAATCACAATCATACAATCACAATCATACAATCACAATCATACGATCACAATCATACGAAGACAATCATACAATTACTACTATACAATCACAATCATACAAACACAATCATACAATCACAATCATACTATCGCAATCATACAATCACAATCATACGATCACAATCATACAAAAACAATCATACAATCACAATCATACGAAGACAATCCTACAATTACTACTATACAATCACAATCATACAATCTCAATCATACGATGACAATCATGCAATCACAATCATACAATCACAATCATACAATCACAATCATACAATCACAATCATACAATCACAATCATACAATCACAATCATACAATCACAATCATACAATCACAATCATACAATCACAATCATACAAAAACAATCATACAATCACAATCATACGAAGACAATCCTACAATTACTACTATACAATCACAATCATACAATCTCAATCATACGATGACAATCATGCAATTACTACTATACAATCACAATCATACAAAATAATCATACAATCACAATCATACAATCACAATCATACAATCACAATCATACATTCACAATCATACAATCACAATCATACAATCACAATCATACAATCACAATAATACAATCACAATCATACAATCTCAATCATACAATCACAATCATACAATCACAATCATACAATCACAATCATACAATCACAATCATACAATCACAATCATACAATCACAATCATACAATCACAATCATACAATCACAATCATACAATCACAATCATACAATCACAATCATACAATCACAATCATACAATCACAATCATACTATCGCAATCATACAATCACAATCATACAATCACAATAATACAATCACAATCATACAATCACAATCATACAATCACAATCATACAAAAACAATCATACAATCACAATCATACAATCACAATCATATGATCACAATCATACAATCACAATGATACAATCACAATCATACAATCACAATCATACAATCACAATCATACAATCACAATCATACGATCACAATCATACGAAGACAATCATACAATTACTACTATACAATCACAATCATACAAACACAATCATACAATCACAATCATACTATCGCAATCATACAATCACAATCATACAATCACAATAATACAATCACAATCATACAATCTCAATCATACAATCGCAATCATACAATCACAATCATACAATCACAATCATGCAATCACAATCATACAAACACAATCATACAATCACAATCATACTATCGCAATCATACAATCACAATCGTACAATCACAATCATACAATCACAATCATTCAATCACAATCATGCAATCACAATCATACAATCACAATCATACAATCACAATCATACGATCACAATCATACGAAGACAATCATACAATTACTACTATACAACAACAATCATACAAAAACAATCATACAATCACAATCATACGATGACAATCATACAATTACTACTATACAATCACAATCATACAAAAACAATCATACAATCACAATCATACAATCACAATCATACATTCACAATCATACAATCACAATCATACAATCACAATCATACAATCACAATCATACAATCACAATCATACGATCACAATCATACGAAGACAATCATACAATTACTACTATACAATCACAATCATACAAACACAATCATACAATCACAATCATACTATCGCAATCATACAATCACAATCGTACAATCACAATCATACAATCACAATCATTCAATCACAATCATGCAATCACAATCATACAAGCACAATCATACAATCACAATCATACATTCACAATCATACAATCACAATCATACAATCACAATCATACAATCACAATAATACAATCACAATCATACAATCTCAATCATACAATCACAATTATACAATCACAATCATACAATCACAATCATACAATCACAATCATACTATCGCAATCATACAATCACAATCATACAATCACAATCATACAATCACAATCATACTATCGCAATCATACAATCACAATCATACAATCACAATCATACAATCACAATAATACAATCACAATCATACAATCACAATCGTACAATCACAATCATACAATCACAATCATACAAAAACAATCATATAATCACAATCATACAATCACAATCATATGATCACAATCATACAATCACAATGATACAATCACAATCATACAATCACAATCATACAATCACAATCATACTATCGCAATCATACAATCACAATCATACATCCACAATCATACAATCACAATCATACAATCACAATCATACAATCACAATCATACAATCACAATCATACTATCGCAATCATACAATCACAATCATACAATCACAATAATACAATCACAATCATACAATCACAATCATACAATCACAATCATACAATCACAATCATACAAAAACAATCATACAATCACAATCATACAATCATAATCATATAATCACACTCATAAAATTGCAATCATACAATCGCAATCATACAATCACAATCATACCATCACAATCATACAGGCACAATCATACAATCACAATCATACAAAAACAATCATGCAATCACAATCATATAATCACAATCATACAATCACAATGATACAATCACAATCATACAATCACAATCATACAATCACAATCATACAATCACAATCATACAGTCACAATCATACAATCACTATCATACGATCACAATCATACGAAGACAATCATACAATTACTACTATACAATCACAATCATACAAAAACAATCATACAATCACAATCATACGATGACAATCATACAATTACTACTATACAATCACAATCATACAAAAACAATCATACAATCAGAATCACACAATCACTATCATACAATCACAATCATACATTCACAATCATACAATCACAATCATACAATCACAATCATACAATCACAATAATACAATCACAATCATACAATCTCAATCATACAATCACAATTATACAATCACAATCATACAATCACAATCATACAATCACAATCATACTATCGCAATCATACAATCACAATCATACAATCACAATCATACAATCACAATCATACTATCGCAATCATACAATCACAATCATACAATCACAATCATACAATCACAATAATACAATCACAATCATACAATCACAATCATACAATCACAATCATACAATCACAATCATACAAAAACAATCATACAATCACAATCATACAATCACAATCATATGATCACAATCATACAATCACAATGATACAATCACAATCATAAAATCACAATCATACAATCACAATCATACAATCACAATCATACAATCACAATCATACGATCACAGTCATACGAAGACAATCATACAATTACTACTATACAATCACAATCATACAAAAACAATCATACAATCACAATCATACGATGACAATCATACAATTACTACTATACAATCACAATCATATAAAAACAACCATACAATCACAATCATACAATCACAATCATACAATCACAATCATACATTCACAATCATACAATCACAATCATACAATCACAATCATACAATCACAATCATACAATCACAATAATACAATCACAATCATACAATCTCAATCATACAATCACAATCATACAATCACAATCATACAATCACAATCATACAATCACAATCATACAATCACAATCATACAATCACAATCATACAATCACAATCATACAATCACAATCATACTATCGCAATCATACAATCACAATCATAAAATCACAATCATACAATCACTATCATACGATCACAATCATACGAAGACAATCATACAATTACTACTATACAATCACAATCATACAAAAACAATCATACAATCACAATCATACGATGACAATCATACAATTACTACTATACAATCACAATCATACAAAAACAATCATACAATCAGAATCACACAATCACTATCATACAATCACAATCATACATTCACAATCATACAATCACAATCATACAATCACAATCATACAATCACAATAATACAATCACAATCATACAATCTCAATCATACAATCACAATTATACAATCACAATCATACAATCACAGTCATACAATCACAATCATACTATCGCAATCATACAATCACAATCAGACAATCACAATCATACAATCACAATCATACTATCGCAATCATACAATCACAATCATACAATCACAATCATACAATCACAATAATACAATCACAATCATACAATCACAATCATACAATCACAATCATACAATCACAATCATACAATCACAATCATACAATCACAATCATACGATCACAATCATACGAAGACAATCATACAATTACTACTATACAATCACAATCATACAATCACAATCATACAATCACAATCATACAAAAACAATCATACAATCACAATCATATGATCACAATCATATGATCACAATCATACAACCACAATGATACAATCACAATCATACAATCACAATCATACAATCACAATCATACAATCACAATCATACGATCACAATCATACGAAGACAATCATACAATTACTACTATACAATCACAATCATACAAAAACAATCATACAATCACAATCATACGATGACAATCATACAATTACTACTATACAATCACAATCATACAAAAACAATCATACAATCACAATCATACAATCACAATCATACAATCACAATCATACATTCACAATCATACATTCACAATCATACAATCACAATCATACAATCACAATCATACAATCACAATAATACAATCAGAATCATACAATCTCAATCATACAATCACAATCATACAATCACAATCATACAATCTCAATCATACAATCACAATCATACAATCACAATCATACAATCACAATCATACTATCGCAATCATACAATCACAATCATACAATCACAATCATACAATCACAATCATACAATCACAATCATATGATCACAATCATACAATCACAATGATACAATCACAATCATACAATCACAATCATACAATCACAATCATACAATCACAATCATACAATCACAATCATACAATCACAATCATACGATCACAATCATACGAAGACAATCATACAATTACTACTATACAATCACAATCATACAAAAACAATCATACAATCACAATCATACGATGACAATCATACAATTACTACTATACAATCACAATCATACAAAAACAATCATACAATCACAATCATACAATCACAATCATACAATCACAATCATACAATCTCAATCATACAATGCCAATCATACAATCACAATCATACAATCACTATCATACAATCAAAATCATACAACCACAATCATACAATCACAATCATACAATCACAATCATACAATCACAATCATACAATCACAATCATACAATCACAATCATACAATCACAATCATACAATCACAATCATACAATCACAATCATACAATCACAATCATACAATCACAATCATACAAAAACAGTCATACAATCAAAATCATACAATCACAATCATACAATCACAATCATGCAATCACAATCATACAATCACAATCATATGATCACAATCACACAATCACAATGATACAATCACAATCATACAATCACAATCATACAATCACAATCATACAATCACAATCATACGATCACAATCATACGAAGACAATCATACAATTACTACTATACAATCACAATCATACAAAAACAATCATACAATCACAATCATACAATCACAATCATACAATCACAATCATACATTCACAATCATACAATCACAATCATACAATCACAATCATACAATCACAATCATACAATCACAATAATACAATCACAATCATACAATCTCAATCATACAATCGCAATCATACAATCACAATCATAAAATCACAATCATGCAATCACAATCATACAAACACAATCATACAATCACAATCATACTATCGCAATCATACAATCACAATCGTACAATCACAATCATACAATCACAATCATTCAATCACAATCATGCAATCACAATCATACAATCACAATCATACAATCACAATCATACGATGACAATCATACGAAGACAATCATACAATTACTACTATACAATCACAATCATACAAAAACAATCATACAATCACAATCATACGATGACAAACATACAATCACTACTATACAATCACAATCATACAAAAACAATCATACAAAAACAATCATACAATCAGAATCACACAATCACTATCATACAATCACAATCATACATTCACAATCATACAATCACAATCATACAATCACAATCATACAATCACAATAATACAATCACAATCATACAATCTCAATCATACAATCACAATTATACAATCACAATCATACAATCACAGTCATACAATCACAATCATACTATCGCAATCATACAATCACAATCAGACAATCACAATCATACAATCACAATCATACTATCGCAATCATACAATCACAATCATACAATCACAATCATACAATCACAATAATACAATCACAATCATACAATCACAATCATACAATCACAATCATACAATCACAATCATACAATCACAATCATACAATCACAATCATACGATCACAATCATACGAAGACAATCATACAATTACTACTATACAATCACAATCATACAATCACAATCATACAATCACAATCATACAAAAACAATCATACAATCACAATCATATGATCACAATCATATGATCACAATCATACAACCACAATGATACAATCACAATCATACAATCACAATCATACAATCACAATCATACAATCACAATCATACGATCACAATCATACGAAGACAATCATACAATTACTACTATACAATCACAATCATACAAAAACAATCATACAATCACAATCATACGATGACAATCATACAATTACTACTATACAATCACAATCATACAAAAACAATCATACAATCACAATCATACAATCACAATCATACAATCACAATCATACATTCACAATCATACATTCACAATCATACAATCACAATCATACAATCACAATCATACAATCACAATAATACAATCAGAATCATACAATCTCAATCATACAATCACAATCATACAATCACAATCATACAATCTCAATCATACAATCACAATCATACAATCACAATCATACAATCACAATCATACTATCGCAATCATACAATCACAATCATACAATCACAATCATACAATCACAATCATACAATCACAATCATATGATCACAATCATACAATCACAATGATACAATCACAATCATACAATCACAATCATACAATCACAATCATACAATCACAATCATACAATCACAATCATACAATCACAATCATACGATCACAATCATACGAAGACAATCATACAATTACTACTATACAATCACAATCATACAAAAACAATCATACAATCACAATCATACGATGACAATCATACAATTACTACTATACAATCACAATCATACAAAAACAATCATACAATCACAATCATACAATCACAATCATACAATCACAATCATACAATCTCAATCATACAATGCCAATCATACAATCACAATCATACAATCACTATCATACAATCAAAATCATACAACCACAATCATACAATCACAATCATACAATCACAATCATACAATCACAATCATACAATCACAATCATACAATCACAATCATACAATCACAATCATACAATCACAATCATACAATCACAATCATACTATCGCAACCATACAATCACAATAATACAATCACAATCATACAATCACAATCATACAATCACAATCATACAATCACAATCATACAATCACAATCATACAATCACAATCGTACAATCACAATCATACAATCACAATCATACTATCGCAATCATACAATCACAATCATACAATCACAATCATACAATCACAATTATACAATCACAATCATGCAATTACAATCATACGATCATAATCATACAAGAACAATCATACAATCACAATAATAGAACCATAATTATACAACCACAATCAAACGATCACAATCATACAATCACCATCATACGACCACAATCGTACGATCACAATCATACAATCACAATCATACAATAACAATCATACAATCACAATCATACACTCGCAATCATACGCTCACAATCATTCAATCACAATGATACAATCACAATCATACAATCACAATCATACGATCACAATCATACGATCACAATTATACGATGACAATCATACAATTACTACTATACAATCACAATCATACAAAAACAATCATACAATCTCAATCATACAATCACAATCATACAATCACAATCATACATTCACAATCATACAATAACAATCATACAATCACAATCACACAATCACAATAATACAATCGCAATCACGCAATCTCAATCATACAATCACAATCATACAATCACAAACATACAATCACAATCATGCTATCGCAATCATACAATCACAATCATACAATCACAATCATACAATCACAATAATACAATCACAATCATACAATCACAATCATACAATCTCAATCATACAATCACAATCATACAATCACAATCATACAATCACAATCATACTATCGCAATCATACAATCACAATCATACAATCACAATCATACAATCACAATCATACAATCACAATCATATGATCACAATCATACAATCACAATGATACAATCACAATCATACAATCACAATCATACAATCACAATCATACAATCACAATCGTACAATCACAATCATACGATCACAATCATACGAAGACAATCATACAATTACTACTATACAATCACAATCATACAAAAACAATCATACAATCACAATCATACGATGACAATCATACAATTACTACTATACAATCACAATCATACAAAAACAATCATACAATCACAATCATACAATCACAATCATACAATCTCAATCATACAATGCCAATCATACAATCACAATCATACAATCACTATCATACAATCAAAATCATACAACCACAATCATACAATCACAATCATACAATCACAATCATACAATCACAATCATACAATCACAATCATACAATCACAATCATACAATCACAATCATACAATCACAATCATACAAAAACAGTCATACAATCAAAATCATACAATCACAATCATACAATCACAATCATGCAATCACAATCATACAATCACAATCATATGATCACAATCACACAATCACAATGATACAATCACAATCATACAATCACAATCATACAATCACAATCATACAATCACAATCATACAATCACAATCATACGATCACAATCATACGAAGACAATCATACAATTACTACTATACAATCACAATCATACAAAAACAATCATACAATCACAATCATACAATCACAATCATACAATCACAATCATACATTCACAATCATACAATCACAATCATACAATCACAATCATACAATCACAATCATACAATCACAATAATACAATCACAATCATACAATCTCAATCATACAATCGCAATCATACAATCACAATCATAAAATCACAATCATGCAATCACAATCATACAAACACAATCATACAATCACAATCATACTATCGCAATCATACAATCACAATCGTACAATCACAATCATACAATCACAATCATTCAATCACAATCATGCAATCACAATCATACAATCACAATCATACAATCACAATCATACGATGACAATCATACGAAGACAATCATACAATTACTACTATACAATCACAATCATACAAAAACAATCATACAATCACAATCATACGATGACAAACATACAATTACTACTATACAATCACAATCATACAAAAACAATCATACAATCACAATCATACAATCACAATCATACATTCACAATCATACAATCACAATCATACAATCACAATCATACAATCACAATAATACAATCACAATCATACAATCTCAATCATACAATCACAATCATACAATCACAATCATACAATCACAATCATACAATCACAATCATACAATCACAATCATACTATCGCAATCATACAATCACAATCATACAATCACAATCATACAATCACAATCATACAATCACAATCATACAATCACAATCATACAATCACAATCATACTATCGCAATCATACAATCACAATCATACAATCACAATCATACAATCACAATCATACAATCACAATCATATGATCACAATCATACAATCACAATGATACAATCACAATCATACAATCACAATCATACAATCACAATCATACAATCACAATCGTACAATCACAATCATACGATCACAATCATACGAAGACAATCATACAATTACTACTATACAATCACAATCATACAAAAACAATCATACAATCACAATCATACGATGACAATCATACAATTACTACTATACAATCACAATCATACAAAAACAATCATACAATCACAATCATACAATCACAATCATACAATCTCAATCATACAATGCCAATCATACAATCACAATCATACAATCACTATCATACAATCAAAATCATACAACCACAATCATACAATCACAATCATACAATCACAATCATACAATCACAATAATACAATCACAACCATACAATCTCAATCATACAATCGCAATCATACAATCACAATCATAAAATCACAATCATGCAATCACAATCATACAAACACAATCATACAATCACAATCATACTATCGCAATCATACAATCACAATCGTACAATCACAATCATACAATCACAATCATTCAATCACAATCATGCAATCACAATCATACAATCACAATCATACGATGACAATCATACGAAGACAATCATACAATTACTACTATACAATCACAATCATACAAAAACAATCATACAATCACAATCATACGATGACAAACATACAATTACTACTATACAATCACAATCATACAAAAACAATCATACAATCACAATCATACAATCACAATCATACATTCACAATCATACAATCACAATCATACAATCACAATCATACAATCACAATCATACAATCACAATCATACAATCACAATAATACAATCACAATCATACAATCACAATCATACAATCACAATCATACAATCACAATCATACAATCACAATCATACAATCACAATCATACAATCACAATCATACAAAAACAATCATACAATCACAATCATACAATCACAATCATATGATCACAATCATACAGTCACAATGATACAATCACAATCATACAATCACAATCATACAATCACAATCATACAATCACAATCATACGATCACAATCATACGAAGTCAATCATACAATTACTACTATACAATCACAATCATACAAAAACAATCATACAATCACAATCATACGATGACAATCATACAATTACTACTGTACAATCACAATCATACAAAAACAATCATACAATCACAATCATGCAATCACAATCATATGATCACAATCATACAATCACAATGATACAATCACAATCATACAATCACAATCATACAATCACAATCATACAATCACAATCATACGATCACAATCATACGAAGACAATCATACAATTACTACTATACAATCACAATCATACAATCACAATCATACGATGACAATCATACAATTACTACTATACAATCACAATCATACAAAATAATCATACAATCACAATCATACAATCACAATCATACAATCACAATCATACATTCACAATCATACAATCACAATCATACAATCACAATCATACAATCACAATAATACAATCACAATCATACAATCTCAATCATACAATCACAATCATACAATCACAATCATACAATCACAATCATACAATCACAATCATACTATCGCAATCATACAATCACAATAATACAATCACAATCATACAATCACAATCATACAATCACAATCATACAATCACAATCATACAAAAACAATCATACAATCACAATCATACAATCATAATCATATAATCACACTCATAAAATTGCAATCATACAATCGCAATCATACAATCACAATCATACCATCACAATCATACAGGCACAATCATAAAATCACAATCATACAATCACAATCATACAAAAACAATCATGCAATCACAATCATATAATCACAATCATACAATCACAATGATACAATCACAATCATACAATCACAATCATACAATCACAATCATACAATCACAATCATACAATCACTATCGTACGATCACAATCATACGAAGACAATCATACAATTACTACTATACAATCACAATCATACGATCACAATCATACGAAGACAATCATACGATGACAATCATACAATTACTACTATACAATCACAATCATACAAAAACAACCATACAATCACAATCATACAATCACAATCATACAATCACAATCATACAATCACAATCATACAATCACAATTATACAATCACAATCATGCAATTACAATCATACGATCATAATCATACAAGAACAATCATACAATCACAATAATAGAACCATAATTATACAACCACAATCAAACGATCACAATCATACAATCACCATCATACGATCACAATCGTACGATCACAATCATACAATCACAATCATACAATAACAATCATACAATCACAATCATACACTCGCAATCATACGCTCACAATCATTCAATCACAATGATACAATCACAATCATACAATCACAATCATACGATCACAATCATACGATCACAATTATACGATGACAATCATACAATTACTACTATACAATCACAATCATACAAAAACAATCATACAATCTCAATCATACAATCACAATCATACAATCACAATCATACATTCACAATCATACAATAACAATCATACAATCACAATCACACAATCACAATAATACAATCGCAATCACGCAATCTCAATCATACAATCACAATCATACAATCACAAACATACAATCACAATCATGCTATCGCAATCATACAATCACAATCATACAATCACAATCATACAATCACAATAATACAATCACAATCATACAATCACAATCATACAATCACAATCATACAAAAACAATCATACAATCACAATCATACAATCATAATCATATAATCACACTCATAAAATTGCAATCATACAATCGCAATCATACAATCACAATCATACCATCACAATCATACAGGCACAATCATAAAATCACAATCATACAATCACAATCATACAAAAACAATCATGCAATCACAATCATATAATCACAATCATACAATCACAATGATACAATCACAATCATACAATCACAATCATACAATCACAATCATACAATCACAATCATACAATCACTATCGTACGATCACAATCATACGAAGACAATCATACAATTACTACTATACAATCACAATCATACGATCACAATCATACGAAGACAATCATACGATGACAATCATACAATTACTACTATACAATCACAATCATACAAAAACAACCATACAATCACAATCATACAATCACAATCATACAATCACAATCATACATTCACAATCATACAATCACAATCATACAATCACAATCATACAATCACAATCATACAATCACAATAATACAATCACAATCATACAATCTCAATCATACAATCACAATCATACAATCACAATCATACAATCACAATCATACAATCACAATCATACAATCACAATCATACATTCACAATCATACAATCACAATCATACAATCAGAATCATACAATCACAATAATACAATCACAATCATACAATCTCAATCATACTATCGCAATCATACAATCACAATCATACAATCACAATCGTACAATCACAATTATACAATCACAATCATTCAATCACAATCATGCAATCACAATCATACAATCACAATCATACAATCACAATCATATAAAAACAATCATACAATCACAATCATACAATCACAATCATACAATCACAATCATACAATCACAACCATACTATCACAATCATACGATCACAATCATACGAAGACAATCATACAATTACTACTATACAATCACAATCATACAAAAACAATCATACAAACACAATCATACGATGGCAAACATACAATTACTACTATACAATCACAATCATACAAAAACAATCATACAATCACAATCACACATTCACAATCATACAATCACAATCATACAATCACAATCACAATAATACAATCACAATCATACAATCTCAATCATACAATCACAATCATACAATCACAATCACACAATCCCAATCATACTATGGCAATCATACAATCGCAATCATACAATCACAATCATACAATCACAATCATACAATCACAATCATACAATCACAATCATACAATCACAATCATACAATCACAATCATACAATCACAATCATACAAAAACAGTCATACAATCAAAATCATACAATCACAATCGTACAATCACAATCATGCAATCACAATCATACAATCACAATCATATGATCACAATCACACAATCACAATGATACAATCACAATCATACAATCACAATCATACAATCACAATCATACAATCACAATCATACGATCACAATCATACGAAGACAATCATACAATTACTACTATACAATCACAATCATACAATCACAATCATACAATCACAATCATACATTCACAATCATACAATCACAATCATACAATCACAATCATACAATCACAATAATACAATCACAATCATACAATCACAATCATACAATCACAATCATACAATCACTATCATACGATCACAATCATACGAAGACAATCATACGATCACAATCATACGAAGACAATCATACAATTACTACTATACAATCACAATCATACAAAAACAATCATACAATCACAATCATACGATGACAATCATACAATTACTACTATACAATCACAATCATACAAAAACAATCATACAATCAGAATCACACAATCACTATCATACAATCACAATCATACATTCACAATCATACAATCACAATCATACAATCACAATCATACAATCACATAAATACAATCACAATCATACAATCTCAATCATACAATCACAATTATACAATCACAATCATACAATCACAATCATACAATCACAATCATACTATCGCAATCATACAATCACAATCATACAATCACAATCATACAATCACAATCATACTATCGCAATCATACAATCACATTCGTACAATCACAATCATACAATCACAATAATACAATCACAATCATACAATCACAATCATACAATCACAATCATACAATCACAATCATACAATCACAATCATACTATCGCAATCATACAATCACAATCATACAATCACAATCATACAATCACAATCATACAATCACAATCATACAATCACAATTATACAATCACAATCATACGATCACAATCATACGAAGACAATCATACAATTACTACTATACAATCACAATCATACAATCACAATCATACAATCACAATCATACAATCACAATCATACAATCACAATCATACTATCGCAATCATACAATCACAATCATACAATCACAATCATACAATCACAATCATACAATCACAATCATACAATCACAATCATACAATCACAATCATACTATCGCAATCATACCATCCCAATCATACAATCACAATCTTACAATCACAATCATAAAATCACTATCATACGATCACAATCATACGAAGACAATCATACAATTACTACTATACAATCACAATCATACAAAAACAATCATACAATCACAATCATACGATGACAATCATACAATTACTACTATACAATCACAATTATACAAAAACAATCAGACAATCAGAATCACACAATCACTATCATACAATCACAATCATACACTCACAATCATACAATCACAATCATACAATCACAATCATACAATCACAATCATACAATCACAATCATACAATCACAATCATACTATCGCAATCATACAATCACAATCATACAATCACAATCATACATTCACAATCATACTATCGCAATCATACAATCACAATCATACAATCACAATCATACAATCACAATAATACAATCACAATCATACAATCACAATCATACAATCACAATCATACAATCACAATCATACAAAAACAATCATACAATCACAATCATACAATCACAATCATATGATCACAATCATACAATCACAATGATACAATCACAATCATAAAATCACAATCATACAATCACATTCATACAATCGCAATCATACAATCTCAATCATACAATCACAATTATACAATCACAATCATACAATCACAATCATACATTCACAATCATACTATCGCAATCATACAATCGCAATCATACAATCACAATCATACAATCACAATCATACAATCACAATCATACAATCACAATCATACAATCACAATCATACGATCACAATCATACGAAGACAATCATACAATTACTACTATACAATCACAATCATACAAAAACAATCATACAATCACAATCATACGATGACAATCATACAATTACTACTATACAATCACAATCATACAAAAACAATCATACAATCACAATCATACAATCACAATCATATGATCACAATCATACAATCACAATGATACAATCACAATCATACAATCACAATCATACAATCACAATCATACAATCACAATCATACGATCATAATCATACGATGACAATCATACAATTACTACTATACAATCACAATCATACAATCACAATCATACGATGACAATCATGCAATTACTACTATACAATCACAATCATACAAAAACAATCATACAATCACAATCATACAATCACAATCATACATTCACAATCATACAATCACAATCATACAATCACAATCATACAATCACAATAATACAATCACAATCATACAATCTCAATCATACAATCACAATAATACAATCACAATCATACAATCTCAATCATACAATCACAATCATACAATCACAATCATACAATCACAATCATACAATCACAATCATACTATCGCAATCATACAATCACAATAATACAATCACAATCATACAATCACAATCATACAATCACAATCATACAATCACAATCATACAATCACAATCATACAATCACAATCATACAATCACAATCATACAATCACAATCATACAATCACAATCATACAATCACAATCATACAATCACAATCATACTATCGCAATCATACAATCACATTCGTACAATCACAATCATACAATCACAATAATACACTCACAATCATACAATCACAATCATACAATCACAATCATACAATCACAATCATACAATCACAATCATACAATCACAATCATACTATCGCAATCATACAATCACAATCATACAATCACAATCATACAATCACAATCATACAATCACAATCATACAATCACAATCATACAATCACAATCATACGATCACAATCATACGAAGACAATCATACAATTACTACTATACAATCACAATCATACGAAAACAATCATACAATCTCAATCATACAATCACAATCATACAATCGCAATCATACATTCACAATCATACAATAACAATCATACAATCACAATCACACAATCACAATAATACAATCATAATCATACAATCTCAATCAGACAATCACAATCATACAATCACAAACATACAATCACAATCATGCTATCGCAGTCATACAATCACAATCACACAATCACAATCATACAATCACAATAATACAATCACAATCATACAATCACAATCATACAATCACAATCATACAATCACAATCATACAATCACAATCATACAATCACAATCATACAATCACTATCATACGATCACAATCATACGAAGACAATCATACAATTACTACTATACAATCACAATCATACAAAAACAATCATACAATCACAATCATACGATGACAATCATACAATTACTACTATACAATCACAATCATACAAAAACAATCATACAATCAGAATCACACAATCACTATCATACAATCACAATCATACATTCACAATCATACAATCACAATCATACAATCACAATCATACAATCACATAAATACAATCACAATCATACAATCTCAATCATACAATCACAATTATACAATCACAATCATACAATCACAATCATACAATCACAATCATACTATCGCAATCATACAATCACAATCATACAATCACAATCATACAATCACAATCATACTATCGCAATCATACAATCACATTCGTACAATCACAATCATACAATCACAATAATACAATCACAATCATACAATCACAATCATACAATCACAATCATACAATCACAATCATACAATCACAATCATACTATCGCAATCATACAATCACAATCATACAATCACAATCATACAATCACAATCATACAATCACAATCATACAATCACAATCATACAATCACAATTATACAATCACAATCATACGATCACAATCATACGAAGACAATCATACAATTACTACTATACAATCACAATCATACAATCACAATCATACAATCACAATCATACAATCACAATCATACAATCACAATCATACTATCGCAATCATACAATCACAATCATACAATCACAATCATACAATCACAATCATACAATCACAATCATACAATCACAATCATACAATCACAATCATACTATCGCAATCATACCATCCCAATCATACAATCACAATCTTACAATCACAATCATAAAATCACTATCATACGATCACAATCATACGAAGACAATCATACAATTACTACTATACAATCACAATCATACAAAAACAATCATACAATCACAATCATACGATGACAATCATACAATTACTACTATACAATCACAATTATACAAAAACAATCAGACAATCAGAATCACACAATCACTATCATACAATCACAATCATACACTCACAATCATACAATCACAATCATACAATCACAATCATACAATCACAATCATACAATCACAATCATACAATCACAATCATACTATCGCAATCATACAATCACAATCATACAATCACAATCATACATTCACAATCATACTATCGCAATCATACAATCACAATCATACAATCACAATCATACAATCACAATAATACAATCACAATCATACAATCACAATCATACAATCACAATCATACAATCACAATCATACAAAAACAATCATACAATCACAATCATACAATCACAATCATATGATCACAATCATACAATCACAATGATACAATCACAATCATAAAATCACAATCATACAATCACATTCATACAATCGCAATCATACAATCTCAATCATACAATCACAATTATACAATCACAATCATACAATCACAATCATACATTCACAATCATACTATCGCAATCATACAATCGCAATCATACAATCACAATCATACAATCACAATCATACAATCACAATCATACAATCACAATCATACAATCACAATCATACGATCACAATCATACGAAGACAATCATACAATTACTACTATACAATCACAATCATACAAAAACAATCATACAATCACAATCATACGATGACAATCATACAATTACTACTATACAATCACAATCATACAAAAACAATCATACAATCACAATCATACAATCACAATCATATGATCACAATCATACAATCACAATGATACAATCACAATCATACAATCACAATCATACAATCACAATCATACAATCACAATCATACGATCATAATCATACGAAGACAATCATACAATTACTACTATACAATCACAATCATACAATCACAATCATACGATGACAATCATGCAATTACTACTATACAATCACAATCATACAAAAACAATCATACAATCACAATCATACAATCACAATCATACATTCACAATCATACAATCACAATCATACAATCACAATCATACAATCACAATAATACAATCACAATCATACAATCTCAATCATACAATCACAATAATACAATCACAATCATACAATCTCAATCATACAATCACAATCATACAATCACAATCATACAATCACAATCATACAATCACAATCATACTATCGCAATCATACAATCACAATAATACAATCACAATCATACAATCACAATCATACAATCACAATCATACAATCACAATCATACAATCACAATCATACAATCACAATCATACAATCACAATCATACAATCACAATCATACAATCACAATCATACAATCACAATCATACAATCACAATCATACAATCACAATCATACTATCGCAATCATACAATCACATTCGTACAATCACAATCATACAATCACAATAATACAATCACAATCATACAATCACAATCATACAATCACAATCATACAATCACAATCATACAATCACAATCATACAATCGCAATCATACTATCGCAATCATACAATCACAATCATACAATCACAATCATACAATCACAATCATACAATCACAATCATACAATCACAATCATACAATCACAATCATACAATCACAATCATACAATCACAATCATACAATCACAATCATACTATCGCAATCATACAATCACAACCATACAATCACAATCATACAATCAGAATCATACAATCACAATAATACAATCACAATCATACAATCTCAATCATACAATCGCAATCATACAATCACAATCATACAATCCCAATCATACTATCGCAATCATACAATCACAATCATACAATCACAATCGTACAATCACAATCATACAATCACAATCATACAATCACAATCATACAATCACAATCATACAATCACAATCATACAATCACAATCATACAATCACAATCATACAATCACAATCATACAATCACAATCATACAATCACAATCATACTATCGCAATCATACAATCACATTCGTACAATCACAATCATACAATCACAATAATACAATCACAATCATACAATCACAATCATACAATCACAATCATACAATCACAATCATACAATCACAATCATACAATCACAATCATACTATCGCAATCATACAATCACAATCATACAATCACAATCATACAATCACAATCATACAATCACAATCATACAATCACAATCATACAATCACAATCATACGATCACAATCATACGAAGACAATCATACAATTACTACTATACAATCACAATCATACAAAAACAATCATACAATCACAATCATACGATGACAATCATACAATTACTACTATACAATCACAATCATACAAAAACAACCATACAATCACAATCATACAATCACAATCATACAATCACAATCATACAATCACAATCATACATTCACAATCATACAATCACAATCATACAATCACAATCATACAATCACAATAATACAATCACAATCATACAATCTCAATCATACAATCACAATCATACAATCACAATCATACAATCACAATCATACAATCACAATCATACAATCACAATCATACAATCACAATCATACTATCGCAATCATACAATCACAACCATACAATCACAATCATACAATCAGAATCATACAATCACAATAATACAATCACAATCATACAATCTCAATCATACAATCGCAATCATACAATCACAATCATACAATCCCAATCATACTATCGCAATCATACAATCACAATCATACAATCACAATCGTACAATCACAATTATACAATCACAATCATTCAATCACAATCATGCAATCACAATCATACAATCACAATCATACAATCACAATCATACAATCACAATCATATAAAAACAGTCATACAATCACAATCATACAAACACAATCATACAATCACAATCATACAATCACAATCATACAATCACAATCATACAATCACAATCATAAAATCACAATCATACAATCACAATCATACTATCACAATCATACGATCACAATCATACGAAGACAATCATACAATTACTACTATACAATCACAATCATACAAAAACAATCATACAAACACAATCATACGATGGCAAACATACAATTACTACTATACAATCACAATCATACAAAAACAATCATACAATCACAATCACACATTCACAATCATACAATCGCAATCATACAATCACAATCACAATAATACAATCACAATCATACAATCTCAATCGTACAATCACAATCATACAATCACAATCACACAATCCCAATCATACTATGGCAATCATACAATCGCAATCATACAATCACAATCATACAATCACAATCATACATTCACAATCATACAATCACAATCATACAATCACAATCATACAATCACAATAATACAATCACAATCATACAATCTCAATCATACAATCACAATCATACAATCACAATCATACAATCACAATCATACAATCACAATCATACTATCGCAATCATACAATCACAATAATACAATCACAATCATACAATCACAATCATACAATCACAATCATACAATCACAATCATACAATCACAATCATACAATCACAATCATACAATCACAATCATACAATCACAATCATACAATCACAATCATACAATCACAATCATACTATCGCAATCATACAATCACAACCATACAATCACAATCATAAAATCACAATCATACAATCACAATCATACAATCACAATCATGCAATTACAATCATACGATCATAATCATACAAGAACAATCATACAATCACAATAATAGAACAATAATTATACAACCACAATCAAACGATCACAATCATCCAATCACAATCATACGATCACAATCGTACGATCACAATCATACAATCACAATCATACAAAAACAATCATACAATCACAATCATACACTCACAATCATACGCTCACAATCATTCAATCACAATGATACAATCACAATCATACAATCACAATCATACGATCACAATCATACGATCACAATCATACGAAGACAATCATACAATTACTACTATACAATCACAATCATACAAAAACAATCATACAATCACAATCATATGATGACAATCATACAATTACTACTATACAATCACAATCATACGAAAACAATCATACAATCTCAATCATACAATCACAATCATACAATCACAATCATACAATCACAATCATACATTCACAATCATACAATAACAATCATACAATCACAATCACACAATCACAATAATACAATCACAATCATACAATCTCAATCAGACAATCACAATCATACAATCACAAACATACAATCACAATCATGCTATCGCAGTCATACAATCACAATCATACAATCACAATCATACGATGACAATCATACAATTACTACTATACAATCACAATCATACAAAAACAATCATACAATCACAATCATACAATCACAATCATACATTCACAATCATACAATCACAATCATACAATCACAATCATACAATCACAATAATACAATCACAATCATACAATCTCAATCATACAATCACAATCATACAATCACAATCATACAATCACAATCATACAATCACAATCATACTATTGCAATCATACAATCACAATAATACAATCACAATCATACAATCACAATCATACAATCACAATCATACAATCACAATCATACAATCACAATCATACAATCACAATCATACAATCACAATCATACAATCACAATCATACAATCACAATCATACAATCACAATCATACTATCGCAATCATACAATCACAACCATACAATCACAATCATACAATCACAATCATACAATCACAATCATACAATCACAATCATGCAATTACAATCATACGATCATAATCATACAAGAACAATCATACAATCACAATAATAGAACAATAATTATACAACCACAATCAAACGATCACAATCATCCAATCACAATCATACGATCACAATCGTACGATCACAATCATACAATCACAATCATACAAAAACAATCATACAATCACAATCATACACTCACAATCATACGCTCACAATCATTCAATCACAATGATACAATCACAATCATACAATCACAATCATACGATCACAATCATACGATCACAATCATACGAAGACAATCATACAATTACTACTATACAATCACAATCATACAAAAACAATCATACAATCACAATCATATGATGACAATCATACAATTACTACTATACAATCACAATCATACGAAAACAATCATACAATCTCAATCATACAATCACAATCATACAATCACAATCATACATTCACAATCATACAATAACAATCATACAATCACAATCACACAATCACAATAATACAATCATAATCATACAATCTCAATCAGACAATCACAATCGTACAATCACAAACATACAATCACAATCATGCTATCGCAGTCATACAATCACAATCACACAATCACAATCATACAATCACAATAATACAATCACAATCATACAATCACAATCATACAATCACAATCATACAATCACAATCATACAATCACAATCATACAATCACTATCATACGATCACAATCATACGAAGACAATCATACAATTACTACTATACAATCACAATCATACAAAAACAATCATACAATCACAATCATACGATGACAATCATACAATTACTACTATACAATCACAATCATACAAAAACAATCATACAATCAGAATCACACAATCACTATCATACAATCACAATCATACATTCACAATCATACAATCACAATCATACAATCACAATCATACAATCACATAAATACAATCACAATCATACAATCTCAATCATACAATCACAATTATACAATCACAATCATACAATCACAATCATACAATCACAATCATACTATCGCAATCATACAATCACAATCATACAATCACAATCATACAATCACAATCATACTATCGCAATCATACAATCACATTCGTACAATCACAATCATACAATCACAATAATACAATCACAATCATACAATCACAATCATACAATCACAATCATACAATCACAATCATACAATCACAATCATACTATCGCAATCATACAATCACAATCATACAATCACAATCATACAATCACAATCATACAATCACAATCATACAATCACAATTATACAATCACAATCATACGATCACAATCATACGAAGACAATCATACAATTACTACTATACAATCACAATCATACAATCACAATCATACAATCACAATCATACAATCACAATCACACAATCCCAATCATACTATGGCAATCATACAATCGCAATCATACAATCACAATCATACAATCACAATCATACAATCACAATCATACAATCACAATCATACAATCACAATCATACAATCACAATCATACAATCACAATCATACAAAAACAGTCATACAATCAAAATCATACAATCACAATCGTACAATCACAATCATGCAATCACAATCATACAATCACAATCATATGATCACAATCACACAATCACAATGATACAATCACAATCATACAATCACAATCATACAATCACAATCATACAATCACAATCATACGATCACAATCATACGAAGACAATCATACAATTACTACTATACAATCACAATCATACAATCACAATCATACAATCACAATCATACATTCACAATCATACAATCACAATCATACAATCACAATCATACAATCACAATAATACAATCACAATCATACAATCTCAATCATACAATCACAATCATACAATCACAATCATACAATCACAATCATACAATCACAATCATACAATCACAATCATACAATCACAATCATACAATCACAATCATACATTCACAATCATACAATCAGAATCATACAATCACAATAATACAATCACAATCATACAATCTCAATCATACAATCGCAATCATACAATCACAATCATACAATCCCAATCATACTATCGCAATCATACAATCACAATCATACAATCACAATCGTACAATCACAATTATACAATCACAATCATTCAATCACAATCATGCAATCACAATCATACAATCACAATCATATAAAAACAATCATACAATCACAATCATACAATCACAATCATACAATCACAATCATATAATCACAATCATACAATCACAATCATACAATCACAATCATACAATCACAATCATACAATCACAATCATACTATCACAATCATACAATCACAATCATACAATCACAATCATACTATCGCAATCATACAATCACAATCATACAATCACAATCATACAATCACAATCATACTATCGCAATCATACAATCACATTCGTACAATCACAATCATACAATCACAATAATACAATCACAATCATACAATCACAATCATACAATCACAATCATACAATCACAATCATACAATCACAATCATACTATCGCAATCATACTATCGCAATCATACAATCACAATCATACAATCACAATCATACAATCACAATCATACAATCACAATCATACAATCACAATTATACAATCACAATCATACGATCACAATCATACGAAGACAATCATACAATTACTACTATACAATCACAATCATACAATCACAATCATACAATCACAATCATACAATCACAATCATACAATCACAATCACACAATCCCAATCATACTATGGCAATCATACAATCGCAATCATACAATCACAATCATACAATCACAATCATACAATCACAATCATACAATCACAATCATACAATCACAATCATACAATCACAATCATACAATCACAATCATACAAAAACAGTCATACAATCAAAATCATACAATCACAATCGTACAATCACAATCATGCAATCACAATCATACAATCACAATCATATGATCACAATCACACAATCACAATGATACAATCACAATCATACAATCACAATCATACAATCACAATCATACAATCACAATCATACGATCACAATCATACGAAGACAATCATACAATTACTACTATACAATCACAATCATACAATCACAATCATACAATCACAATCATACATTCACAATCATACAATCACAATCATACAATCACAATCATACAATCACAATAATACAATCACAATCATACAATCTCAATCATACAATCACAATCATACAATCACAATCATACAATCACAATCATACAATCACAATCATACAATCACAATCATACAATCACAATCATACAATCACAATCATACATTCACAATCATACAATCAGAATCATACAATCACAATAATACAATCACAATCATACAATCTCAATCATACAATCGCAATCATACAATCACAATCATACAATCCCAATCATACTATCGCAATCATACAATCACAATCATACAATCACAATCGTACAATCACAATTATACAATCACAATCATTCAATCACAATCATGCAATCACAATCATACAATCACAATCATATAAAAACAATCATACAATCACAATCATACAATCACAATCATACAATCACAATCATATAATCACAATCATACAATCACAATCATACAATCACAATCATACAATCACAATCATACAATCACAATCATACTATCACAATCATACAATCACAATCATACAATCACAATAATACAATCACAATCATACAATCTCAATCATACAATCACAATCATACAATCACAATTATACAATCACAATCATACAATCACAATCATACAATCACAATCATACTATCGCAATCATACAATCACAATCATACAATCACAATCATACAATCACAATCATACTATCGCAATCATACAATCACAATCATACAATCACAACCATACAATCACAATAATACAATCACAATCATACAATCACAATCATACAATCACAATCATACAATCACAATCATACAAAAACAATCATACAATCACAATCATACAATCACAATCATATGATCACAATCATACAATCACAATGATACAATCACAATCATAAAATCACAATCATACAATCACAATCATACAATCACAATCATACAATCACAATCATACGATCACAATCATACGAAGACAATCATACAATTACTACTATACAATCACAATCATACAAAAGCAATCATACAATCACAATCATACGATGACAATCATACAATTACTACTATACAATCACAATCATACAATCACAATCATACGATGACAATCATACAATTACTACTATACAATCACAATCATACAAAAACAATCATACAATCACAATCATACAATCACAATCATACATTCACAATCATACAATCACAATCATACAATCACAATCATACAATCACAATAATACAATCACAATCATACAATCTCAATCATACAATCACAATCATACAATCACAATCATACAATCACAATCATACAATCACAATCATACAATCACAATAATACAATCACAATCATACAATCACAATCATACAATCACAATCATACAATCACAATCATACAATCACAATCATACAATCACAATCATACAATCACAATCATACAATCACAATCATACAATCACAATCATACAATCACAATCATACTATCGCAATCATACAATCACAACCATACAATCACAATCATACAATCACAATCATACAATCACAATCATACAATCACAATCATGCAATTACAATCATACGATCATAATCATACAAGAACAATCATACAATCACAATAATAGAACAATAATTATACAACCACAATCAAACGATCACAATCATCCAATCACAATCATACGATCACAATCGTACGATCACAATCATACAATCACAATCATACAAAAACAATCATACAATCACAATCATACACTCACAATCATACGCTCACAATCATTCAATCACAATGATACAATCACAATCATACAATCACAATCATACGATCACAATCATACGATCACAATCATACGAAGACAATCATACAATTACTACTATACAATCACAATCATACAAAAACAATCATACAATCACAATCATATGATGACAATCATACAATTACTACTATACAATCACAATCATACGAAAACAATCATACAATCTCAATCATACAATCACAATCATACAATCGCAATCATACATTCACAATCATACAATAACAATCATACAATCACAATCACACAATCACAATAATACAATCATAATCATACAATCTCAATCAGACAATCACAATCATACAATCACAAACATACAATCACAATCATGCTATCGCAGTCATACAATCACAATCACACAATCACAATCATACAATCACAATAATACAATCACAATCATACAATCACAATCATACAATCACAATCATACAATCACAATCATACAATCACAATCATACAATCACTATCATACGATCACAATCATACGAAGACAATCATACAATTACTACTATACAATCACAATCATACAAAAACAATCATACAATCACAATCATACGATGACAATCATACAATTACTACTATACAATCACAATCATACAAAAACAATCATACAATCAGAATCACACAATCACTATCATACAATCACAATCATACATTCACAATCATACAATCACAATCATACAATCACAATCATACAATCACATAAATACAATCACAATCATACAATCTCAATCATACAATCACAATTATACAATCACAATCATACAATCACAATCATACAATCACAATCATACTATCGCAATCATACAATCACAATCATACAATCACAATCATACAATCACAATCATACTATCGCAATCATACAATCACATTCGTACAATCACAATCATACAATCACAATAATACAATCACAATCATACAATCACAATCATACAATCACAATCATACAATCACAATCATACAATCACAATCATACTATCGCAATCATACAATCACAATCATACAATCACAATCATACAATCACAATCATACAATCACAATCATACAATCACAATTATACAATCACAATCATACGATCACAATCATACGAAGACAATCATACAATTACTACTATACAATCACAATCATACAATCACAATCATACAATCACAATCATACAATCACAATCATACAATCACAATCATACAATCACAATCATACTATCGCAATCATACAATCACAATCATACAATCACAATCATACAATCACAATCATACAATCACAATCATACAATCACAATCATACAATCACAATCATACTATCGCAATCATACCATCCCAATCATACAATCACAATCTTACAATCACAATCATAAAATCACTATCATACGATCACAATCATACGAAGACAATCATACAATTACTACTATACAATCACAATCATACAAAAACAATCATACAATCACAATCATACGATGACAATCATACAATTACTACTATACAATCACAATTATACAAAAACAATCAGACAATCAGAATCACACAATCACTATCATACAATCACAATCATACACTCACAATCATACAATCACAATCATACAATCACAATCATACAATCACAATCATACAATCACAATCATACAATCACAATCATACTATCGCAATCATACAATCACAATCATACAATCACAATCATACATTCACAATCATACTATCGCAATCATACAATCACAATCATACAATCACAATCATACAATCACAATAATACAATCACAATCATACAATCACAATCATACAATCACAATCATACAATCACAATCATACAAAAACAATCATACAATCACAATCATACAATCACAATCATATGATCACAATCATACAATCACAATGATACAATCACAATCATAAAATCACAATCATACAATCACATTCATACAATCGCAATCATACAATCTCAATCATACAATCACAATTATACAATCACAATCATACAATCACAATCATACATTCACAATCATACTATCGCAATCATACAATCGCAATCATACAATCACAATCATACAATCACAATCATACAATCACAATCATACAATCACAATCATACAATCACAATCATACGATCACAATCATACGAAGACAATCATACAATTACTACTATACAATCACAATCATACAAAAACAATCATACAATCACAATCATACGATGACAATCATACAATTACTACTATACAATCACAATCATACAAAAACAATCATACAATCACAATCATACAATCACAATCATATGATCACAATCATACAATCACAATGATACAATCACAATCATACAATCACAATCATACAATCACAATCATACAATCACAATCATACGATCATAATCATACGAAGACAATCATACAATTACTACTATACAATCACAATCATACAATCACAATCATACGATGACAATCATGCAATTACTACTATACAATCACAATCATACAAAAACAATCATACAATCACAATCATACAATCACAATCATACATTCACAATCATACAATCACAATCATACAATCACAATCATACAATCACAATAATACAATCACAATCATACAATCTCAATCATACAATCACAATAATACAATCACAATCATACAATCTCAATCATACAATCACAATCATACAATCACAATCATACAATCACAATCATACAATCACAATCATACTATCGCAATCATACAATCACAATAATACAATCACAATCATACAATCACAATCATACAATCACAATCATACAATCACAATCATACAATCACAATCATACAATCACAATCATACAATCACAATCATACAATCACAATCATACAATCACAATCATACAATCACAATCATACAATCACAATCATACTATCGCAATCATACAATCACATTCGTACAATCACAATCATACAATCACAATAATACAATCACAATCATACAATCACAATCATACAATCACAATCATACAATCACAATCATACAATCACAATCATACAATCACAATCATACTATCGCAATCATACAATCACAATCATACAATCACAATCATACAATCACAATCATACAATCACAATCATACAATCACAATCATACAATCACAATCATACGATCACAATCATACGAAGACAATCATACAATTACTACTATACAATCACAATCATACAAAAACAATCATACAATCACAATCATACGATGACAATCATACAATTACTACTATACAATCACAATCATACAAAAACAACCATACAATCACAATCATACAATCACAATCATACAATCACAATCATACAATCACAATCATACATTCACAATCATACAATCACAATCATACAATCACAATCATACAATCACAATAATACAATCACAATCATACAATCTCAATCATACAATCACAATCATACAATCACAATCATACAATCACAATCATACAATCACAATCATACAATCACAATCATACAATCACAATCATACTATCGCAATCATACAATCACAACCATACAATCACAATCATACAATCAGAATCATACAATCACAATAATACAATCACAATCATACAATCTCAATCATACAATCGCAATCATACAATCACAATCATACAATCCCAATCATACTATCGCAATCATACAATCACAATCATACAATCACAATCGTACAATCACAATTATACAATCACAATCATTCAATCACAATCATGCAATCACAATCATACAATCACAATCATACAATCACAATCATACAATCACAATCATATAAAAACAGTCATACAATCACAATCATACAAACACAATCATACAATCACAATCATACAATCACAATCATACAATCACAATCATACAATCACAATCATAAAATCACAATCATACAATCACAATCATACTATCACAATCATACGATCACAATCATACGAAGACAATCATACAATTACTACTATACAATCACAATCATACAAAAACAATCATACAAACACAATCATACGATGGCAAACATACAATTACTACTATACAATCACAATCATACAAAAACAATCATACAATCACAATCACACATTCACAATCATACAATCGCAATCATACAATCACAATCACAATAATACAATCACAATCATACAATCTCAATCGTACAATCACAATCATACAATCACAATCACACAATCCCAATCATACTATGGCAATCATACAATCGCAATCATACAATCACAATCATACAATCACAATCATACATTCACAATCATACAATCACAATCATACAATCACAATCATACAATCACAATAATACAATCACAATCATACAATCTCAATCATACAATCACAATCATACAATCACAATCATACAATCACAATCATACAATCACAATCATACTATCGCAATCATACAATCACAATAATACAATCACAATCATACAATCACAATCATACAATCACAATCATACAATCACAATCATACAATCACAATCATACAATCACAATCATACAATCACAATCATACAATCACAATCATACAATCACAATCATACAATCACAATCATACAATCACAATCATACAATCACAATCATACTATCGCAATCATACAATCACAACCATACAATCACAATCATAAAATCACAATCATACAATCACAATCATACAATCACAATCATGCAATTACAATCATACGATCATAATCATACAAGAACAATCATACAATCACAATAATAGAACAATAATTATACAACCACAATCAAACGATCACAATCATCCAATCACAATCATACGATCACAATCGTACGATCACAATCATACAATCACAATCATACAAAAACAATCATACAATCACAATCATACACTCACAATCATACGCTCACAATCATACAATCACAATCACACAATCACAATAATACAATCACAATCATACAATCTCAATCAGACAATCACAATCATACAATCACAAACATACAATCACAATCATGCTATCGCAGTCATACAATCACAATCATACAATCACAATCATACAATCACAATAATACAATCACAATCATACAATCACAATCATACAATCACAATCATACAATCACTATCATACGATCACAATCATACGAAGACAATCATACAATTACTACTATACAATCACAATCATACAAAAACAATCATACAATCACAATCATACGATGACAATCATACAATTACTACTATACAATCACAATCATACAAAAACAATCATACAATCAGAATCACACAATCACTATCATACAATCACAATCATACATTCACAATCATACAATCACAATCATACAATCACAATCATACAATCACATAAATACAATCACAATCATACAATCTCAATCATACAATCACAATTATACAATCACAATCATACAATCACAATCATACAATCACAATCATACTATCGCAATCATACAATCACAATCATACAATCACAATCATACAATCACAATCATACTATCGCAATCATACAATCACATTCGTACAATCACAATCATACAATCACAATAATACAATCACAATCATACAATCACAATCATACAATCACAATCATACAATCACAATCATACAATCACAATCATATGATCACAATCATACAATCACAATGATACAATCACAATCATACAATCACAATCATACAATCACAATCATATGATCACAATCATACAATCACAATGATACAATCACAATCATACAATCACAATCATACAATCACAATCATACAATCACAATCATACGATCATAATCATACGAAGACAATCATACAATTACTACTATACAATCACAATCATACAATCACAATCATACGATGACAATCATGCAATTACTACTATACAATCACAATCATACAAAAACAATCATACAATCACAATCATACAATCACAATCATACAATCACAATCATACTATCGCAATCATACAATCACAATCATACAATCACAATCATACAATCACAATCATACAATCACAATCATACAATCACAATCATACAATCACAATCATACTATCGCAATCATACCATCCCAATCATACAATCACAATCTTACAATCACAATCATAAAATCACTATCATACGATCACAATCATACGAAGACAATCATACAATTACTACTATACAATCACAATCATACAAAAACAATCATACAATCACAATCATACGATGACAATCATACAATTACTACTATACAATCACAATTATACAAAAACAATCAGACAATCAGAATCACACAATCACTATCATACAATCACAATCATACACTCACAATCATACAATCACAATCATACAATCACAATCATACAATCACAATCATACAATCACAATCATACAATCACAATCATACTATCGCAATCATACAATCACAATCATACAATCACAATCATACATTCACAATCATACTATCGCAATCATACAATCACAATCATACAATCACAATCATACAATCACAATAATACAATCACAATCATACAATCACAATCATACAATCACAATCATACAATCACAATCATACAAAAACAATCATACAATCACAATCATACAATCACAATCATATGATCACAATCATACAATCACAATGATACAATCACAATCATAAAATCACAATCATACAATCACATTCATACAATCGCAATCATACAATTTCAATCATACAATCACAATTATACAATCACAATCATACAATCACAATCATACATTCACAATCATACTATCGCAATCATACAATCGCAATCATACAATCACAATCATACAATCACAATCATACAATCACAATCATACAATCACAATCATACAATCACAATCATACGATCACAATCATACGAAGACAATCATACAATTACTACTATACAATCACAATCATACAAAATCAATCATACAATCACAATCATACGATGACAATCATACAATTACTACTATACAATCACAATCATACAAAAACAATCATACAATCGCAATCATACAATCACAATCATATGATCACAATCATACAATCACAATGATACAATCACAATCATACAATCACAATCATACAATCACAATCATACAATCACAATCATACGATCATAATCATACGAAGACAATCATACAATTACTACTATACAATCACAATCATACAATCACAATCATACGATGACAATCATGCAATTACTACTATACAATCACAATCATACAAAAACAATCATACAATCACAATCATACAATCACAATCATACATTCACAATCATACAATCACAATCATACAATCACAATCATACAATCACAATAATACAATCACAATCATACAATCTCAATCATACAATCACAATAATACAATCACAATCATACAATCTCAATCATACAATCACAATCATACAATCACAATCATACGAAGACAATCATACAATTACTACTATACAATCACAATCATACAAAAACAATCATACAATCACAATCATACGATGACAATCATACAATTACTACTATACAATCACAATTATACAAAAACAATCAGACAATCAGAATCACACAATCACTATCATACAATCACAATCATACACTCACAATCATACAATCACAATCATACAATCACAATCATACAATCACAATCATACAATCACAATCATACAATCACAATCATACTATCGCAATCATACAATCACAATCATACAATCACAATCATACATTCACAATCATACTATCGCAATCATACAATCACAATCATACAATCACAATCATACAATCACAATAATACAATCACAATCATACAATCACAATCATACAATCACAATCATACAATCACAATCATACAAAAACAATCATACAATCACAATCATACAATCACAATCATATGATCACAATCATACAATCACAATGATACAATCACAATCATAAAATCACAATCATACAATCACAATCATACAATCGCAATCATACAATCTCAATCATACAATCTCAATCATACAATCACAATAATACAATCACAATCATACAATCTCAATCATACAATCACAATCATACAATCACAATCATACGAAGACAATCATACAATTACTACTATACAATCACAATCATACAAAAACAATCATACAATCACAATCATACGATGACAATCATACAATTACTACTATACAATCACAATTATACAAAAACAATCAGACAATCAGAATCACACAATCACTATCATACAATCACAATCATACACTCACAATCATACAATCACAATCATACAATCACAATCATACAATCACAATCATACAATCACAATCATACAATCACAATCATACTATCGCAATCATACAATCACAATCATACAATCACAATCATACATTCACAATCATACTATCGCAATCATACAATCACAATCATACAATCACAATCATACAATCACAATAATACAATCACAATCATACAATCACAATCATACAATCACAATCATACAATCACAATCATACAAAAACAATCATACAATCACAATCATACAATCACAATCATATGATCACAATCATACAATCACAATGATACAATCACAATCATAAAATCACAATCATACAATCACATTCATACAATCGCAATCATACAATCTCAATCATACAATCACAATTATACAATCACAATCATACAATCACAATCATACATTCACAATCATACTATCGCAATCATACAATCGCAATCATACAATCACAATCATACAATCACAATCATACAATCACAATCATACAATCACAATCATACAATCACAATCATACGATCACAATCATACGAAGACAATCATACAATTACTACTATACAATCACAATCATACAAAAACAATCATACAATCACAATCATACGATGACAATCATACAATTACTACTATACAATCACAATCATACAAAAACAATCATACAATCACAATCATACAATCACAATCATATGATCACAATCATACAATCACAATGATACAATCACAATCATACAATCACAATCATACAATCACAATCATACAATCACAATCATACGATCATAATCATACGAAGACAATCATACAATTACTACTATACAATCACAATCATACAATCACAATCATACGATGACAATCATGCAATTACTACTATACAATCACAATCATACAAAAACAATCATACAATCACAATCATACAATCACAATCATACATTCACAATCATACAATCACAATCATACAATCACAATCATACAATCACAATAATACAATCACAATCATACAATCTCAATCATACAATCACAATAATACAATCACAATCATACAATCTCAATCATACAATCACAATCATACAATCACAATCATACAATCACAATCATACAATCACAATCATACTATCGCAATCATACAATCACAATAATACAATCACAATCATACAATCACAATCATACAATCACAATCATACAATCACAATCATACAATCACAATCATACAATCACAATCATACAATCACAATCATACAATCACAATCATACAATCACAATCATACAATCACAATCATACAATCACAATCATACTATCGCAATCATACAATCACATTCGTACAATCACAATCATACAATCACAATAATACAATCACAATCATACAATCACAATCATACAATCACAATCATACAATCACAATCATACAATCACAATCATACAATCACAATCATACTATCGCAATCATACAATCACAATCATACAATCACAATCATACAATCACAATCATACAATCACAATCATACAATCACAATCATACAATCACAATCATACGATCACAATCATACGAAGACAATCATACAATTACTACTATACAATCACAATCATACAAAAACAATCATACAATCACAATCATACGATGACAATCATACAATTACTACTATACAATCACAATCATACAAAAACAACCATACAATCACAATCATACAATCACAATCATACAATCACAATCATACAATCACAATCATACATTCACAATCATACAATCACAATCATACAATCACAATCATACAATCACAATAATACAATCACAATCATACAATCTCAATCATACAATCACAATCATACAATCACAATCATACAATCACAATCATACAATCACAATCATACAATCACAATCATACAATCACAATCATACTATCGCAATCATACAATCACAACCATACAATCACAATCATACAATCAGAATCATACAATCACAATAATACAATCACAATCATACAATCTCAATCATACAATCGCAATCATACAATCACAATCATACAATCCCAATCATACTATCGCAATCATACAATCACAATCATACAATCACAATCGTACAATCACAATTATACAATCACAATCATTCAATCACAATCATGCAATCACAATCATACAATCACAATCATACAATCACAATCATACAATCACAATCATATAAAAACAGTCATACAATCACAATCATACAAACACAATCATACAATCACAATCATACAATCACAATCATACAATCACAATCATACAATCACAATCATAAAATCACAATCATACAATCACAATCATACTATCACAATCATACGATCACAATCATACGAAGACAATCATACAATTACTACTATACAATCACAATCATACAAAAACAATCATACAAACACAATCATACGATGGCAAACATACAATTACTACTATACAATCACAATCATACAAAAACAATCATACAATCACAATCACACATTCACAATCATACAATCGCAATCATACAATCACAATCACAATAATACAATCACAATCATACAATCTCAATCGTACAATCACAATCATACAATCACAATCACACAATCCCAATCATACTATGGCAATCATACAATCGCAATCATACAATCACAATCATACAATCACAATCATACATTCACAATCATACAATCACAATCATACAATCACAATCATACAATCACAATAATACAATCACAATCATACAATCTCAATCATACAATCACAATCATACAATCACAATCATACAATCACAATCATACAATCACAATCATACTATCGCAATCATACAATCACAATAATACAATCACAATCATACAATCACAATCATACAATCACAATCATACAATCACAATCATACAATCACAATCATACAATCACAATCATACAATCACAATCATACAATCACAATCATACAATCACAATCATACAATCACAATCATACAATCACAATCATACAATCACAATAATACAATCACAATCATACAATCACAATCATACAATCACAATCATACAATCACTATCATACGATCACAATCATACGAAGACAATCATACAATTACTACTATACAATCACAATCATACAAAAACAATCATACAATCACAATCATACGATGACAATCATACAATTACTACTATACAATCACAATCATACAAAAACAATCATACAATCAGAATCACACAATCACTATCATACAATCACAATCATACATTCACAATCATACAATCTCAATCATACAATCACAATTATACAATCACAATCATACAATCACAATCATACAATCACAATCATACTATCGCAATCATACAATCACAATCATACAATCACAATCATACAATCACAATCATACTATCGCAATCATACAATCACATTCGTACAATCACAATCATACAATCACAATAATACAATCACAATCATACAATCACAATCATACAATCACAATCATACAATCACAATCATACAATCACAATCATATGATCACAATCATACAATCACAATGATACAATCACAATCATACAATCACAATCATACAATCACAATCATATGATCACAATCATACAATCACAATGATACAATCACAATCATACAATCACAATCATACAATCACAATCATACAATCACAATCATACGATCATAATCATACGAAGACAATCATACAATTACTACTATACAATCACAATCATACAATCACAATCATACGATGACAATCATGCAATTACTACTATACAATCACAATCATACAAAAACAATCATACAATCACAATCATACAATCACAATCATACAATCACAATCATACTATCGCAATCATACAATCACAATCATACAATCACAATCATACAATCACAATCATACAATCACAATCATACAATCACAATCATACAATCACAATCATACTATCGCAATCATACCATCCCAATCATACAATCACAATCTTACAATCACAATCATAAAATCACTATCATACGATCACAATCATACGAAGACAATCATACAATTACTACTATACAATCACAATCATACAAAAACAATCATACAATCACAATCATACGATGACAATCATACAATTACTACTATACAATCACAATTATACAAAAACAATCAGACAATCAGAATCACACAATCACTATCATACAATCACAATCATACACTCACAATCATACAATCACAATCATACAATCACAATCATACAATCACAATCATACAATCACAATCATACAATCACAATCATACTATCGCAATCATACAATCACAATCATACAATCACAATCATACATTCACAATCATACTATCGCAATCATACAATCACAATCATACAATCACAATCATACAATCACAATAATACAATCACAATCATACAATCACAATCATACAATCACAATCATACAATCACAATCATACAAAAACAATCATACAATCACAATCATACAATCACAATCATATGATCACAATCATACAATCACAATGATACAATCACAATCATAAAATCACAATCATACAATCACATTCATACAATCGCAATCATACAATTTCAATCATACAATCACAATTATACAATCACAATCATACAATCACAATCATACATTCACAATCATACTATCGCAATCATACAATCGCAATCATACAATCACAATCATACAATCACAATCATACAATCACAATCATACAATCACAATCATACAATCACAATCATACGATCACAATCATACGAAGACAATCATACAATTACTACTATACAATCACAATCATACAAAATCAATCATACAATCACAATCATACGATGACAATCATACAATTACTACTATACAATCACAATCATACAAAAACAATCATACAATCGCAATCATACAATCACAATCATATGATCACAATCATACAATCACAATGATACAATCACAATCATACAATCACAATCATACAATCACAATCATACAATCACAATCATACGATCATAATCATACGAAGACAATCATACAATTACTACTATACAATCACAATCATACAATCACAATCATACGATGACAATCATGCAATTACTACTATACAATCACAATCATACAAAAACAATCATACAATCACAATCATACAATCACAATCATACATTCACAATCATACAATCACAATCATACAATCACAATCATACAATCACAATAATACAATCACAATCATACAATCTCAATCATACAATCACAATAATACAATCACAATCATACAATCTCAATCATACAATCACAATCATACAATCACAATCATACAATCACAATCATACAATCACAATCATACTATCGCAATCATACAATCACAATAATACAATCACAATCATACAATCACAATCATACAATCACAATCATACAATCACAATCATACAATCACAATCATACAATCACAATCATACAATCACAATCATACAATCACAATCATACAATCACAATCATACAATCACAATCATACAATCACAATCATACTATCGCAATCATACAATCACATTCGTACAATCACAATCATACAATCACAATAATACAATCACAATCATACAATCACAATCATACAATCACAATCATACAATCACAATCATACAATCACAATCATACAATCACAATCATACTATCGCAATCATACAATCACAATCATACAATCACAATCATACAATCACAATCATACAATCACAATCATACAATCACAATCATACAATCACAATCATACGATCACAATCATACGAAGACAATCATACAATTACTACTATACAATCACAATCATACAAAAACAATCATACAATCACAATCATACGATGACAATCATACAATTACTACTATACAATCACAATCATACAAAAACAACCATACAATCACAATCATACAATCACAATCATACAATCACAATCATACAATCACAATCATACATTCACAATCATACAATCACAATCATACAATCACAATCATACAATCACAATAATACAATCACAATCATACAATCTCAATCATACAATCACAATCATACAATCACAATCATACAATCACAATCATACAATCACAATCATACAATCACAATCATACAATCACAATCATACAATCACAATCATACTATCGCAATCATACAATCACAACCATACAATCACAATCATACAATCAGAATCATACAATCACAATAATACAATCACAATCATACAATCTCAATCATACAATCGCAATCATACAATCACAATCATACAATCCCAATCATACTATCGCAATCATACAATCACAATCATACAATCACAATCGTACAATCACAATTATACAATCACCATCATTCAATCACAATCATGCAATCACAATCATACAATCACAATCATACAATCACAATCATACAATCACAATCATACAATCACAATCATATAAAAACAGTCATACAATCACAATCATACAAACACAATCATACAATCACAATCATACAATCACAATCATACAATCACAATCATACAATCACAATCATAAAATCACAATCATACAATCACAATCATACTATCACAATCATACGATCACAATCATACGAAGACAATCATACAATTACTACTATACAATCACAATCATACAAAAACAATCATACAAACACAATCATACGATGGCAAACATACAATTACTACTATACAATCACAATCATACAAAAACAATCATACAATCACAATCACACATTCACAATCATACAATCGCAATCATACAATCACAATCACAATAATACAATCACAATCATACAATCTCAATCGTACAATCACAATCATACAATCACAATCACACAATCCCAATCATACTATGGCAATCATACAATCGCAATCATACAATCACAATCATACAATCACAATCATACATTCACAATCATACAATCACAATCATACAATCACAATCATACAATCACAATAATACAATCACAATCATACAATCTCAATCATACAATCACAATCATACAATCACAATCATACAATCACAATCATACAATCACAATCATACTATCGCAATCATACAATCACAATAATACAATCACAATCATACAATCACAATCATACAATCACAATCATACAATCACAATCATACAATCACAATCATACAATCACAATCATACAATCACAATCATACAATCACAATCATACAATCACAATCATACAATCACAATCATACTATCGCAATCATACAATCACAACCATACAATCACAATCATAAAATCACAATCATACAATCACAATCATACAATCACAATCATGCAATTACAATCATACGATCATAATCATACAAGAACAATCATACAATCACAATAATAGAACAATAATTATACAACCACAATCAAACGATCACAATCATCCAATCACAATCATACGATCACAATCGTACGATCACAATCATACAATCACAATCATACAAAAACAATCATACAATCACAATCATACACTCACAATCATACGCTCACAATCATTCAATCACAATGATACAATCACAATCATACAATCACAATCATACGATCACAATCATACGATCACAATCATACGAAGACAATCATACAATTACTACTATACAATCACAATCATACAAAAACAATCATACAATCACAATCATATGATGACAATCATACAATTACTACTATACAATCACAATCATACGAAAACAATCATACAATCTCAATCATACAATCACAATCATACAATCACAATCATACAATCACAATCATACATTCACAATCATACAATAACAATCATACAATCACAATCACACAATCACAATAATACAATCACAATCATACAATCTCAATCAGACAATCACAATCATACAATCACAAACATACAATCACAATCATGCTATCGCAGTCATACAATCACAATCATACAATCACAATCATACAATCACAATAATACAATCACAATCATACAATCACAATCATACAATCACAATCATACAATCACTATCATACGATCACAATCATACGAAGACAATCATACAATTACTACTATACAATCACAATCATACAAAAACAATCATACAATCACAATCATACGATGACAATCATACAATTACTACTATACAATCACAATCATACAAAAACAATCATACAATCAGAATCACACAATCACTATCATACAATCACAATCATACATTCACAATCATACAATCACAATCATACAATCACAATCATACAATCACATAAATACAATCACAATCATACAATCTCAATCATACAATCACAATTATACAATCACAATCATACAATCACAATCATACAATCACAATCATACTATCGCAATCATACAATCACAATCATACAATCACAATCATACAATCACAATCATACTATCGCAATCATACAATCACATTCGTACAATCACAATCATACAATCACAATAATACAATCACAATCATACAATCACAATCATACAATCACAATCATACAATCACAATCATACAATCACAATCATATGATCACAATCATACAATCACAATGATACAATCACAATCATACAATCACAATCACACAATCACAATCATACAATCACAATCATACGATCATAATCATACGAAGACAATCATACAATTACTACTATACAATCACAATCATACAATCACAATCATACGATGACAATCATGCAATTACTACTATACAATCACAATCATACAAAAACAATCATACAATCACAATCATACAATCACAATCATACATTCACAATCATACAATCACAATCATACAATCACAATCATACAATCACAATAATACAATCACAATCATACAATCTCAATCATACAATCACAATAATACAATCACAATCATACAATCTCAATCATACAATCACAATCATACAATCACAATCATACAATCACAATCATACAATCACAATCATACTATCGCAATCATACAATCACAATAATACAATCACAATCATACAATCACAATCATACAATCACAATCATACAATCACAATCATACAATCACAATCATACAATCACAATCATACAATCACAATCATACAATCACAATCATACAATCACAATCATACAATCACAATCATACAATCACAATCATACTATCGCAATCATACAATCACATTCGTACAATCACAATCATACAATCACAATAATACAATCACAATCATACAATCACAATCATACAATCACAATCATACAATCACAATCATACAATCACAATCATACAATCACAATCATACTATCGCAATCATACAATCACAATCATACAATCACAATCATACAATCACAATCATACAATCACAATCATACAATCACAATCATACAATCACAATCATACGATCACAATCATACGAAGACAATCATACAATTACTACTATACAATCACAATCATACAAAAACAATCATACAATCACAATCATACGATGACAATCATACAATTACTACTATACAATCACAATCATACAAAAACAACCATACAATCACAATCATACAATCACAATCATACAATCACAATCATACAATCACAATCATACATTCACAATCATACAATCACAATCATACAATCACAATCATACAATCACAATAATACAATCACAATCATACAATCTCAATCATACAATCACAATCATACAATCACAATCATACAATCACAATCATACAATCACAATCATACAATCACAATCATACAATCACAATCATACTATCGCAATCATACAATCACAACCATACAATCACAATCATACAATCAGAATCATACAATCACAATAATACAATCACAATCATACAATCTCAATCATACAATCGCAATCATACAATCACAATCATACAATCCCAATCATACTATCGCAATCATACAATCACAATCATACAATCACAATCGTACAATCACAATTATACAATCACAATCATTCAATCACAATCATGCAATCACAATCATACAATCACAATCGTACAATCACAATCATACAATCACAATCATATAAAAACAGTCATACAATCACAATCATACAAACACAATCATACAATCACAATCATACAATCACAATCATACAATCACAATCATACAATCACAATCATAAAATCACAATCATACAATCACAATCATACTATCACAATCATACGATCACAATCATACGAAGACAATCATACAATTACTACTATACAATCACAATCATACAAAAACAATCATACAAACACAATCATACGATGGCAAACATACAATTACTACTATACAATCACAATCATACAAAAACAATCATACAATCACAATCACACATTCACAATCATACAATCGCAATCATACAATCACAATCACAATAATACAATCACAATCATACAATCTCAATCGTACAATCACAATCATACAATCACAATCACACAATCCCAATCATACTATGGCAATCATACAATCGCAATCATACAATCACAATCATACAATCACAATCATACATTCACAATCATACAATCACAATCATACAATCACAATCATACAATCACAATAATACAATCACAATCATACAATCTCAATCATACAATCACAATCATACAATCACAATCATACAATCACAATCATACAATCACAATCATACTATCGCAATCATACAATCACAATAATACAATCACAATCATACAATCACAATCATACAATCACAATCATACAATCACAATCATACAATCACAATCATACAATCACAATCATACAATCACAATCATACAATCACAATCATACAATCACAATCATACAATCACAATCATACAATCACAATCATACTATCGCAATCATACAATCACAACCATACAATCACAATCATAAAATCACAATCATACAATCACAATCATACAATCACAATCATGCAATTACAATCATACGATCATAATCATACAAGAACAATCATACAATCACAATAATAGAACAATAATTATACAACCACAATCAAACGATCACAATCATCCAATCACAATCATACGATCACAATCGTACGATCACAATCATACAATCACAATCATACAAAAACAATCATACAATCACAATCATACACTCACAATCATACGCTCACAATCATTCAATCACAATGATACAATCACAATCATACAATCACAATCATACGATCACAATCATACGATCACAATCATACGAAGACAATCATACAATTACTACTATACAATCACAATCATACAAAAACAATCATACAATCACAATCATATGATGACAATCATACAATTACTACTATACAATCACAATCATACGAAAACAATCATACAATCTCAATCATACAATCACAATCATACAATCACAATCATACAATCACAATCATACATTCACAATCATACAATAACAATCATACAATCACAATCACACAATCACAATAATACAATCACAATCATACAATCTCAATCAGACAATCACAATCATACAATCACAAACATACAATCACAATCATGCTATCGCAGTCATACAATCACAATCATACAATCACAATCATACAATCACAATAATACAATCACAATCATACAATCACAATCATACAATCACAATCATACAATCACAATCATACAATCACTATCATACGATCACAATCATACGAAGACAATCATACAATTACTACTATACAATCACAATCATACAAAAACAATCATACAATCACAATCATACGATGACAATCATACAATTACTACTATACAATCACAATCATACAAAAACAATCATACAATCAGAATCACACAATCACTATCATACAATCACAATCATACATTCACAATCATACAATCACAATCATACAATCACAATCATACAATCACATAAATACAATCACAATCATACAATCTCAATCATACAATCACAATTATACAATCACAATCATACAATCACAATCATACAATCACAATCATACTATCGCAATCATACAATCACAATCATACAATCACAATCATACAATCACAATCATACTATCGCAATCATACAATCACATTCGTACAATCACAATCATACAATCACAATAATACAATCACAATCATACAATCACAATCATACAATCACAATCATACAATCACAATCATACAATCACAATCATACAATCACAATCATACTATCGCAATCATACAATCACAATCATACAATCACAATCATACAATCACAATCATACAATCACAATCATACAATCACAATTATACAATCACAATCATACGATCACAATCATACGAAGACAATCATACAATTACTACTATACAATCACAATCATACAAAAACAATCATACAATCACAATCATACGATGACAATCATACAATCACAACCATACAATCACAATCATACAATCAGAATCATACAATCACAATAATACAATCACAATCATACAATCTCAATCATACAATCGCAATCATACAATCACAATCATACAATCCCAATCATACTATCGCAATCATACAATCACAATCATACAATCACAATCGTACAATCACAATTATACAATCACAATCATTCAATCACAATCATGCAATCACAATCATACAATCACAATCATACAATCACAATCATACAATCACAATCATATAAAAACAGTCATACAATCACAATCATACAAACACAATCATACAATCACAATCATACAATCACAATCATACAATCACAATCATAAAATCACAATCATACAATCACAATCATACTATCACAATCATACGATCACAATCATACGAAGACAATCATACAATTACTACTATACAATCACAATCATACAAAAACAATCATACAAACACAATCATACGATGGCAAACATACAATTACTACTATACAATCACAATCATACAAAAACAATCATACAATCACAATCACACTGTAACCGTGCTGGTTACATAATATAAGAACACATTATATATCAGTTTATGTATTGCCGCGGTATGGGGTATCCCTACTCCGCTCATACGTCGTGATCATGATTTCATGGGGTTACGGGTAGAGTATTTACCCCACTTTCACTAATTATGCGTGCGCATCGATCCCCACTCGATAGCGATCGAAGGAGGTCGATGCGAGGATCAAATTAGGCACTCTACGTCTGGAAGCGAATCGAGTCGGTTCAAGAAAAATCTATTCTGCGAAACACGGTACGCGATTGCGAGGTCAAACCGACCTGATAGATTCGTCAAGCCGACAATTTGTCCGCGACGCGTAAACGCCTCAAACCGAGGATTCGATCGTTCAAGCCGAACGGTGGCACAGTCAGAGTCAGATTTCGGAACAATTAGTCGATCGTGAACAGCGTAGTAGTCAGAACGTAAATATTGATTTGTATTAAAGCGAATAATCAAATAGATAATTTCTAAATTCTTTGGGTAAAGTTGTGGTAAGTAACGGTTGATTGGAAGTCGATTCTCTTTAATAATTTTCGTCGTTATTCCCACAGTTGTGAATAGCGACTGAGATCATTTAAATTGTACATTTTGGCGTGGTACAGCTCTCAGGCTCATACAGGCAATTGAAGTGTCGCTCGGCCCACGTAAAGTGTCCCGCCGTATCTTCTAATTGTACCTGTGTGCCCTTGCGAGAGGTAGTCTCGCTGGTGTAGAATTGTATGATTTCTGCCATGTTTGATCGAGGCACAGCTCACAGACTCGTTTGAGTAACCAGAGTATCGGCCAGCTCACGAAAGTGCCCTGCCGCTACTCCTTGGTTGTTCTCAAATGCCTTTGTGAAGAGGTGGACACGACCGCGTGGCACAGCTTTCGCTCTGTTTGGAGGTTAATTTGTTCGAATCGGATTCATACTCAGTTTGGGTAACCGGAGTGTCGCCCAGCCCACATATTGTGCCTGCCGGCATCTTCTAGTTGTTCTCAATCAGTGCATGAATCTCATAGTACAGGCACCTTTTGGCTTTTCCCGAGTTGCTCGACGGGGTCAATTTGTGTGTTACTGTACTATTCGCGTCGCGAATTACACGATCGGATCAGTACTGTTGGAATCAGGCGTCCGGCATCAGAGCAAGTCTTGAGCCCCAATAAACTCCTCTAGACGAACTCCTAGGTGTCTCAACCTGATCTCGACTTCGTGCGAGTCTCCACCGGAACATCTCCTCCGATTTATCGGCCGAGTGTAAAAGGTGCTGCGACAATCCTCAATCGTGCTATTTACCGAGGCATCGACTCCAACCACCAATTTAAATATATATCTGTAAATAACTAATCGAAATTTCACATAAAGCATTTACATTCCTTTCGCATCTTCGAGCGCCGACTCATTGAAAGTCACTAGATTGAACGAAACAGAATTGTATTACAAAATTTCGTAAAACGAAACTCTTATTGTTAAATATACATGTATGTACGTATGTGTTGGCTTTGCAGAATATATATATATATTGTCCTATGTTAACTCTAAATGAAAGAGGTTTCTAACTTTCTTTAACGACCAGTCAGACCACTCCGCTATCCAGTACCTGGAGGCCCGAACCCTCCATTTAAATCATTCATAGATTAAAGCACGTTTATTCTTACTGAGAAGCCCAGGCTGGGCTTTAAACCAGACAGAATTCACAGAAAATATAACGACAAAATTCGTAGAAGCAACGCCCGTCTCCGGGCGTATCTAAATAAACAAAACAACGTTTACATAATTGGCGCCCAACGTGGGGCGGCGTGTTTCTGTTGGATTAAGAGAGTTAGAAATCCTTCAAACATGAGTGCCGAACAGCGAACAAAAACGCGTAGACAAGCTACCGCTGCGTCCTCGAGCGAGGTAACGGGCCATAGTAGGGCAGTAGGTAACACAACACAAATCGCGTCACGAGTTATGAGAACACCGCTCGACGTAAACACGGGTAGGGCTACGGAAGAAGGTGCAAAAACTGTACATTTAAATATCCCACTTGAAGAGCTAAGCTCGAAAGAAAATTTAAGTAAAGATGAGTTATTAGATGTCGTGCATAAACTGCAGGAAGAAGTCGTGCGATTAAATAATAAAGTCAATGAATTAGAATCTCGGTTAGTGGCTCAGGTAGAGACACAGATAGGAAATGAGGAATTATACGAAAGAATAAGTGACCACAAACTCGAAATGCGGGATTGGAGGCGCGATTTTGAAAACCGATTAGAACAAAGCTGTCACGCAGCCTTAGAACGTGAAGCGGTAATTCGTAAAGATATGCAAGACTCAATAGACCAGTTGAAGTCAATGATAGCCGATAAGGTTACCGGACATCGCGAACCGGATAATATTGCTCACGATCCACATAACGAAAGGTTAGATCCGCGAACTTTCAATATATCTCGATCTATAACATTCGATACGCGTCCCAATATGAACGAAACTACACGATATGACTCGGTTTTGTCTAATTCATCTCGACCATTCATTGTGAAACCGCAACTTCCGTCATTCGAAGGAAGGGCAACGGAAAGACCGCCGAAATTTCTGCGCGAATTGAAAAGATTTGTAGATGCTGCTCGTGTTCCAGAGGACGAGTTAACATTTATCATTACACAAGCGTTAAAAGGTGTTGCGAGCGAGTGGTGGGACATAATGGTCGACCAAATAACCACATGGTCGCAATTTACCAATGCTTTCTTGAATCGGTTCTGGAGTTCGGCAATTCAGAGAAAGGTTAAAGACAACTTAGACTTAGGGGTATATCGTACTGACTCTGGGTTAACTCGGGTTGCATATGCCATAAAAATGATCGGCGGTGCGCGAGATTTAATTCCTCGTCCATCTGATGAGGAAATCGTATTAACACTGGCACGACACTTCACTCAAGCGGTAGATGATTGCGTATTGGGTCAAAATATAAAAAGCATAGACGCGTTCCTAGCACTATTAGAGCGTTTTGACAATGGAGGTACGGTCAATCGACAACGTAACAGCGATCGGTCTGAAAACTATAAAGAATGGGAGAATAAAACATCGCGCGAAATCACGGATCGACCAACGTTTAATCCGTCTCGACGAACGACTTTAAATCCTACGTACAATCGTCCGCCACGGGAGTTCCAATACTCGAATAACTCAAATCAGCGTCCAGCCCAGGACTATCGTCGGCCCGGCCCTCAAATACAGGACAACCGTAACAGAGGGGGGGAAAGACAAGGCGACAGTACTCCCCGTATTCGGGCAGTGCAGGTGCAAGAAAACCCCGAAGAAGACGAATTTGTGGAGGACACGCAACATTTGTTGCCGGAAAACGAATAAGGGAATCCTCAGAAAATCGTCTGAGTATCTTCCCCTCTCAGTCGAGAGGATCCGCCAAGAAAAAAAAAGGGGAAGAGATGAAAGTAGTCATCGGTTCGGTGTTTCAAGATACACGTCGTGAGCTTATTGAAGAAGAAAAAGGGTCTTTGCCATCTTTAGTAACGAACCACTGTCCAGAAGTACGTCTTAAAATTGAAAATATTTCCGTAAAAGCGCTGGTTGATACTGGCAGCTCGGTCACCGCCATATCAGAAGACTGGTATAACGCACATCAGGATCAGTTGATCAAATGTCCAGCCCTGCCAATCGCTGGAGCATTTGTAATAGGAGCAACTGGAAGTCGTTCAACACGGTTGAAAAAACAAATTTGGGTGTCCATCAGCCACGAGGGAATGGTCGTTGAAACTTCAGTAGTTATTGTTCCAGGGTTAATATGTGAGGTTATACTGGGAATCGACACGTTACGCCGTACCAAGGCGAAAATCAACTTCGAACAGGGAATTTTAACGATGGTAACGGATAGTGGCCTCGTGGAAATCAATATAGGTGAAGATAACGCGCCTGACCCATCAATTAATGCAATGCTCACAACAGAGGAGATCCTCAGCTCAGACGATCAAGATCTACAACCCGATCATTGAGATCCCGGCCGTGGATCCTCAAGATCCATTGGGGTTGCTCTGCCTCACTGAGCGCGCAATTGACGCTTTTTTCGAATAGAACTCTATATATATGTGTTAGTGATAGTGTGTAAGTGTATGACATTGTGACATTTATTTTCCTTTGCAAAACAACTTTAAACATTTTGATTTTTAGTTACCTGTATTCTGTGAAAAACAGTGAAGTGTTTTATTTTGTGTTACTCTTGCGTTCTCTTTAAAACAGACTCTTTATGTTTAAGTATCGTTAAAAAACTATGGACAATTTCAGTTTGATTTCTTTTCGTTTCATTGACAATGGACAAATCTTGTTATGTTTCAGTGCGATTAAAAATTATAGACAATTTAAGTTTTGTTAACGATAGACAATTTCAATTTTTGTCTTTCTCCATTAATTAATAATGTAAATTTTCTTTGTGTTGCGTGCAACCAAGCACACTTACGGTTACTTAAAAAGACGGACAATGAAAATTATTTTGCGTTATTTCGTCAGAACAGAAGGCGCTACGCCTAATTATTTTGTTAAAATTTTTAGTTCTCGTTATACACGAGTGTGATGCTAATCAGTTAAAATGTGATAAATATGCGTACATAGGTGCATTTCGACTGCGTCCCTGCACCTTTTGTTTTGTGAAGAGGGGGGCATATGTAACCGTGCTGGTTACATAATATAAGAACACATTATATATCAGTTTATGTATTGCCGCGGTATGGGGTATCCCTACTCCGCTCATACGTCGTGATCATGATTTCATGGGGTTACGGGTAGAGTATTTACCCCACTTTCACTAATTATGCGTGCGCATCGATCCCCACTCGATAGCGATCGAAGGAGGTCGATGCGAGGATCAAATTAGGCACTCTACGTCTGGAAGCGAATCGAGTCGGTTCAAGAAAAATCTATTCTGCGAAACACGGTACGCGATTGCGAGGTCAAACCGACCTGATAGATTCGTCAAGCCGACAATTTGTCCGCGACGCGTAAACGCCTCAAACCGAGGAGTCGATCGTTCAAGCCGAACGGTGGCACAGTCAGAGTCAGATTTCGGAACAATTAGTCGATCGTGAACAGCGTAGTAGTCAGAACGTAAATATTGATTTGTATTAAAGCGAATAATCAAATAGATAATTTCTAAATTCTTTGGGTAAAGTTGTGGTAAGTAACGGTTGATTGGAAGTCGATTCTCTTTAATAATTTTCGTCGTTATTCCCACAGTTGTGAATAGCGACTGAGATCATTTAAATTGTACATTTTGGCGTGGTACAGCTCTCAGGCTCATACAGGCAATTGAAGTGTCGCTCGGCCCACGTAAAGTGTCCCGCCGTATCTTCTAATTGTACCTGTGTGCCCTTGCGAGAGGTAGTCTCGCTGGTGTAGAATTGTATGATTTCTGCCATGTTTGATCGAGGCACAGCTCACAGACTCGTTTGAGTAACCAGAGTATCGGCCAGCTCACGAAAGTGCCCTGCCGCTACTCCTTGGTTGTTCTCAAATGCCTTTGTGAAGAGGTGGACACGACCGCGTGGCACAGCTTTCGCTCTGTTTGGAGGTTAATTTGTTCGAATCGGATTCATACTCAGTTTGGGTAACCGGAGTGTCGCCCAGCCCACATATTGTGCCTGCCGGCATCTTCTAGTTGTTCTCAATCAGTGCATGAATCTCATAGTACAGGCACCTTTTGGCTTTTCCCGAGTTGCTCGACGGGGTCAATTTGTGTGTTACTGTACTATTCGCGTCGCGAATTACACGATCGGATCAGTACTGTTGGAATCAGGCGTCCGGCATCAGAGCAAGTCTTGAGCCCCAATAAACTCCTCTAGACGAACTCCTAGGTGTCTCAACCTGATCTCGACTTCGTGCGAGTCTCCACCGGAACATCTCCTCCGATTTATCGGCCGAGTGTAAAAGGTGCTGCGACAATCATCAATCGTGCTATTTACCGAGGCATCGACTCCAACCACCAATTTAAATATATATTTGTAAATAACTAATCGAAATTTCACATAAAGCATTTACATTCCTTTCGCATCTTCGAGCGCCGACTCATTGAAAGTCACTAGATTGAACGAAACAGAATTGTATTACAAAATTTCGTAAAACGAAACTCTTATTGTTAAATATACATGTATGTACGTATGTGTTGGCTTTGCAGAATATATATATATATTGTCCTATGTTAACTCTAAATGAAAGAGGTTTCTAACTTTCTTTAACGACCAGTCAGACCACTCCGCTATCCAGTACCTGGAGGCCCGAACCCTCCATTTAAATCATTCATAGATTAAAGCACGTTTATTCTTACTGAGAAGCCCAGGCTGGGCTTTAAACCAGACAGAATTCACAGAAAATATAACGACAAAATTCGTAGAAGCAACGCCCGTCTCCGGGCGTATCTAAATAAACAAAACAACGTTTACAACACATTCACAATCATACAATCGCAATCATACAATCACAATCACAATAATACAATCACAATCATACAATCTCAATCGTACAATCACAATCATACAATCACAATCACACAATCCCAATCATACTATGGCAATCATACAATCGCAATCATACAATCACAATCATACAATCACAATCATACAATCACAATCATACTATCGCAATGATACAATCACAATCATACAACCACAATCATACGAAGACAATCATACAATTACTACTATACAATCACAATCATACAAAAACAATCATACAATCACAATCATACGATGACAATCCTACAATTACTACTATACAATCACAATCACACAAGAACAATCATACAATCACAATCATACAATCACAATCATACAATCACAATCATACAATCACAATCATACATTCACAATCATACAATCACAATCATACAATCACAATCATACAATCACAATCATACAATCACAATAATACAATCATAATCATACAATCTCCATCATACAATCCCAATCATACAATCACAATCATACAATCACTATCATACAATCACAATCATACAACCACAATCATACAATCACAATCATACTATCACAATCATTCAATCACAATCATACAATCACAATCATACAATCACAATCATACAATCACAATCATACAATCACAATCATACAAAAACAGTCATACAATCAAAATCATACAATCACAATCATACAATCACAATCATGCAATCACAATCATACAATCACTATCATATGATCACAATCACACAATCACAATGATACAATCACAATCATACAATCACAATCATACAATCACAATCATACAATCACAATCATACAATCACAATCATACAATCACAATCATGCAATTACAATCATACGATCATAATCATACAAGAACAATCATACAATCACAATAATAGAACAATAATTATACAACCACAATCAAACGATCACAATCATCCAATCACAATCATACGATCACAATCGTACGATCACAATCATACAATCACAATCATACAAAAACAATCATACAATCACAATCATACACTCACAATCATACGCTCACAATCATTCAATCACAATGATACAATCACAATCATACAATCACAATCATACGATCACAATCATACGATCACAATCATACGAAGGCAATCATACAATTACTACTATACAATCACAATCATACAAAAACAATCATACAATCACAATCATATGATGACAATCATACAATTACTACTATACAATCACAATCATACGAAAACAATCATACAATCTCAATCATACAATCACAATCATACAATCACAATCATCCAATCACAATCATACGATCACAATCGTACGATCACAATCATACAATCACAATCATACAAAAACAATCATACAATCACAATCATACAATCACAATAATACAATCACAATCATACAATCTCAATCATACAATCACAATTATACAATCACAATCATACAATCACAATCATACAATCACAATCATACTATCGCAATCATACAATCACAATCATACAATCACAATCATACAATCACAATCATACTATCGCAATCATACAATCACATTCGTACAATCACAATCATACAATCACAATAATACAATCACAATCATACAATCACAATCATACAATCACAATCATACAATCACAATCATACAATCACAATCATACAATCACAATCATACTATCGCAATCATACAATCACAATCATACAATCACAATCATACAATCACAATCATACAATCACAATCATACAATCACAATCATACGATCACAATCATACGATCACAATCATACGAAGACAATCATACAATTACTACTATACAATCACAATCATACAAAAACAATCATACAATCACAATCATACGATGACAATCATACAATTACTACTATACAATCACAATCATACAAAAACAACCATACAATCACAATCATACAATCACAGTCATACAATCACAATCATACATTCACAATCATACAATCACAATCATACAATCACAATCATACAATCACAATAATACAATCACAATCATACAATCTCAATCATACAATCACAATCATACAATCACAATCATACAATCACAATCATACAATCACAATCATACAATCACAATCATACAATCACAATCATACTATCGCAATCATACAATCACAACCATACAATCACAATCATACAATCAGAATCATACAATCACAATAATACAATCACAATCATACAATCTCAATCATACAATCGCAATCATACAATCACAATCATACAATCCCAATCATACTATCGCAATCATACAATCACAATCATACAATCACAATCGTACAATCACAATTATACAATCACAATCATTCAATCACAATCATGCAATCACAATCATACAATCACAATCATACAATCACAATCATACAATCACAATCATATAAAAACAGTCATACAATCACAATGATACAAACACAATCATACAATCACAATCATACAATCACAATCATACAATCACAATCATAAAATCACAATCATACAATCACAATCATACTATCACAATCATACGATCACAATCATACGAAGACAATCATACAATTACTACTATACAATCACAATCATACAAAAACAATCATACAAACACAATCATACGATGGCAAACATACAATTACTACTATACAATCACAATCATACAAAAACAATCATACAATCACAATCACACATTCACAATCATACAATCGCAATCATACAATCACAATCACAATAATACAATCACAATCATACAATCTCAATCGTACAATCACAATCATACAATCACAATCACACAATCCCAATCATACTATGGCAATCATACAATCGCAATCATACAATCACAATCATACAATCACAATCATACAATCACAATCATACTATCGCAATGATACAATCACAATCATACAACCACAATCATACGAAGACAATCATACAATTACTACTATACAATCACAATCATACAAAAACAATCATACAATTACAATCATACGATGACAATCCTACAATTACTACTATACAATCACAATCACACAAGAACAATCATACAATCACAATCATACAATCACAATCATACAATCACAATCATACAATCACAATCATACATTCACAATCATACAATCACAATCATACAATCACAATCATACAATCACAATCATACAATCACAATAATACAATCATAATCATACAATCTCCATCATACAATCCCAATCATACAATCACAATCATACAATCACTATCATACAATCACAATCATACAATCACAATCATACAATCACAATCATACAATCACAATCATACAAAAACAGTCATACAATCAAAATCATACAATCACAATCATACAATCACAATCATGCAATCACAATCATACAATCACTATCATATGATCACAATCACACAATCACAATCATACAATCACAATCATACAATCACAATCATACAATCACAATAATACAATCACAATCATACAATCTCAATCATACAATCACAATCATACAATCACAATTATACAATCACAATCATACAATCACAATCATACAATCACAATCATACTATCGCAATCATACAATCACAATCATACAATCACAATCATACAATCACAATCATACTATCGCAATCATACAATCACAATCATACAATCACAATCATACAATCACAATCATACAATCACAATCATGCAATTACAATCATACGATCATAATCATACAAGAACAATCATACAATCACAATAATAGAACAATAATTATACAACCACAATCAAACGATCACAATCATCCAATCACAATCATACGATCACAATCGTACGATCACAATCATACAATCACAATCATACAAAAACAATCATACATTCACAATCATACACTCACAATCATACGCTCACAATCATTCAATCACAATGATACAATCACAATCATACAATCACAATCATACGATCACAATCATACGATCACAATCATACGAAGACAATCATACAATTACTACTATACAATCACAATCATACAAAAACAATCATACAATCACAATCATATGATGACAATCATACAATTACTACTATACAATCACAATCATACGAAAACAATCATACAATCTCAATCATACAATCACAATCATACAATCACAATCATCCAATCACAATCATACGATCACAATCGTACGATCACAATCATACAATCACAATCATACAAAAACAATCATACAATCACAATCATACAATCACAATAATACAATCACAATCATACAATCTCAATCATACAATCACAATTATACAATCACAATCATACAAGCACAATCATACAATCACAATCATACTATCGCAATCATACAATCACATTCATACAATCACAATCATACAATCACAATCATACTATCGCAATCATACAATCACATTCGTACAATCACAATCATACAATCACAATAATACAATCACAATCATACAATCACAATCATACAATCACAATCATACAATCACAATCATACAATCACAATCATACAATCACAATCATACTACCGCAATCATACAATCACAATCATACAATCACAATCATACAATCACAATCATACAATCACAATCATACAATCACAATCATACGATCACAATCATACGAAGACAATCATACAATTACTACTATACAATCACAATCATACAAAAACAATCATACAATCACAATCATACGATGACAATCATACAATTACTACTATACAATCACAATCATACAAAAACAACCATACAATCACAATCATACAATCACAATCATACAATCACAATCATACATTCACAATCATACAATCACAATCATACAATCACAATCATACAATCACAATAATACAATCACAATCATACAATCTCAATCATACAATCACAATCATACAATCACAATCATACAATCACACTCATACAATCACAATCATACAATCACAATCATACATTCACAATCATACAATCACAATCATACAATCAGAATCATACAATCACAATAATACAATCACAATCATACAATCTCAATCATACAATCGCAATCATACAATCACAATCATACAATCCCAATCATACTATCGCAATCATACAATCACAATCATACAATCACAATCGTACAATCACAATTATACAATCACAATCATTCAATCACAATCATGCAATCACAATCATACAATCACAATCATACAATCACAATCATATAAAAACAGTCATACAATCACAATCATACAATCACAATCATACAATCACAATCATACAATCACAATCATACAATCACAATCATACAATCAAAATCATACTATCACAATCATACGATCACAATCATACTATCACAATCATACGATCACAATCATACGAAGACAATCATACAATTACTACTATACAATCACAGTCATACGAAAACAATCATACAAACACAATCATACGATGGCAAACATACAATTACTACTATACAATCACAATCATACAAAAACAATCATACAATCACAATCACACATTCACAATCATACAATCACAATCATACAATCACAATCACAATAATACAATCACAATCATACAATCTCAATCATACAATCACAATCATACAATCACAATCACACAATCCCAATCATACTATGGCAATCATACAATCGCAATCATACAATCACAATCATACAATCACAATCATACAATCACAATCATACTATCGCAATGATACAATCACAATCATACAACCACAATCATACGAAGACAATCATACAATTACTACTATACAATCACAATCATACAAAAACAATCATACAATCACAATCATACGATGACAATCCTACAATTACTACTATACAATCACAATCACACAAGAACAATCATACAATCACAATCATACAATCACAATCATACAATCACAATCATACAATCACAATCATACAATCACAATCATACAATCACAATCATACATTCACAATCATACAATCACAATCATACAATCACAATCATACAATCACAATCATACAATCACAATAATACAATCATAATCATACAATCTCAATCATACAATCCCAATCATACAATCACAATCATACAATCACTATCATACAATCACAATCATACAACCACAATCATACAATCACAATCATACTATCACAATCATTCAATCACAATCATACAATCACAATCATACAATCACAATCATACAATCACAATCATACAATCACAATCATACAATCACAATCATACAAAAACAGTCATACAATCAAAATCATACAATCACAATCATACAATCACAATCATGCAATCACAATCATACAATCACAATCATATGATCACAATCACACAATCACAATGAGACAATCACAATCATACAATCACAATCATACAATCACAATCATACAATCACAATCATACGATCACAATCATACGAAGACAATCATACAATTACTACTATACAATCACAATCATACAAAAACAATCATACAATCACAATCATACAATCACAATCATACAATCACAATCATACATTCACAATCATACAATCACAATCATACAATCACAATCATACAATCACAATAATACAATCACAATCATACAATCTCAATCATACAATCACAATCATACAATCACAATTATACAATCACAATCATACAATCACAATCATACAATCACAATCATACTATCGCAATCATACAATCACAATCATACAATCACAATCATACAATCACAATCATACTATCGCAATCATACAATCACAATCATACAATCACAATCATACAATCACAATCATACAATCACAATCATGCAATTACAATCTTACGATCATAATCATACAAGAACAATCATACAATCACAATAATAGAACAATAATTATACAACCACAATCAAACGATCACAATCATCCAATCACAATCATACGATCACAATCGTACGATCACAATCATACAATCACAATCATACAAAAACAATCATACAATCACAATCATACACTCACAATCATACGCTCACAATCATTCAATCACAATGATACAATCACAATCATACAATCACAATCATACGATCACAATCATACGATCACAATCATACGAAGACAATCATACAATTACTACTATACAATCACAATCATACAAAAACAATCATACAATCACAATCATATGATGACAATCATACAATTACTACTATACAATCACAATCATACGAAAACAATCATACAATCTCAATCATACAATCACAATCATACAATCACAATCATACATTCACAATCATACAATAACAATCATACAATCACAATCACACAATCACAATAATACAATCACAATCATACAATCTCAATCAGACAATCACAATCATACAATCACAAACATACAATCACAATCATGCTATCGCAGTCATACAATCACTATCGTACGATCACAATCATACGAAGACAATCATACAATTACTACTATACAATCACAATCATACGATCACAATCATACGAAGACAATCATACGATGACAATCATACAATTACTACTATACAATCACAATCATACAAAAACAACCATACAATCACAATCATACAATCACAATCATACAATCACAATCATACATTCACATTCATACAATCACAATCATACAATCACAATCATACAATCACAATAATACAATCACAATCATACACCCACAATCATACAATCATAATCATACTATCAGAATCATTCAATCACAATCATACAATCACAATCATACAATCACAATCATACAAAAACAGTCATACAATCAAAATCATACAATCGCAATCATACAATCACAATCATGCAATCACAATCATACAATCACAATCATATGATCACAATCACACAATCACAATGATACAATCACAATCATACAATCACAATCATACAATCACAATCATACAATCACAATCATACGATCACAATCATACGAAGACAATCATACAATTACTACTATACAATCACAATCATACAAAAACAATCATACAATCACAATCATACAATCACAATCATACAATCACAATCATACATTCACAATCATACAATCACAATCATACAATCACAATCATACAATCACAATAATACAATCACAATCATACAATCTCAATCATACAATCACAATCATACAATCACAATTATACAATCACAATCATACAATCACAATCATACAATCAAAATCATACTATCGCAATCATACAATCACAATCATACAATCACAATCATACAATCACAATCATACTATCGCAATCATACAATCACAATCATACTATCACAATCATACAATCACAATAATACAATCACAATCATACAATCACAATCATAAAATCACAATCATACAATCACAATCATACAAAAACAATCATACAATCACAATCATACAATCACAATCATATGATCACAATCATACAATCACAATGATACAATCACAATCATAAAATCACAATCATACAATCACAATCATACAATCACAATCATACGATCACAATCATACGAAGACAATCATACAATTACTACTATACAATCACAATCATACAAAAACAATCATACAATCACAATCATACGATGACAATCATACAATTACTACTATACAATCACAATCATATAAAAACGACCATACAATCACAATCATACAATCACAATCATACTATCGCAATCATACAATCACAATCATACAATCACAATCATACAATCACAATCATACTATCGCAATCATACAATCACAATCATACTATCACAATCATACAATCACAATAATACAATCACAATCATACAATCACAATCATAAAATCACAATCATACAATCACAATCATACAAAAACAATCATACAATCACAATCATACAATCACAATCATATGCTCACAATCATACAATCACAATGATACAATCACAATCATAAAATCACAATCATACAATCACTATCATACAATCACAATCATACAATCACAATCATACGATCACAATCATACGAAGACAATCATACAATTACTACTATACAATCACAATCATACAAAAACAATCATACAATCACAATCATACGATGACAATCATACAATTACTACTATACAATCACAATCATATAAAAACGACCATACAATCACAATCATACAATCACAATCATACAATCACAATCATACATTCACAATCATACAATCACAATCATACAATCACAATCATACAATCACAATAATACAATCACAATCATACAATCTCAATCATACAATCACAATCATATGATCACAATCACACAATCACAATGATACAATCACAATCATACAATCACAATCATACAATCACAATCATACAATCACAATCATACGATCACAATCATACGAAGACAATCATACAATTACTACTATACAATCACAATCATACAAAAACAATCATACAATCACAATCATACAATCACAATCATACAATCACAATCATACATTCACAATCATACAATCACAATCATACAATCACAATCATACAATCACAATAATACAATCACAATCATACAATCTCAATCATACAATCACAATCATACAATCACAATTATACAATCACAATCATACAATCACAATCATACAATCACAATCATACTATCGCAATCATACTATCGCAATCATACAATCACAATCATACAATCACAATCATACAATCACAATCATACTATCGCAATCATACAATCACAATCATACTATCACAATCATACAATCACAATAATACAATCACAATCATACAATCACAATCATAAAATCACAATCATACAATCACAATCATACAAAAACAATCATACAATCACAATCATACAATCACAATCATATGATCACAATCATACAATCACAATGATACAATCACAATCATAAAATCACAATCATACAATCACAATCATACAATCACAATCATACAATCACAATCATACGATCACAATCATACGAAGACAATCATACAATTACTACTATACAATCACAATCATACAAAAACAATCATACAATCACAATCATACGATGACAATCATACAATTACTACTATACAATCACAATCATATAAAAACGACCATACAATCACAATCATACAATCACAATCATACTATCGCAATCATACAATCACAATCATACAATCACAATCATACAATCACAATCATACTATCGCAATCATACAATCACAATCATACTATCACAATCATACAATCACAATAATACAATCACAATCATACAATCACAATCATAAAATCACAATCATACAATCACAATCATACAAAAACAATCATACAATCACAATCATACAATCACAATCATATGCTCACAATCATACAATCACAATGATACAATCACAATCATAAAATCACAATCATACAATCACAATCATACAATCACAATCATACAATCAAAATCATACGATCACAATCATACGAAGACAATCATACAATTACTACTATACAATCACAATCATACAAAAACAATCATACAATCACAATCATACGATGACAATCATACAATTACTACTATACAATCACAATCATATAAGAACGACCATACAATCACAATCATACAATCACAATCATACAATCACAATCATACATTCACAATCATACAATCACAATCATACAATCACAATCATACAATCACAATAATACAATCACAATCATACAATCTCAATCATACAATCACAATCATACAATCACAATCATGCAATCACAATCATACAATCACAATCATACAATCACAATCATACAATCACAATCATACAATCACAATCATACTATCGCAATCATACAATCACAATCATACAATCACAATCATACAATCACTATCATACGATCACAATCATACGAAGACAATCATACAATTACTACTATACAATCACAATCATACAAAAACAATCATACAATCACAATCATACGATGACAATCATACAATTACTACTATACAATCACAATCATATAAAAACAACCATACAATCTCAATCATACAATCACAATCATACAATCACAATCATACAATCACAATCATACAATCACAATCATACAATCACAATCATACAATCACAATCATACAATCACAATCATACAATCACAATCATACAATCACAATCATACAATCACAATCATACAATCACAATCATACAATCACAATCATGCAATCACAATCATGCAATCACAATCATACAATCACAATCATATGATCACAATCACACAATCACAATGAGACAATCACAATCATACAATCACAATCATACAATCACAATCATACAATCACAATCATACGATCACAATCATACGAAGACAATCATACAATTACTACTATACAATCACAATCATACAAAAACAATCATACAATCACAATCATACTATCACAATCATACAATCACAATAATACAATCACAATCATACAATCACAATCATAAAATCACAATCATACAATCACAATCATACAAAAACAATCATACAATCACAATCATACAATCACAATCATATGATCACAATCATACAATCACAATGATACAATGACAATCATAAAATCACAATCATACAATCACAATCATACAATCACAATCATACAATCACAATCATACGATCACAATCATACGAAGACAATCATACAATTACTACTATACAATCACAATCATACAAAAACAATCATACAATCACAATCATACGATGACAATCATACAATTACTACTATACAATCACAATCATATAAAAACGACCATACAATCACAATCATACAATCACAATCATACTATCGCAAACATACAATCACAATCATACAATCACAATCATACAATCACAATCATACTATCGCAATCATACAATCACAATCATACTATCACAATCATACAATCACAATAATACAATCACAATCATACAATCACAATCATAAAATCACAATCATACAATCACAATCATACAAAAACAATCATACAATCACAATCATACAATCACAATCATACAATCACAATCATATGCTCACAATCATACAATCACAATGATACAATCACAATCATAAAATCACAATCATACAATCACAATCATACAATCACAATCATACAATCACAATCATACGATCACAATCATACGAAGACAATCATACAGTTACTACTATACAATCACAATCATACAAAAACAATCATACAATCACAATCATACGATGACAATCATACAATTACTACTATACAATCACAATCATATAAAAACGACCATACAATCACAATCATACAATCACAATCATACAATCACAAGCATACATTCACAATCATACAATCACAATCATACAATCACAATCATACAATCACAATAATACAATCACAATCATACAATCTCAATCATACAATCACAATCATACAATCACAATCATGCAATCACAATCATACAATCACAATCATACAATCACAATCATACAATCACAATCATACAATCACAATCATACTATCGCAATCATACAATCACAATCATACAATCACAATCATACAATCACTATCATACGATCACAATCATACGAAGACAATCATACAATTACTACTATACAATCACAATCATACAAAAACAATCATACAATCACAATCATACGATGACAATCATACAATTACTACTATACAATCACAATCATATAAAAACAACCATACAATCTCAATCATACAATCACAATCATACAATCACAATCATACAATCACAATCATACAATCACAATCATACAATCACAATCATACAATCACAATCATACAATCACAATCATACAATCACAATCATACAATCACAATCATACAATCACAATCATACAATCACAATCATGCAATCACAATCATACAATCACAATCATATGATCACAATCACACAATCACAATGAGACAATCACAATCATACAATCACAATCATACAATCACAATCATACAATCACAATCATACGATCACAATCATACGAAGACAATCATACAATTACTACTATACAATCACAATCATACAAAAACAATCATACAATCACAATCATACAATCACAATCATACAATCACAATCATACATTCACAATCATACAATCACAATCATACAATCACAATCATACAATCACAATAATACAATCACAATCATACAATCTCAATCATACAATCACAATCATACAAAAACAATCATACAATCACAATCATACAATCACAATCATACAATCACAATCATACATTCACAATCATACAATCACAATCATACAATCACAATCATACAATCACAATAATACAATCACAATCATACAATCTCAATCATACAATCACAATCATACAATCACAATTATACAATCACAATCATACAATCACAATCATACAATCACAATCATACTATCGCAATCATACAATCACAATCATACAATCACAATCATACAATCACAATCATACTATCGCAATCATACAATCACAATCATACTATCACAACCATACAATCACAATAATACAATCACAATCATACAATCACAATCATAAAATCACAATCATACAATCACAATCATACAAAAACAATCATACAATCACAATCATACAATCACAATCATATGATCACAATCATACAATCACAATGATACAATCACAATCATAAAATCACAATCATACAATCACAATCATACAATCACAATCATACAATCACAATCATACGATCACAATCATACGAAGACAATCATACAATTACTACTATACAAGCACAATCATACAAAAACAATCATACAATCACAATCATACGATGACAATCATACAATTACTACTATACAAACACAATCATATAAAAACGACCATACAATCACAATCATACAATCACAATCATACTATCGCAATCATACAATCACAATCATACAATCACAATCATACAATCACAATCATACTATCGCAATCATACAATCACAATCATACTATCACAATCATACAATCACAATAATACAATCACAATCATACAATCACAATCATAAAATCACAATCATACAATCACAATCATACAAAAACAATCATACAATCACAATCATACAATCACAATCATATGCTCACAATCATACAATCACAATGATACAATCACAATCATAAAATCACAATCATACAATCACAATCATACAATCACAATCATACAATCACAATCATACGATCACAATCATACGAAGACAATCATACAATTACTACTATACAATCACAATCATACAAAAACAATCATACAATCACAATCATACGATGACAATCATACAATTACTACTATACAATCACAATCATATAAAAACGACCATACAATCACAATCATACAATCACAATCATACAATCACAATCATACATTCACAATCATACAATCACAATCATACAATCACAATCATACAATCACAATAATACAATCACAATCATACAATCTCAATCATACAATCACAATCATATGATCACAATCACACAATCACAATGATACAATCACAATCATACAATCACAATCATACAATCACAATCATACAATCACAATCATACGATCACAATCATACGAAGACAATCATACAATTACTTCTATACAATCACAATCATACAAAAACAATCATACAATCACAATCATACAATCACAATCATACAATCACAATCATACATTCACAATCATACAATCACAATCATACAATCACAATCATACAATCACAATAATACAATCACAATCATACAATCTCAATCATACAATCACAATCATACAATCACAATTATACAATCACAATCATACAATCACAATCATACAATCACAATCATACTATCGCAATCATACAATCACAATCATACAATCACAATCATACAATCACAATCATACTATCGCAATCATACAATCACAATCATACTATCACAATCATACAATCACAATAATACAATCACAATCATACAATCACAATCATAAAATCACAATCATACAATCACAATCATACAAAAACAATCATACAATCACAATCATACAATCACAATCATATGATCACAATCATACAATCACAATGATACAATCACAATCATAAAATCACAATCATACAATCACAATCATACAATCACAATCATACAATCACAATCATACGATCACAATCATACGAAGACAATCATACAATTACTACTATACAATCACAATCATACAAAAACAATCATACAATCACAATCATACGATGACAATCATACAATTACTACTATACAATCACAATCATATAAAAACGACCATACAATCACAATCATACAAACACAATCATACTATCGCAATCATACAATCACAATCATACAATCACAATCATACAATCACAATCATACTATCGCAATCATACAATCACAATCATACTATCACAATCATACAATCACAATAATACAATCACAATCATACAATCACAATCATAAAATCACAATCATACAATCACAATCATACAAAAACAATCATACAATCACAATCATACAATCACAATCATATGCTCACAATCATACAATCACAATGATACAATCACAATCATAAAATCACAATCATACAATCACAATCATACAATCACAATCATACAATCACAATCATACGATCACAATCATACGAAGACAATCATACAATTACTACTATACAATCACAATCATACAAAAACAATCATACAATCACAATCATACGATGACAATCATACAATTACTACTATACAATCACAATCATATAAAAACGACCATACAATCGCAATCATACAATCACAATCATACAATCACAATCATACAATCACAATAATACAATCACAATCATACAATCACAATCATACAATCACAATCATACAATCACAATCATACAATCACAATCATACTATCGCAATCATACAATCACAATCATACAATCACAATCATACAATCACAATCATACTATCGCAATCATACAATCACAATCATACAATCACAATCATACAATCACAATCATACAATCACAATCATACAATCACAATCATGCAATTGCAATCTTACGATCATAATCATACAAGAACAATCATACAATCACAATAATAGAACAATAATTATACAACCACAATCAAACGATCACAATCATCCAATCACAATCATACGATCACAATCGTACGATCACAATCATACAATCACAATCATACAAAAACAATGATACAATCACAATCATACACTCACAATCATACGCTCACAATCATTCAATCACAATGATACAATCACAATCATACAATCACAATCATACGATCACAATCATACGATCACAATCATACGAAGACAATCATACAATTACTACTATACAATCACAATCATACAAAAACAATCATACAATCACAATCATATGATGACAATCATACAATTACTACTATACAATCACAATCATACGAAAACAATCATACAATCTCAATCATACAATCACAATCATACAATCACAATCATACATTCACAATCATACAATAACAATCATACAATCACAATCACACAATCACAATAATACAATCACAATCATAAAATCACAATCATACAATCACAATCATACAATCACAATCATACAATCACAATCATACAATCACAATCATACAATCACAATCATACAATCACAATCATACTATCGCAATCATACAATCACAATCATACAATCACAATCATACAATCACAATCATACTATCGCAATCATACAATCACAATCATACAATCACAATCATACAATCACAATCATACAATCACAATCATACAATCACAATCATGCAATTACAATCTTACGATCATAATCATACAAGAACAATCATACAATCACAATAATAGAACAATAATTATACAACCACAATCAAACGATCACAATCATCCAATCACAATCATACGATCACAATCGTACGATCACAATCATACAATCACAATCATACAAAAACAATCATACAATCACAATCATACACTCACAATCATACGCTCACAATCATTCAATCACAATGATACAATCACAATCATACAATCACAATCATACGATCACAATCATACGATCACAATCATACGAAGACAATCATACAATTACTACTATACAATCACAATCATACAAAAACAATCATACAATCACAATCATATGATGACAATCATACTATTACTACTATACAATCACAATCATACGAAAACAATCATACAATCTCAATCATACAATCACAATCATACAATCACAATCATACATTCACAATCATACAATAACAATCATACAATCACAATCACACAATCACAATAATACAATCACAATCATACAATCTCAATCAGACAATCACAATCATACAATCACAAACATACAATCACAATCATGCTATCGCAGTCATACAATCACTATCGTACGATCACAATCATACGAAGACAATCATACAATTACTACTATACAATCACAATCATACGATCACAATCATACGAAGACAATCATACGATGACAATCATACAATTACTACTATACAATCACAATCATACAAAAACAACCATACAATCACAATCATACAATCACAATCATACAATCACAATCATACATTCACATTCATACAATCACAATCATACAATCACAATCATACAATCACAATAATACAATCACAATCATACACCCACAATCATACAATCACAATCATACTATCACAATCATTCAATCACAATCATACAATCACAATCATACAATCACAATCATACAATCACAATCATACAATCACAATCATACAAAAACAGTCATACAATCAAAATCATACAATCGCAATCATACAATCACAATCATGCAATCACAATCATACAATCACAATCATATGATCACAGTCACACAATCACAATGATACAATCACAATCATACAATCACAATCATACAATCACAATCATACAATCACAATCATACGATCACAATCATACGAAGACAATCATACAATTACTACTATACAATCACAATCATACAAAAACAATCATACAATCACAATCATACAATCACAATCATACAATCACAATCATACATTCACAATCATACAATCACAATCATACAATCACAATCATACAATCACAATAATACAATCACAATCATACAATCTCAATCATACAATCACAATCATACAATCACAATTATACAATCACAATCATACAATCACAATCATACAATCACAATCATACTATCGCAATCATACAATCACAATCATACAATCACAATCATACAATCACAATCATACTATCGCAATCATACAATCACAATCATACTATCACAATCATACAATCACAATAATACAATCACAATCATACAATCACAATCATAAAATCACAATCATACAATCACAATCATACAAAAACAATCATACAATCACAATCATACAATCACAATCATATGATCACAATCATACAATCACAATGATACAATCACAATCATAAAATCACAATCATACAATCACAATCATACAATCACAATCATACAATCACAATCATACGATCACAATCATACGAAGACAATCATACAATTACTACTATACAATCACAATCATACAAAAACAATCATACAATCACAATCATACGATGACAATCATACAATTACTACTATACAATCACAATCATATAAAAACGACCATACAATCACAATCATACAATCACAATCATACTATCGCAATCATACAATCACAATCATACAATCACAATCATACAATCACAATCATACTATCGCAATCATACAATCACAATCATACAATCACAATCATACATTCACAATCATACAATCACAATCATACAATCACAATCATACAATCACAATAATACAATCACAATCATACAATCTCAATCATACAATCACAATCACACAATCACAATGATACAATCACAATCATACAATCACAATCATACAATCACAATCATACAATCACAATCATACGATCACAATCATACGAAGACAATCATACAATTACTACTATACAATCACAATCATACAAAAACAATCATACAATCACAATCATACAATCACAATCATACAATCACAATCATACATTCACAATCATACAATCACAATCATACAATCACAATCATACAATCACAATAATACAATCACAATCATACAATCTCAATCATACAATCACAATCATACAATCACAATTATACAATCACAATCATACAATCACAATCATACAATCACAATCATACTATCGCAATCATACAATCACAATCATACAATCACAATCATACAATCACAATCATACTATCGCAATCATACAATCACAATCATACTATCACAATCATACAATCACAATAATACAATCACAATCATACAATCACAATCATACAATCACAATCATACAATCACAATCATACAATCACAATCATACAATCACAATCATACGATCACAATCATACGAAGACAATCATACAATTACTACTATACAATCACAATCATACAAAAGCAATCATACAATCACAATCATACGATGACAATCATACAATTACTACTATACAATCACAATCATACAATCACAATCATACGATGACAATCATACAATTACTACTATACAATCACAATCATACAAAAACAATCATACAATCACAATCATACAATCACAATCATACATTCACAATCATACAATCACAATCATACAATCACAATCATACAATCACAATAATACAATCACAATCATACAATCTCAATCATACAATCACAATCATACAATCACAATCATACAATCACAATCATACAATCACAATCATACTATCGCAATCATACAATCACAATAATACAATCACAATCATACAATCACAATCATACAATTACAATCATACAATCACAATCATACAATCACAATCATACAATCACAATCATACAATCACAATCATACAATCACAATCATACTATCGCAATCATACAATCACAATCATACAATCACAATCATACAATCACAATCATACAATCACAATCATGCAATTACAATCATACGATCATAATCATACAAGACCAATCATACGATCACAATAATAGAACCATAATTATACAACCACAATCAAACGATCACAATCATACAATCACAATCATACGATCACAATCGTACGATCACAATCATACAACCACAATCATACGAAGACAATCATACAATTACTACTATACAATCACAATCATACAAAAACAATCATACAATCACAATCATACGATGACAATCATACAATTACTACTATACAATCACAATCATATAAAAACGACCATACAATCACAATCATACAATCACAATCATACTATCGCAATCATACAATCACAATCATACAATCACAATCATACAATCACAATCATACTATCGCAATCATACAATCACAATCATACTATCACAATCATACAATCACAATAATACAATCACAATCATACAATCACAATCATAAAATCACAATCATACAATCACAATCATACAAAAACAATCATACAATCACAATCATACAATCACAATCATATGCTCACAATCATACAATCACAATGATACAATCACAATCATAAAATCACAATCATACAATCACAATCATACAATCACAATCATACAATCACAATCATACGATCACAATCATACGAAGACAATCATACAATTACTACTATACAATCACAATCATACAAAAACAATCATACAATCACAATCATACGATGACAATCATACAATTACTACTATACAATCACAATCATATAAAAACGACCATACAATCGCAATCATACAATCACAATCATACAATCACAATCATACAATCACAATAATACAATCACAATCATACAATCACAATCATACAATCACAATCATACAATCACAATCATACAATCACAATCATACGATCACAATCATACGAAGACAATCATACAATTACTACTATACAATCACAATCATACAAAAGCAATCATACAATCACAATCATACGATGACAATCATACAATTACTACTATACAATCACAATCATACAATCACAATCATACGATGACAATCATACAATTACTACTATACAATCACAATCATACAAAAACAATCATACAATCACAATCATACAATCACAATCATACATTCACAATCATACAATCACAATCATACAATCACAATCATACAATCACAATAATACAATCACAATCATACAATCTCAATCATACAATCACAATCATACAATCACAATCATACAATCACAATCATACAATCACAATCATACTATCGCAATCATACAATCACAATAATACAATCACAATCATACAATCACAATCATACAATTACAATCATACAATCACAATCATACAATCACAATCATACAATCACAATCATACAATCACAATCATACAATCACAATCATACTATCGCAATCATGCAATCACAATCATACAATCACAATCATACAAAAACAATCATACAATCACAATATTACGATCACAATCATACGTAGACAATCATACAATTACTACTAAACAATCACAATCATACAAAAACAATCATTCAATCACAATCATACGATGACAATCATACAATTACTACTATACAATCACAATCATACAAAAACAATCATACAATCACAATCATACAATCACAATCATACAATCACAATCATACAATCACAATAATACAATCACAATCATACAATCTCAATCATACAATCACAATCATACAATCACAATCATACAATCACAATCATACAATCACAATCATACTATCGCAATCATACAATCACAATAATACAATCACAATCATACAATCACAATCATACAATTACAATCATACAATCACAATCATACAATCACAATCATACAATCACAATCATACAATCACAATCATACAATCACAATCATACTATCGCAATCATACAATCACAATCATACAATCACAATCATACAATCACAATCATACAATCACAATCATGCAATTACAATCATACGTTCATAATCATACAAGACCAATCATACGATCACAATAATAGAACCATAATTATACAACCACAATCAAACGATCACAATCATACAATCACAATCATACGATCACAATCGTACGATCACAATCATACAACCACAATCATACGAAGACAATCATACAATTACTACTATACAATCACAATCATACAAAAACAATCATACAATCACAATCATACGATGACAATCCTACAATTACTACTATACAATCACAATCACACAAGAACAATCATACAATCACAATCATACAATCACAATCATACAATCACAATCATACAATCACAATCATACATTCACAATCATACAATCACAATCATACAATCACAATCATACAATCACAGTAATAAAATCACAATCATACAATCTCAATCATACAATCCCAATCATACAATCACAATCATACAATCACAATCATACAATCACAATAATACAATCACAATCATACAATCACAATCATACAATCACAATCATACAATCACAATCATACAAAAACAATCATACAATCACAATCATACAATCACAATCATATGATCACAATGATACAATCACAATCATAAAATCACAATCATACAATCACAATCATACAATCACAATCATACAATCACAATCATACGATCACAATCATACGAAGACAATCATACAATTACTACTATACAATCACAATCATACAAAAACAATCATACAATCACAATCATACGATGACAATCATACAATTACTACTATACAATCACAATCATATAAAAACAACCATACAATCACAATCATACAATCACAATCATACAATCACAATCATACAATCACAATCATACATTCACAATCATACAATCACAATCATACAATCACAATCATACAATCACAATAATACAATCACAATCATACAATCTCAATCATACAATCACAATCATACAATCACAATCATACAATCACAATCGTACAATCACAATCATACAATCACAATCATACTATCACAATCATACAATCACAATCATACAATCACAATCGTACAATCACAATCATACAATCACAATCATACTATCGCAATCATACAATCACAATAATACAATCACAATCATACAATCACAATCATACAATTACAATCATACAATCACAATCATACAATCACAATCATACAATCACAATCATACAATCACAATCATACAATCACAATCATACTATCGCAATCATACAATCACAATCATACAATCACAATCATACAATCACAATCATACAATCACAATCATACAATCACAATCATGCAATTACAATCATACGATCATAATCATACAAGAACAATCATACAATCACAATAATAGAACCATAATTATACAACCACAATCAAACGATCACAATCATACAACCACAATCATACGATCACGATCGTACGATCACAATCATACAATCACAATCATACAAAAACAATCATACAATCACAATCATACACTCACAATCATACAATCGCAATCATACAATCACAATCATACAAAAACAATCATACAATCACAATCATATAATCACACTCATAAAATTGCAATCATACAATCGCAATCATACAATCACAATCATACCTTCACAATCATACAAGCACAATCATACAATCACAATCATACAATCACAATCATACAAAAACAATCATGCAATCACAATCATATAATCACAATCATACAATCACAATGATACAATCACAATCATACAATCACAATCATACTATCGCAATCATACAATCACAATCATACAATCACAATCATACAATCACAATCATACAATCACAATCATGCAATTACAATCATACGATCATAATCATACAAGAACAATCATACAATCACAATAATAGAACCATAATTATACAACCACAATCAAACGATCACAATCATACAATCACAATCATACGATCACAATCGTACGATCACAATCATACAATCACAATCATACAAAAACAATCATACAATCACAATCATACAATCTCAATCATACAATCCCAATCATACAATCACAATCATACAATCACTATCATACAATCACAATCATACAATCACAATCATACAATCACAATCATACAATCACAATCATACAATCACAATCATACAATCACAATCATACAATCACAATCATACAAAAACAATCATACAATCACAATCATACGATGACAATCATACAATTACTACTATACAATCACAATCACACAAGAACAATCATACAATCACAATCATACAATCACAATCATACAATCACAATCATACAATCACAATAATACAATCACAATCGTACAATCACAATCATACGATCACAATCATACGAAGACAATCATACAATTACTACTATACAATCACAATCATACAAAAACAATCATACAATCACAATCATACGATGACAATCATACAATTACTACTATACAATCACAATCATACAATCACAATCATACGATGACAATCATACAATTACTACTATACAATCACAATCATATAAAAACGACCATACAATCACAATCATACAATCACAATCATACTATCGCAATCATACAATCACAATCATACAATCACAATCATACAATCACAATCATACTATCGCAATCATACAATCACAATCATACTATCACAATCATACAATCACAATAATACAATCACAATCATACAATCACAATCATAAAATCACAATCATACAATCACAATCATACAAAAACAATCATACAATCACAATCATACAATCACAATCATATGCTCACAACCATACAATCACAATGATACAATCACAATCATAAAATCACAATCATACAATCACAATCATACAATCACAATCATACAATCACAATCATACGATCACAATCATACGAAGACAATCATACAATTACTACTATACAATCACAATCATACAAAAACAATCATACAATCACAATCATACGATGACAATCATACAATTACTACTATACAATCACAATCATATAAAAACGACCATACAATCACAATCATACAATCACAATCATACAATCACAATCATACAATCACAATCATACATTCACAATCATACAATCACAATCATACAATCACAATCATACAATCACAATAATACAATCACAATCATACAATCTCAATCATACAATCACAATCATACAATCACAATCATACAATCACAATCGTACAATCACAATCATACAATCATAATCATACTATCGCAATCATACAATCACAATAATACAATCACAATCATACAATCACAATCATACAATTACAATCATACAATCACAATCATACAATCACAATCATACAATCACAATCATACAATCACAATCATACAATCACAATCATACTATCGCAATCATACAATCACAATCATACAATCACAATCATACAATCACAATCATACAATCACAATCATACAATCACAATCATGCAATTACAATCATACGATCATAATCATACAAGAACAATCATACAATCACAATAATAGAACCATAACTATACAACCACAATCAAACGATCACAATCATACAATCACAATCATACAAAAACAATCATACAATCACAATCATACAATCACAATCATATGATCACAATGATACAATCACAATCATAAAATCACAATCATACAATCACAATCATACAATCACAATCATACAATCACAATCATACGATCACAATCATACGAAGACAATCATACAATTACTACTATACAATCACAATCATACAAAAACAATCATACAATCACAATCATACGATGACAATCATACAATTACTACTATACAATCACAATCATATAAAAACAACCATACAATCACAATCATACAATCACAATCATACAATCACAATCATACAAACACAATCATACATTCACAATCATACAATCACAATCATACAATCACAATCATACAATCACAATAATACAATCACAATCATACAATCTCAATCATACAATCACAATCATACAATCACAATCATACAATCACAATCGTACAATCACAATCATACAATCACAATCATACTATCGCAATCATACAATCACAATAATACAATCACAATCATACAATCACAATCATACAATCACAATCATACAAGAACAATCATACAATCACAATAATAGAACCATAATTATACAACCACAATCAAACGATCACAATCATACAATCACAATCATACGATCACAATCATACTATCGCAATCATACAATCTCAATCATACAATCCCAATCATACAATCACAATCATACAATCACTATCATACAATCACAATCATACAATCACAATCATACAATCACAATCATACAATCACAATCATACAATCACAATCATACAATCACAATCATACAATCACAATCATACAAAAACAATCATACAATCACAATCATACGATGACAATCATACAATTACTACTATACAATCACAATCACACAAGAACAATCATACAATCACAATCATACAATCACAATCATACAATCACAATCATACAATCACAATAATACAATCACAATCGTACAATCACAATCATACGATCACAATCATACGAAGACAGTCATACAATTACTACTATACAATCACAATCATACAAAAACAATCATACAATCACAATCATACGATGACAATCATACAATTACTACTATACAATCACAATCATACAATCACAATCATACGATGACAATCATACAATTACTACTATACAATCACAATCATATAAAAACGACCATACAATCACAATCATACAATCACAATCATACTATCGCAATCATACAATCACAATCATACAATCACAATCATACAATCACAATCATACTATCGCAATCATACAATCACAATCATACTATCACAATCATACAATCACAATAATACAATCACAATCATACAATCACAATCATAAAATCACAATCATACAATCACAATCATACAAAAACAATCATACAATCACAATCATACAATCACAATCATATGCTCACAACCATACAATCACAATGATACAATCACAATCATAAAATCACAATCATACAATCACAATCATACAATCACAATCATACGATCACAATCATACGAAGACAATCATACAATTACTACTATACAATCACAATCATACAAAAACAATCATACAATCACAATCATACGATGACAATCATACAATTACTACTATACAATCACAATCATATAAAAACGACCATACAATCACAATCATACAATCACAATCATACAATCACAATCATACAATCACAATCATACATTCACAATCATACAATCACAATCATACAATCACAATCATACAATCACAATAATACAATCACAATCATACAATCTCAATCATACAATCACAATCATACAATCACAATCATACAATCACAATCGTACAATCACAATCATACAATCACAATCATACTATCGCAATCATACAATCACAATAATACAATCACAATCATACAATCACAATCATACAATTACAATCATACAATCACAATCATACAATCACAATCATACAATCACAATCATACAATCACAATCATACAATCACAATCATACTATCGCAATCATACAATCACAATCATACAATCACAATCATACAATCACAATCATACAATCACAATCATACAATCACAATCATGCAATTACAATCATACGATCATAATCATACAAGAACAATCATACAATCACAATAATAGAACCATAACTATACAACCACAATCAAACGATCACAATCATACAATCACAATCATACAAAAACAATCATACAATCACAATCATACAATCACAATCATATGATCACAATGATACAATCACAATCATAAAATCACAATCATACAATCACAATCATACAATCACAATCATACAATCACAATCATACGATCACAATCATACGAAGACAATCATACAATTACTACTATACAATCACAATCATACAAAAACAATCATACAATCACAATCATACGATGACAATCATACAATTACTACTATACAATCACAATCATATAAAAACAACCATACAATCACAATCATACAATCACAATCATACAATCACAATCATACAATCACAATCATACATTCACAATCATACAATCACAATCATACAATCACAATCATACAATCACAATAATACAATCACAATCATACAATCTCAATCATACAATCACAATCATACAATCACAATCATACAATCACAATCGTACAATCACAATCATACAATCACAATCATACTATCGCAATCATACAATCACAATAATACAATCACAATCATACAATCACAATCATACAATTACAATCATACAATCACAATCATACAATCACAATCATACAATCACAATCATACAATCACAATCATACAATCACAATCATACTATCGCAATCATACAATCACAATCATACAATCACAATCATACAATCACAATCATACAATCACAATCATACAATCACAATCATGCAATTACAATCATACGATCATAATCATACAAGAACAATCATACAATCACAATAATAGAACCATAACTATACAACCACAATCAAACGATCACAATCATACAATCACAATCATACAAAAACAATCATACAATCACAATCATACAATCACAATCATATGATCACAATGATACAATCACAATCATAAAATCACAATCATACAATCACAATCATACAATCACAATCATACAATCACAATCATACGATCACAATCATACGAAGACAATCATACAATTACTACTATACAATCACAATCATACAAAAACAATCATACAATCACAATCATACGATGACAATCATACAATTACTACTATACAATCACAATCATATAAAAACAACCATACAATCACAATCATACAATCACAATCATACAATCACAATCATACAATCACAATCATACATTCACAATCATACAATCACAATCATACAATCACAATCATACAATCACAATAATACAATCACAATCATACAATCTCAATCATACAATCACAATCATACAATCACAATCATACAATCACAATCGTACAATCACAATCATACAATCACAATCATACTATCGCAATCATACAATCACAATAATACAATCACAATCATACAATCACAATCATACAATTACAATCATACAATCACAATCATACAATCACAATCATACAATCACAATCATACAATCACAATCATACAATCACAATCATACTATCGCAATCATACAATCACAATCATACAATCACAATCATACAATCACAATCATACAATCACAATCATACAATCACAATCATGCAATTACAATCATACGATCATAATCATACAAGAACAATCATACAATCACAATAATAGAACCATAATTATACAACCACAATCAAACGATCACAATCATACAATCACAATCATACGATCACGATCGTACGATCACAATCATACAATCACAATCATACAAAAACAATCATACAATCACAATCATACACTCACAATCATACAATCACAATCATACAATCACAATCATACAAAAACAATCATACAATCACAATCATATAATCACACTCATAAAATTGCAATCATACAATCGCAATCATACAATCACAATCATACCTTCACAATCATACAAGCACAATCATACAATCACAATCATACAATCACAATCATACAAAAACAATCATGCAATCACAATCATATAATCACAATCATACAATCACAATGATACAATCACAATCATACAATCACAATCATACTATCGCAATCATACAATCACAATCATACAATCACAATCATACAATCACAATCATACAATCACAATCATACAATCACAATCATGCAATTACAATCATACGATCATAATCATACAAGAACAATCATACAATCACAATAATAGAACCATAATTATACAACCACAATCAAACGATCACAATCATACAATCACAATCATACGATCACAATCGTACGATCACAATCATACAATCACAATCATACAAAAACAATCATACAATCACAATCATACAATCTCAATCATACAATCCCAATCATACAATCACAATCATACAATCACTATCATACAATCACAATCATACAATCACAATCATACAATCACAATCATACAATCACAATCATACAAAAACAGTCATACAATCAAAATCATACAATCACAATCATACAATCACAATCATGCAATCACAATCATACAATCACAATCATATGATCACAATCACACAATCACAATGATACAATCACAATCATACAATCACAATCATACAATCACAATCATACGATCACAATCATACGAAGACAATCATACAATTACTACTATACAATCACAATCATACAAAAACAATCATACAATCACAATCATACAATCACAATCATACAATCACAATCATACATTCACAATCATACAATCACAATCATACAATCACAATCATACAATCACAATAATACAATCACAATCATACAATGCAATCATACAATCACAATCATACAATCACAATTATACAATCACAATCATACAATCACAATCATACAATCACAATCATACTATCGCAATCATACAATCACAATCATACAATCACAATCATACAATCACAATCATACTATCGCAATCATACAATCACAATCATACAATCACAATCATACAATCACAATAATACAATCACAATAATACAATCACAATCATACAATCACAATCATACAATCACAATCATACAATCACAATCATACAATCACAATCATACAATCACAATCATACAAAAACAATCATACAATCACAATCATACGATGACAATCATACAATTACTACTATACAATCACAATCACACAAGAACAATCATACAATCACAATCATACAATCACAATAATACAATCACAATCGTACAATCACAATCATACGATCACAATCATACGAAGACAATCATACAATTACTACTATACAATCACAATCATACAAAAACAATCATACAATCACAATCATACGATGACAATCATACAATTACTACTATACAATCACAATCATACAATCACAATCATACGATGACAATCATACAATTACTACTATACAATCACAATCATATAAAAACGACCATACAATCACAATCATACAATCACAATCATACTATCGCAATCATACAATCACAATCATACAATCACAATCATACAATCACAATCATACTATCGCAATCATACAATCACAATCATACTATCACAATCATACAATCACAATAATACAATCACAATCATACAATCACAATCATAAAATCACAATCATACAATCACAATCATACAAAAACAATCATACAATCACAATCATACAATCACAATCATATGCTCACAATCATACAATCACAATGATACAATCACAATCATAAAATCACAATCATACAATCACAATCATACAATCACAATCATACAATCACAATCATACGATCACAATCATACGAAGACAATCATACAATTACTACTATACAATCACAATCATACAAAAACAATCATACAATCACAATCACACGATGACAATCATACAATTACTACTATACAATCACAATCATATAAAAACGACCATACAATCACAATCATACAATCACAATCATACAATCACAATCATACATTCACAATCATACAATCACAATCATACAATCACAATCATACAATCACAATAATACAATCACAATCATACAATCTCAATCATACAATCACAATCATATGATCACAATCACACAATCACAATGATACAATCACAATCATACAATCACAATCATACAATCACAATCATACAATCACAATCATACGATCACAATCATACGAAGACAATCATACAATTACTACTATACAATCACAATCATACAAAAACAATCATACAATCACAATCATACAATCACAATCATACAATCACAATCATACATTCACAATCATACAATCACAATCATACAATCACAATCATACAATCACAATAATACAATCACAATCACACCATCTCAATCATACAATCACAATCATACAATCACAATTATACAATCACAATCATACAATCACAATCATACAATCACAATCATACTATCGCAATCATACAATCACAATCATACAATCACAATCATACAATCACAATCATACTATCGCAATCATACAATCACAATCATACTATCACAATCATACAATCACAATAATACAATCACAATCATACAATCACAATCATAAAATCACAATCATACAATCACAATCATACAATCACAATCATACAAAAACAATCATACAATCACAATCATATGATCACAATCATACAATCACAATGATACAATCACAATCATAAAATCACAATCATACAATCACAATCATACAATCACAATCATACGATCACAATCATACGATCACAATCATACGAAGACAATCATGCAATTACTACTATACAATCACAATCATACAAAAACAATCATACAATCACAATCATACGATGACAATCATACAATTACTACTATACAATCACAATCATATAAAAACAACCATACAATCACAATCATACAATCACAATCATACAATCACAATCATACAATCACAATCATACATTCACAATCATACAATCACAATCATACAATCACAATCATACAATCACAATAATACAATCACAATCATACAATCTCAATCATACAATCACAATCATACAATCACAATCATACAATCACAATCGTACAATCACAATCATACAATCACAATCATACTATCGCAATCATACAATCACAATAATACAATCACAATCATACAATCACAATCATACAATTACAATCATACAATCACAATCATACAATCACAATCATACAATCACAATCATACAATCACAATCATACAATCACAATCATACTATCGCAATCATACAATCACAATCATACAATCACAATCATACAATCACAATCATACAATCACAATCATACAATCACAATCATGCAATTACAATCATACGATCATAATCATACAAGAACAATCATACAATCACAATAATAGAACCATAATTATACAACCACAATCAAACGATCACAATCATACAACCACAATCATACGATCACGATCGTACGATCACAATCATACAATCACAATCATACAAAAACAATCATACAATCACAATCATACACTCACAATCATACAATCGCAATCATACAATCACAATCATACAAAAACAATCATACAATCACAATCATATAATCACACTCATAAAATTGCAATCATACAATCGCAATCATACAATCACAATCATACCTTCACAATCATACAAGCACAATCATACAATCACAATCATACAATCACAATCATACAAAAACAATCATGCAATCACAATCATATAATCACAATCATACAATCACAATGATACAATCACAATCATACAATCACAATCATACTATCGCAATCATACAATCACAATCATACAATCACAATCATACAATCACAATCATACAATCACAATCATGCAATTACAATCATACGATCATAATCATACAAGAACAATCATACAATCACAATAATAGAACCATAATTATACAACCACAATCAAACGATCACAATCATACAATCACAATCATACGATCACAATCGTACGATCACAATCATACAATCACAATCATACAAAAACAATCATACAATCACAATCATACAATCTCAATCATACAATCCCAATCATACAATCACAATCATACAATCACTATCATACAATCACAATCATACAATCACAATCATACAATCACAATCATACAATCACAATCATACAATCACAATCATACAATCACAATCATACAATCACAATCATACAAAAACAATCATACAATCACAATCATACGATGACAATCATACAATTACTACTATACAATCACAATCACACAAGAACAATCATACAATCACAATCATACAATCACAATCATACAATCACAATCATACAATCACAATAATACAATCACAATCGTACAATCACAATCATACGATCACAATCATACGAAGACAATCATACAATTACTACTATACAATCACAATCATACAAAAACAATCATACAATCACAATCATACGATGACAATCATACAATTACTACTATACAATCACAATCATACAATCACAATCATACGATGACAATCATACAATTACTACTATACAATCACAATCATATAAAAACGACCATACAATCACAATCATACAATCACAATCATACTATCGCAATCATACAATCACAATCATACAATCACAATCATACAATCACAATCATACTATCGCAATCATACAATCACAATCATACTATCACAATCATACAATCACAATAATACAATCACAATCATACAATCACAATCATAAAATCACAATCATACAATCACAATCATACAAAAACAATCATACAATCACAATCATACAATCACAATCATATGCTCACAACCATACAATCACAATGATACAATCACAATCATAAAATCACAATCATACAATCACAATCATACAATCACAATCATACGATCACAATCATACGAAGACAATCATACAAATACTACTATACAATCACAATCATACAAAAACAATCATACAATCACAATCATACGATGACAATCATACAATTACTACTATACAATCACAATCATATAAAAACGACCATACAATCACAATCATACAATCACAATCATACAATCACAATCATACATTCACAATCATACAATCACAATCATACAATCACAATCATACAATCACAATAATACAATCACAATCATACAATCTCAATCATACAATCACAATCATATGATCACAATCACACAATCACAATGATACAATCACAATCATACAATCACAATCATACAATCACAATCATACGATCACAATCATACGAAGACAATCATACAATTACTACTATACAATCACAATCATACAAAAACAATCATACAATCACAATCATACGATGACAATCATACAATTACTACTATACAATCACAATCATATAAAAACAACCATACAATCACAATCATACAATCACAATCATACAATCACAATCATACAATCACAATCATACATTCACAATCATACAATCACAATCATACAATCACAATCATACAATCACAATAATACAATCACAATCATACAATCTCAATCATACAATCACAATCATACAATCACAATCATACAATCACAATCGTACAATCACAATCATACAATCACAATCATACTATCGCAATCATACAATCACAATAATACAATCACAATCATACAATCACAATCATACAATTACAATCATACAATCACAATCATACAATCACAATCATACAATCACAATCATACAATCACAATCATACAATCACAATCATACTATCGCAATCATACAATCACAATCATACAATCACAATCATACAATCACAATCATACAATCACAATCATACAATCACAATCATGCAATTACAATCATACGATCATAATCATACAAGAACAATCATACAATCACAATAATAGAACCATAATTATACAACCACAATCAAACGATCACAATCATACAATCACAATCATACGATCACGATCGTACGATCACAATCATACAATCACAATCATACAAAAACAATCATACAATCACAATCATACACTCACAATCATACAATCGCAATCATACAATCACAATCATACAAAAACAATCATACAATCACAATCATATAATCACACTCATAAAATTGCAATCATACAATCGCAATCATACAATCACAATCATACCTTCACAATCATACAAGCACAATCATACAATCACAATCATACAATCACAATCATACAAAAACAATCATGCAATCACAATCATATAATCACAATCATACAATCACAATGATACAATCACAATCATACAATCACAATCATACTATCGCAATCATACAATCACAATCATACAATCACAATCATACAATCACAATCATGCTATTACAATCATACGATCATAATCATACAAGAACAATCATACAATCACAATAATAGAACCATAATTATACAACCACAATCAAACGATCACAATCATACAATCACAATCATACGATCACAATCGTACGATCACAATCATACAATCACAATCATACAAAAACAATCATACAATCACAATCATACAATCTCAATCATACAATCCCAATCATACAATCACAATCATACAATCACTATCATACAATCACAATCATACAATCACAATCATACAATCACAATCATACAATCACAATCATACAAAAACAGTCATACAATCAAAATCATACAATCACAATCATACAATCACAATCATGCAATCACAATCATACAATCACAATCATATGATCACAATCACACAATCACAATGATACAATCACAATCATACAATCACAATCATACAATCACAATCATACAATCACAATCATACGATCACAATCATACGAAGACAATCATACAATTACTACTATACAATCACAATCATACAAAAACAATCATACAATCACAATCATACAATCACAATCATACAATCACAATCATACATTCACAATCATACAATCACAATCATACAATCACAATCATACAATCACAATAATACAATCACAATCATACAATCTCAATCATACAATCACAATCATACAATCACAATTATACAATCACAATCATACAATCACAATCATACAATCACAATCATACTATCGCAATCATACAATCACAATCATACAATCACAATCATACAATCACAATCATACTATCGCAATCATACAATCACAATCATACAATCACAATCATACAATCACAATCATACAATCACAATCATGCAATTACAATCTTACGATCATAATCATACAAGAACAATCATACAATCACAATAATAGAACAATAATTATACAACCACAATCAAACGATCACAATCATCCAATCACAATCATACGATCACAATCGTACGATCACAATCATACAATCACAATCATACAAAAACAATCATACAATCACAATCATACACTCACAATCATACGCTCACAATCATTCAATCACAATGATACAATCACAATCATACAATCACAATCATACGATCACAATCATACGATCACAATCATACGAAGACAATCATACAATTACTACTATATAATCACAATCATACAAAAACAATCATACAATCACAATCATATGATGACAATCATACAATTACTACTATACAATCACAATCATACGAAAACAATCATACAATCTCAATCATACAATCACAATCATACAATCACAATCATACATTCACAATCATACAATAACAATCATACAATCACAATCACACAATCACAATAATACAATCACAATCATACAATCTCAATCAGACAATCACAATCATACAATCACAAACATACAATCACAATCATGCTATCGCAGTCATACAATCACTATCGTACGATCACAATCATACGAAGACAATCATACAATTACTACTATACAATCACAATCATACGATCACAATCATACGAAGACAATCATACGATGACAATCATACAATTACTACTATACAATCACAATCATACAAAAACAACCATACAATCACAATCATACAATCACAATCATACAATCACAATCATACATTCACATTCATACAATCACAATCATACAATCACAATCATACAATCACAATCATACAATCACAATCATACAATCACAATAATACAATCACAATCATACACCCACAATCATACAATCACAATCATACTATCACAATCATTCAATCACAATCATACAATCACAATCATACAATCACAATCATACAATCACAATCATACAATCACAATCATACAAAAACAGTCATACAATCAAAATCATACAATCGCAATCATACAATCACAATCATGCAATCACAATCATACAATCACAATCATATGATCACAATCACACAATCACAATGATACAATCACAATCATACAATCACAATCATACAATCACAATCATACAATCACAATCATACGATCACAATCATACGAAGACAATCATACAATTACTACTATACAATCACAATCATACAAAAACAATCATACAATCACAATCATACAATCACAATCATACAATCACAATCATACATTCACAATCATACAATCACAATCATACAATCACAATTATACAATCACAATCATACAATCACAATCATACAATCACAATCATACTATCGCAATCATACAATCACAATCATACAATCACAATCATACTATCGCAATTATACAATCACAATCATACAATCACAATCATACAATCACAATCATACTATCGCAATCATACAATCACAATCATACAATCACAATCATACTATCGCAATCATACAATCACAATCATACTATCACAATCATACAATCACAATAATACAATCACAATCATACAATCACAATCATAAAATCACAATCATACAATCACAATCATACAAAAACAATCATACAATCACAATCATACAATCACAATCATATGATCACAATCATACAATCACAATGATACAATCACAATCATAAAATCACAATCATACAATCACAATCATACAATCACAATCATACAATCACAATCATACGATCACAATCATACGAAGACAATCATACAATTACTACTATACAATCACAATCATACAAAAACAATCATACAATCACAATCATACGATGACAATCATACAATTACTACTATACAATCACAATCATATAAAAACGACCATACAATCACAATCATACAATCACAATCATACTATCGCAATCATACAATCACAATCATACAATCACAATCCTACAATCACAATCATACTATCGCAATCATACAATCACAATCATACTATCACAATCATACAATCACAATAATACAATCACAATCATACAATCACAATCATAAAATCACAATCATACAATCACAATCATACAAAAACAATCATACAATCACAATCATACAATCACAATCATATGCTCACAATCATACAATCACAATGATACAATCACAATCATAAAATCACAATCATACAATCACAATCATACGATCACAATCATACGAAGACAATCATACAATTACTACTATACAATCACAATCATACAAAAACAATCATACAACCACAATCATACGATGACAATCATACAATTACTACTATACAATCACAATCATATAAAAACGACCATACAATCACAATCATACAATCACAATCATACAATCACAATCATACATTCACAATCATACAATCACAATCATACAATCACAATCATACTATCGCAATCATACAATCACAATCATACTATCACAATCATACAATCACAATCATACAATCACAATCATACAATCACAATCATACAATCACAATCATACAATCACAATCATACAAAAACAATCATACAATCACAATCATACGATGACAATCATACAATTACTACTATACAATCACAATCACACAAGAACAATCATACAATCACAATCATACAATCACAATAATACAATCACAATCGTACAATCACAATCATACGATCACAATCATACGAAGACAATCATACAATTACTACTATACAATCACAATCATACAAAAACAATCATACAATCACAATCATACGATGACAATCATACAATTACTACTATACAATCACAATCATACAATCACAATCATACGATGACAATCATACAATTACTACTATACAATCACAATCATATAAAAACGACCATACAATCACAATCATACAATCACAATCATACTATCGCAATCATACAATCACAATCATACAATCACAATCATACAATCACAATCATACTATCGCAATCATACAATCACAATCATACTATCACAATCATACAATCACAATAATACAATCACAATCATACAATCACAATCATAAAATCACAATCATACAATCACAATCATACAAAAACAATCATACAATCACAATCATACAATCACAATCATATGCTCACAATCATACAATCACAATGATACAATCACAATCATAAAATCACAATCATACAATCACAATCATACAATCACAATCATACAATCACAATCATACGATCACAATCATACGAAGACAATCATACAATTACTACTATACAATCACAATCATACAAAAACAATCATACAATCACAATCACACGATGACAATCATACAATTACTACTATACAATCACAATCATATAAAAACGACCATACAATCACAATCATACAATCACAATCATACAATCACAATCATACATTCACAATCATACAATCACAATCATACAATCACAATCATACAATCACAATAATACAATCACAATCATACAATCTCAATCATACAATCACAATCATATGATCACAATCACACAATCACAATGATACAATCACAATCATACAATCACAATCATACAATCACAATCATACAATCACAATCATACGATCACAATCATACGAAGACAATCATACAATTACTACTATACAATCACAATCATACAAAAACAATCATACAATCACAATCATACAATCACAATCATACAATCACAATCATACATTCACAATCATACAATCACAATCATACAATCACAATCATACAATCACAATAATACAATCACAATCACACCATCTCAATCATACAATCACAATCATACAATCACAATTATACAATCACAATCATACAATCACAATCATACAATCACAATCATACTATCGCAATCATACAATCACAATCATACAATCACAATCATACAATCACAATCATACTATCGCAATCATACAATCACAATCATACTATCACAATCATACAATCACAATAATACAATCACAATCATACAATCACAATCATAAAATCACAATCATACAATCACAATCATACAATCACAATCATACAAAAACAATCATACAATCACAATCATATGATCACAATCATACAATCACAATGATACAATCACAATCATAAAATCACAATCATACAATCACAATCATACAATCACAATCATACGATCACAATCATACGATCACAATCATACGAAGACAATCATGCAATTACTACTATACAATCACAATCATACAAAAACAATCATACAATCACAATCATACGATGACAATCATACAATTACTACTATACAATCACAATCATATAAAAACAACCATACAATCACAATCATACAATCACAATCATACAATCACAATCATACAATCACAATCATACATTCACAATCATACAATCACAATCATACAATCACAATCATACAATCACAATAATACAATCACAATCATACAATCTCAATCATACAATCACAATCATACAATCACAATCATACAATCACAATCGTACAATCACAATCATACAATCACAATCATACTATCGCAATCATACAATCACAATAATACAATCACAATCATACAATCACAATCATACAATTACAATCATACAATCACAATCATACAATCACAATCATACAATCACAATCATACAATCACAATCATACAATCACAATCATACTATCGCAATCATACAATCACAATCATACAATCACAATCATACAATCACAATCATACAATCACAATCATACAATCACAATCATGCAATTACAATCATACGATCATAATCATACAAGAACAATCATACAATCACAATAATAGAACCATAATTATACAACCACAATCAAACGATCACAATCATACAACCACAATCATACGATCACGATCGTACGATCACAATCATACAATCACAATCATACAAAAACAATCATACAATCACAATCATACACTCACAATCATACAATCGCAATCATACAATCACAATCATACAAAAACAATCATACAATCACAATCATATAATCACACTCATAAAATTGCAATCATACAATCGCAATCATACAATCACAATCATACCTTCACAATCATACAAGCACAATCATACAATCACAATCATACAATCACAATCATACAAAAACAATCATGCAATCACAATCATATAATCACAATCATACAATCACAATGATACAATCACAATCATACAATCACAATCATACTATCGCAATCATACAATCACAATCATACAATCACAATCATACAATCACAATCATACAATCACAATCATGCAATTACAATCATACGATCATAATCATACAAGAACAATCATACAATCACAATAATAGAACCATAATTATACAACCACAATCAAACGATCACAATCATACAATCACAATCATACGATCACAATCGTACGATCACAATCATACAATCACAATCATACAAAAACAATCATACAATCACAATCATACAATCTCAATCATACAATCCCAATCATACAATCACAATCATACAATCACTATCATACAATCACAATCATACAATCACAATCATACAATCACAATCATACAATCACAATCATACAATCACAATCATACAATCACAATCATACAATCACAATCATACAAAAACAATCATACAATCACAATCATACGATGACAATCATACAATTACTACTATACAATCACAATCACACAAGAACAATCATACAATCACAATCATACAATCACAATCATACAATCACAATCATACAATCACAATAATACAATCACAATCGTACAATCACAATCATACGATCACAATCATACGAAGACAATCATACAATTACTACTATACAATCACAATCATACAAAAACAATCATACAATCACAATCATACGATGACAATCATACAATTACTACTATACAATCACAATCATACAATCACAATCATACGATGACAATCATACAATTACTACTATACAATCACAATCATATAAAAACGACCATACAATCACAATCATACAATCACAATCATACTATCGCAATCATACAATCACAATCATACAATCACAATCATACAATCACAATCATACTATCGCAATCATACAATCACAATCATACTATCACAATCATACAATCACAATAATACAATCACAATCATACAATCACAATCATAAAATCACAATCATACAATCACAATCATACAAAAACAATCATACAATCACAATCATACAATCACAATCATATGCTCACAACCATACAATCACAATGATACAATCACAATCATAAAATCACAATCATACAATCACAATCATACAATCACAATCATACGATCACAATCATACGAAGACAATCATACAAATACTACTATACAATCACAATCATACAAAAACAATCATACAATCACAATCATACGATGACAATCATACAATTACTACTATACAATCACAATCATATAAAAACGACCATACAATCACAATCATACAATCACAATCATACAATCACAATCATACATTCACAATCATACAATCACAATCATACAATCACAATCATACAATCACAATAATACAATCACAATCATACAATCTCAATCATACAATCACAATCATATGATCACAATCACACAATCACAATGATACAATCACAATCATACAATCACAATCATACAATCACAATCATACGATCACAATCATACGAAGACAATCATACAATTACTACTATACAATCACAATCATACAAAAACAATCATACAATCACAATCATACGATGACAATCATACAATTACTACTATACAATCACAATCATATAAAAACAACCATACAATCACAATCATACAATCACAATCATACAATCACAATCATACAATCACAATCATACATTCACAATCATACAATCACAATCATACAATCACAATCATACAATCACAATAATACAATCACAATCATACAATCTCAATCATACAATCACAATCATACAATCACAATCATACAATCACAATCGTACAATCACAATCATACAATCACAATCATACTATCGCAATCATACAATCACAATAATACAATCACAATCATACAATCACAATCATACAATTACAATCATACAATCACAATCATACAATCACAATCATACAATCACAATCATACAATCACAATCATACAATCACAATCATACTATCGCAATCATACAATCACAATCATACAATCACAATCATACAATCACAATCATACAATCACAATCATACAATCACAATCATGCAATTACAATCATACGATCATAATCATACAAGAACAATCATACAATCACAATAATAGAACCATAATTATACAACCACAATCAAACGATCACAATCATACAATCACAATCATACGATCACGATCGTACGATCACAATCATACAATCACAATCATACAAAAACAATCATACAATCACAATCATACACTCACAATCATACAATCGCAATCATACAATCACAATCATACAAAAACAATCATACAATCACAATCATATAATCACACTCATAAAATTGCAATCATACAATCGCAATCATACAATCACAATCATACCTTCACAATCATACAAGCACAATCATACAATCACAATCATACAATCACAATCATACAAAAACAATCATGCAATCACAATCATATAATCACAATCATACAATCACAATGATACAATCACAATCATACAATCACAATCATACTATCGCAATCATACAATCACAATCATACAATCACAATCATACAATCACAATCATGCTATTACAATCATACGATCATAATCATACAAGAACAATCATACAATCACAATAATAGAACCATAATTATACAACCACAATCAAACGATCACAATCATACAATCACAATCATACGATCACAATCGTACGATCACAATCATACAATCACAATCATACAAAAACAATCATACAATCACAATCATACAATCTCAATCATACAATCCCAATCATACAATCACAATCATACAATCACTATCATACAATCACAATCATACAATCACAATCATACAATCACAATCATACAATCACAATCATACAAAAACAGTCATACAATCAAAATCATACAATCACAATCATACAATCACAATCATGCAATCACAATCATACAATCACAATCATATGATCACAATCACACAATCACAATGATACAATCACAATCATACAATCACAATCATACAATCACAATCATACAATCACAATCATACGATCACAATCATACGAAGACAATCATACAATTACTACTATACAATCACAATCATACAAAAACAATCATACAATCACAATCATACAATCACAATCATACAATCACAATCATACATTCACAATCATACAATCACAATCATACAATCACAATCATACAATCACAATAATACAATCACAATCATACAATCTCAATCATACAATCACAATCATACAATCACAATTATACAATCACAATCATACAATCACAATCATACAATCACAATCATACTATCGCAATCATACAATCACAATCATACAATCACAATCATACAATCACAATCATACTATCGCAATCATACAATCACAATCATACAATCACAATCATACAATCACAATCATACAATCACAATCATGCAATTACAATCTTACGATCATAATCATACAAGAACAATCATACAATCACAATAATAGAACAATAATTATACAACCACAATCAAACGATCACAATCATCCAATCACAATCATACGATCACAATCGTACGATCACAATCATACAATCACAATCATACAAAAACAATCATACAATCACAATCATACACTCACAATCATACGCTCACAATCATTCAATCACAATGATACAATCACAATCATACAATCACAATCATACGATCACAATCATACGATCACAATCATACGAAGACAATCATACAATTACTACTATATAATCACAATCATACAAAAACAATCATACAATCACAATCATATGATGACAATCATACAATTACTACTATACAATCACAATCATACGAAAACAATCATACAATCTCAATCATACAATCACAATCATACAATCACAATCATACATTCACAATCATACAATAACAATCATACAATCACAATCACACAATCACAATAATACAATCACAATCATACAATCTCAATCAGACAATCACAATCATACAATCACAAACATACAATCACAATCATGCTATCGCAGTCATACAATCACTATCGTACGATCACAATCATACGAAGACAATCATACAATTACTACTATACAATCACAATCATACGATCACAATCATACGAAGACAATCATACGATGACAATCATACAATTACTACTATACAATCACAATCATACAAAAACAACCATACAATCACAATCATACAATCACAATCATACAATCACAATCATACATTCACATTCATACAATCACAATCATACAATCACAATCATACAATCACAATCATACAATCACAATCATACAATCACAATAATACAATCACAATCATACACCCACAATCATACAATCACAATCATACTATCACAATCATTCAATCACAATCATACAATCACAATCATACAATCACAATCATACAATCACAATCATACAATCACAATCATACAAAAACAGTCATACAATCAAAATCATACAATCGCAATCATACAATCACAATCATGCAATCACAATCATACAATCACAATCATATGATCACAATCACACAATCACAATGATACAATCACAATCATACAATCACAATCATACAATCACAATCATACAATCACAATCATACGATCACAATCATACGAAGACAATCATACAATTACTACTATACAATCACAATCATACAAAAACAATCATACAATCACAATCATACAATCACAATCATACAATCACAATCATACATTCACAATCATACAATCACAATCATACAATCACAATCATACAATCACAATAATACAATCACAATCATACAATCTCAATCATACAATCACAATCATACAATCACAATTATACAATCACAATCATACAATCACAATCATACAATCACAATCATACTATCGCAATCATACAATCACAATCATACAATCACAATCATACTATCGCAATCATACAATCACAATCATACTATCACAATCATACAATCACAATAATACAATCACAATCATACAATCACAATCATAAAATCACAATCATACAATCACAATCATACAAAAACAATCATACAATCACAATCATACAATCACAATCATATGATCACAATCATACAATCACAATGATACAATCACAATCATAAAATCACAATCATACAATCACAATCATACAATCACAATCATACAATCACAATCATACGATCACAATCATACGAAGACAATCATACAATTACTACTATACAATCACAATCATACAAAAACAATCATACAATCACAATCATACGATGACAATCATACAATTACTACTATACAATCACAATCATATAAAAACGACCATACAATCACAATCATACAATCACAATCATACTATCGCAATCATACAATCACAATCATACAATCACAATCCTACAATCACAATCATACTATCGCAATCATACAATCACAATCATACTATCACAATCATACAATCACAATAATACAATCACAATCATACAATCACAATCATAAAATCACAATCATACAATCACAATCATACAAAAACAATCATACAATCACAATCATACAATCACAATCATATGCTCACAATCATACAATCACAATGATACAATCACAATCATAAAATCACAATCATACAATCACAATCATACGATCACAATCATACGAAGACAATCATACAATTACTACTATACAATCACAATCATACAAAAACAATCATACAACCACAATCATACGATGACAATCATACAATTACTACTATACAATCACAATCATATAAAAACGACCATACAATCACAATCATACAATCACAATCATACAATCACAATCATACATTCACAATCATACAATCACAATCATACAATCACAATCATACTATCGCAATCATACAATCACAATCATACTATCACAATCATACAATCACAATCATACAATCACAATCATACAATCACAATCATACAATCACAATCATACAATCACAATCATACAAAAACAATCATACAATCACAATCATACGATGACAATCATACAATTACTACTATACAATCACAAGCACACAAGAACAATCATACAATCACAATCATACAATCACAATCATACAATCACAATCATACAATCACAATAATACAATCACAATCGTACAATCACAATCATACGATCACAATCATACGAAGACAATCATACAATTACTACTATACAATCACAATCATACAAAAACAATCATACAATCACAATCATACGATGACAATCATACAATTACTACTATACAATCACAATCATACAATCACAATCATACGATGACAATCATACAATTACTACTATACAATCACAATCATATAAAAACGACCATACAATCACAATCATACAATCACAATCATACTATCGCAATCATACAATCACAATCATACAATCACAATCATACAATCACAATCATACTATCGCAATCATACAATCACAATCATACTATCACAATCATACAATCACAATAATACAATCACAATCATACAATCACAATCATAAAATCACAATCATACAATCACAATCATACAAAAACAATCATACAATCACAATCATACAATCACAATCATATGCTCACAACCATACAATCACAATGATACAATCACAATCATAAAATCACAATCATACAATCACAATCATACAATCACAATCATACGATCACAATCATACGAAGACAATCATACAATTACTACTATACAATCACAATCATACAAAAACAATCATACAATCACAATCATACGATGACAATCATACAATTACTACTATACAATCACAATCATATAAAAACGACCATACAATCACAATCATACAATCACAATCATACAATCACAATCATACATTCACAATCATACAATCACAATCATACAATCACAATCATACAATCACAATAATACAATCACAATCATACAATCTCAATCATACAATCACAATCATATGATCACAATCACACAATCACAATGATACAATCACAATCATACAATCACAATCATACAATCACAATCATACAATCACAATCATACGATCACAATCATACGAAGACAATCATACAATTACTACTATACAATCACAATCATACAAAAACAATCATACAATCACAATCATACGATGACAATCATACAATTACTACTATACAATCACAATCATATAAAAACAACCATACAATCACAATCATACAATCACAATCATACAATCACAATCATACAATCACAATCATACATTCACAATCATACAATCACAATCATACAATCACAATCATACAATCACAATAATACAATCACAATCATACAATCTCAATCATACAATCACAATCATACAATCACAATCATACAATCACAATCGTACAATCACAATCATACAATCACAATCATACTATCGCAATCATACAATCACAATAATACAATCACAATCATACAATCACAATCATACAATTACAATCATACAATCACAATCATACAATCACAATCATACAATCACAATCATACAATCACAATCATACAATCACAATCATACTATCGCAATCATACAATCACAATCATACAATCACAATCATACAATCACAATCATACAATCACAATCATACAATCACAATCATGCAATTACAATCATACGATCATAATCATACAAGAACAATCATACAATCACAATAATAGAACCATAATTATACAACCACAATCAAACGATCACAATCATACAATCACAATCATACGATCACGATCGTACGATCACAATCATACAATCACAATCATACAAAAACAATCATACAATCACAATCATACACTCACAATCATACAATCGCAATCATACAATCACAATCATACAAAAACAATCATACAATCACAATCATATAATCACACTCATAAAATTGCAATCATACAATCGCAATCATACAATCACAATCATACCTTCACAATCATACAAGCACAATCATACAATCACAATCATACAATCACAATCATACAAAAACAATCATGCAATCACAATCATATAATCACAATCATACAATCACAATGATACAATCACAATCATATAATCACAATCATACTATCGCAATCATACAATCACAATCATACAATCACAATCATACAATCACAATCATACAATCACAATCATGCAATTACAATCATACGATCATAATCATACAAGAACAATCATACAATCACAATAATAGAACCATAATTATACAACCACAATCAAACGATCACAATCATACAATCACAATCATACGATCACAATCGTACGATCACAATCATACAATCACAATCATACAAAAACAATCATACAATCACAATCATACAATCTCAATCATACAATCCCAATCATACAATCACAATCATACAATCACTATCATACAATCACAATCATACAATCACAATCATACAATCACAATCATACAATCACAATCATACAAAAACAGTCATACAATCAAAATCATACAATCACAATCATACAATCACAATCATGCAATCACAATCATACAATCACAATCATATGATCACAATCACACAATCACAATGATACAATCACAATCATACAATCACAATCATACAATCACAATCATACAATCACAATCATACGATCACAATCATACGAAGACAATCATACAATTACTACTATACAATCACAATCATACAAAAACAATCATACAATCACAATCATACAATCACAATCATACAATCACAATCATACATTCACAATCATACAATCACAATCATACAATCACAATCATACAATCACAATAATACAATCACAATCATACAATCTCAATCATACAATCACAATCATACAATCACAATTATACAATCACAATCATACAATCACAATCATACAATCACAATCATACTATCGCAATCATACAATCACAATCATACAATCACAATCATACAATCACAATCATACTATCGCAATCATACAATCACAATCATACAATCACAATCATACAATCACAATCATACAATCACAATCATGCAATTACAATCTTACGATCATAATCATACAAGAACAATCATACAATCACAATAATAGAACAATAATTATACAACCACAATCAAACGATCACAATCATCCAATCACAATCATACGATCACAATCGTACGATCACAATCATACAATCACAATCATACAAAAACAATCATACAATCACAATCATACACTCACAATCATACGCTCACAATCATTCAATCACAATGATACAATCACAATCATACAATCACAATCATACGATCACAATCATACGATCACAATCATACGAAGACAATCATACAATTACTACTATATAATCACAATCATACAAAAACAATCATACAATCACAATCATATGATGACAATCATACAATTACTACTATACAATCACAATCATACGAAAACAATCATACAATCTCAATCATACAATCACAATCATACAATCACAATCATACATTCACAATCATACAATAACAATCATACAATCACAATCACACAATCACAATAATACAATCACAATCATACAATCTCAATCAGACAATCACAATCATACAATCACAAACATACAATCACAATCATGCTATCGCAGTCATACAATCACTATCGTACGATCACAATCATACGAAGACAATCATACAATTACTACTATACAATCACAATCATACGATCACAATCATACGAAGACAATCATACGATGACAATCATACAATTACTACTATACAATCACAATCATACAAAAACAACCATACAATCACAATCATACAATCACAATCATACAATCACAATCATACATTCACATTCATACAATCACAATCATACAATCACAATCATACAATCACAATCATACAATCACAATAATACAATCACAATCATACACCCACAATCATACAATCACAATCATACTATCACAATCATTCAATCACAATCATACAATCACAATCATACAATCACAATCATACAATCACAATCATACAATCACAATCATACAAAAACAGTCATACAATCAAAATCATACAATCGCAATCATACAATCACAATCATGCAATCACAATCATACAATCACAATCATATGATCACAATCACACAATCACAATGATACAATCACAATCATACAATCACAATCATACAATCACAATCATACAATCACAATCATACGATCACAATCATACGAAGACAATCATACAATTACTACTATACAATCACAATCATACAAAAACAATCATACAATCACAATCATACAATCACAATCATACAATCACAATCATACATTCACAATCATACAATCACAATCATACAATCACAATCATACAATCACAATAATACAATCACAATCATACAATCTCAATCATACAATCACAATCATACAATCACAATTATACAATCACAATCATACAATCACAATCATACAATCACAATCATACTATCGCAATCATACAATCACAATCATACAATCACAATCATACTATCGCAATCATACAATCACAATCATACTATCACAATCATACAATCACAATAATACAATCACAATCATACAATCACAATCATAAAATCACAATCATACAATCACAATCATACAAAAACAATCATACAATCACAATCATACAATCACAATCATATGATCACAATCATACAATCACAATGATACAATCACAATCATAAAATCACAATCATACAATCACAATCATACAATCACAATCATACAATCACAATCATACGATCACAATCATACGAAGACAATCATACAATTACTACTATACAATCACAATCATACAAAAACAATCATACAATCACAATCATACGATGACAATCATACAATTACTACTATACAATCACAATCATATAAAAACGACCATACAATCACAATCATACAATCACAATCATACTATCGCAATCATACAATCACAATCATACAATCACAATCATACAATCACAATCATACTATCGCAATCATACAATCACAATCATACTATCACAATCATACAATCACAATAATACAATCACAATCATACAATCACAATCATAAAATCACAATCATACAATCACAATCATACAAAAACAATCATACAATCACAATCATACAATCACAATCATATGCTCACAATCATACAATCACAATGATACAATCACAATCATAAAATCACAATCATACAATCACAATCATACAATCACAATCATACAATCACAATCATACGATCACAATCATACGAAGACAATCATACAATTACTACTATACAATCACAATCATACAAAAACAATCATACAACCACAATCATACGATGACAATCATACAATTACTACTATACAATCACAATCATATAAAAACGACCATACAATCACAATCATACAATCACAATCATACAATCACAATCATACATTCACAATCATACAATCACAATCATACAATCACAATCATACAATCACAATAATACAATCACAATCATACAATCTCAATCATACAATCACAATCATATGATCACAATCACACAATCACAATGATACAATCACAATCATACAATCACAATCATACAATCACAATCATACAATCACAATCATACGATCACAATCATACGAAGACAATCATACAATTACTACTATACAATCACAATCATACAAAAACAATCATACAATCACAATCATACAATCACAATCATACAATCACAATCATACATTCACAATCATACAATCACAATCATACAATCACAATCATACAATCACAATAATACAATCACAATCATACAATCTCAATCATACAATCACAATCATACAATCACAATTATACAATCACAATCATACAATCACAATCATACAATCACAATCATACTATCGCAATCATACAATCACAATCATACAATCACAATCATACAATCACAATCATACTATCGCAATCATACAATCACAATCATACTATCACAATCATACAATCACAATAATACAATCACAATCATACAATCACAATCATAAAATCACAATCATACAATCACAATCATACAAAAACAATCATACAATCACAATCATACAATCACAATCATATGATCACAATCATACAATCACAATGATACAATCACAATCATAAAATCACAATCATACAATCACAATCATACAATCACAATCATACAATCACAATCATACGATCACAATCATACGAAGACAATCATACAATTACTACTATACAATCACAATCATATAAAAACAACCATACAATCTCAATCATACAATCACAATCATACAATCTCAATCATGCAATCACAATCATACAATCACAATCATACAATCACAATCATACAATCACAGTCATACTATCGCAATCATACAATCACAATCATACTATCGCAATCATACAATCACAATCATACAATCACAATCATACAAAAACAATCATACAATCACAATATTACGATCACAATCATACGAAGACAATCATACAATTACTACTAAACAATCACAATCATACAAAAACAATCATTCAATCACAATCATACGATGACAATCATACAATTACTACTATACAATCACAATCATACAAAAACAATCATACAATCACAATCATACAATCACAATCATACAATCACAATCATACAATCACAATCATACAATCACAATCATACTATCGCAATCATACAATCACAATAATACAATCACAATCATACAATCACAATCATACAATTACAATCATACAATCACAATCATACAATCACAATCATACAATCACAATCATACAATCACAATCATACTATCGCAATCATACAATCACAATCATACAATCACAATCATACAATCACAATCATACAATCACAATCATGCAATTACAATCATACGATCATAATCATACAAGACCAATCATACAATCACAATAATAGAACCATAATTATACAACCACAATCAAACGATCACAATCATACAATCACAATCATACGATCACAATCGTACGATCACAATCATACAACCACAATCATACGAAGACAATCATACAATTACTACTATACAATCACAATCATACAAAAACAATCATACAATCACAATCATACGATGACAATCCTACAATTACTACTATACAATCACAATCACACAAGAACAATCATACAATCACAATCATACAATCACAATCATACAATCACAATCATACAATCACAATCATACATTCACAATCATACAATCACAATCATACAATCACAATCATACAATCACAATAATACAATCACAATCATACAATCTCAATCATACAATCCCAATCATACAATCACAATCATACAATCACTATCATACAATCACAATCATACAATCACAATCATACAATCACAATCATACAATCACAATCATACAATCACAATCATACAAAAACAGTCATACAATCAAAATCATACAATCACAATCATACAATCACAATCATGCAATCACAATCATACAATCACAATCATATGATCACAATCACACAATCACAATGATACAATCACAATCATACAATCACAATCATACAATCACAATCATACAATCACAATCATACGATCACAATCATACGAAGACAATCATACAATTACTACTATACAATCACAATCATACAAAAACAATCATACAATCACAATCATACAATCACAATCATACAATCACAATCATACATTCACAATCATACAATCACAATCATACAATCACAATCATACAATCACAATAATACAATCACAATCATACAATCTCAATCATACAATCACAATCATACAATCACAATTATACAATCACAATCATACAATCACAATCATACAATCACAATCATACTATCGCAATCATACAATCACAATCATACAATCACAATCATACAATCACAATCATACTATCGCAATCATACAATCACAATCATACAATCACAATCATACAATCACAATAATACAATCACAATCATACAATCACAATCATACAATCACAATCATACAATCACAATCATACAATCACAATCATACAAAAACAATCATACAATCACAATCATACAATCACAATCATATGATCACAATCATACAATCACAATGATACAATCACAATCATAAAATCACAATCATACAATCACAATCATACAATCACAATCATACAATCACAATCATACGATCACAATCATACGAAGACAATCATACAATTACTACTATACAATCACAATCATACAAAAACAATCATACAATCACAATCATACGATGACAATCATACAATTACTACTATACAATCACAATCACACAAGAACAATCATACAATCACAATCATACAATCACAATCATACAATCACAATAATACAATCACAATCGTACAATCACAATCATACGATCACAATCATACGAAGACAATCATACAATTACTACTATACAATCACAATCATACAAAAACAATCATACAATCACAATCATACGATGACATTCATACAATTACTACTATACAATCACAATCATACAATCACAATCATACGATGACAATCATACAATTACTACTATACAATCACAATCATACAAAAACAATCATACAATCACAATCATACAATCACAATCATACATTCACAATCATACAATCACAATCATACAATCACAATCATACAATCACAATAATACAATCACAATCATACAATCTCAATCATACAATCACAATCATACAATCACAATCATACAATCACAATCATACAATCACAAACATACAATCACAATCATACTATCGCAATCATACAATCACAATCATACAATCACAATCATACAATCACAATCATACTATCGCAATCATACAATCACAATCATACAATCACAATCATACATTCACAATCATACAATCACAATCATACAATCACAATCATACAATCACAATAATACAATCACAATCATACAATCTCAATCATACAATCCCAATCATACAATCACAATCATACAATCACTATCATACAATCACAATCATACGATCACAATCATACGAAGACAATCATACAATTACTACTATACAATCACAATCATACAAAAACAATCATACAATCACAATCATACAATCACAATCATACAATCTCAATCATACAATCACAATCATACAATCACAATTATACAATCACAATCATACAATCACAATCATACAATCACAATCATACTATCGCAATCATACAATCACAATCATACAATCACAATCATACAATCACAATCATACTATCGCAATCATACAATCACAATCATACAATCACAATCATACAATCACAATAATACAATCACAATCATACAATCACAATCATACAATCACAATCATACAATCACAATCATACAAAAACAATCATACAATCACAATCATACAATCACAATCATATGATCACAATCATACAATCACAATGATACAATCACAATCATAAAATCACAATCATACAATCACAATCATACAATCACAATCATACAATCACAATCATACGATCACAATCATACGAAGACAATCATACAATTACTACTATACAATCACAATCATACAAAAACAATCATACAATCACAATCATACGATGACAATCATACAATTACTACTATACAATCACAATCATATAAAAACAACCATATAATCACAATCATACAATCACAATCATACAATCACAATCATACAATCACAATCATACATTCACAATCATACAATCACAATCATACAATCACAATCATACAATCACAATAATACAATCACAATCATACAAAAACAGTCATACAATCAAAATCATACAATCACAATCATACAATCACAATCATGCAATCACAATCATACAATCACAATCATATGATCACAATCACACAATCACAATGATACAATCACAATCATACAATCACAATCATACAATCACAATCATACAATCACAATCATACGATCACAATCATACGAAGACAATCATACAATTACTACTATACAATCACAATCATACAAAAACAATCATACAATCACAATCATACAATCACAATCATACAATCACAATCATACAATCACAATAATACAATCACAATCGTACAATCACAATCATACGATCACAATCATACGAAGACAATCATACAATTACTACTATACAATCACAATCATACAAAAACATTCATACAATCACAATCATACGATGACAATCATACAATTACTACTATACAATCACAATCATACAATCACAATCATACGATGACAATCATACAATTACTACTATACAATCACAATCATACAAAAACAATCATACAATCACAATCATACAATCACAATCATACATTCACAATCATACAATCACAATCATACAATCACAATCATACAATCACAATAATACAATCACAATCATACAATCTCAATCATACAATCACAATCATACAATCACAATCATACAATCACAATCATACAATCACAATCATACTATCGCAATCATACAATCACAATAATACAATCACAATCATACAATCACAATCATACAATTACAATCATACAATCACAATCATACAATCACAATCATACAATCACAATCATACAATCACAATCATACAATCACAATCATACTATCGCAATCATACAATCACAATCATACAATCACAATCATACAATCACAATCATACAATCACAATCATACAATCACAATCATGCAATTACAATCATACGATCATAATCATACAAGACCAATCATACAATCACAATAATAGAACCATAATTATACAACCACAATCAAACGATCACAATCATACAATCACAATCATACGATCACAATCGTACGATCACAATCATACAACCACAATCATACGAAGACAATCATACAATTACTACTATACAATCACAATCATACAAAAACAATCATACAATCACAATCATACGATGACAATCCTACAATTACTACTATACAATCACAATCACACAAGAACAATCATACAATCACAATCATACAATCACAATCATACAATCACAATCATACAATCACAATCATACATTCACAATCATACAATCACAATCATACAATCACAATCATACAATCACAATAATACAATCACAATCATACAATCTCAATCATACAATCCCAATCATACAATCACAATCATACAATCACTATCATACAATCACAATCATACAATCACAATCATACAATCACAATCATACAATCACAATCATACAAAAACAGTCATACAATCAAAATCATACAATCACAATCATACAATCACAATCATGCAATCACAATCATACAATCACAATCATATGGTCACAATCACACAATCACAATGATACAATCACAATCATACAATCACAATCATACAATCACAATCATACAATCACAATCATACGATCACAATCATACGAAGACAATCATACAATTACTACTATACAATCACAATCATACAAAAACAATCATACAATCACAATCATACAATCACAATCATACAATCACAATCATACATTCACAATCATACAATCACAATCATACAATCACAATCATACAATCACAATAATACAATCACAATCATACAATCTCAATCATACAATCACAATCATACAATCACAATTATACAATCACAATCATACAATCACAATCATACAATCACAATCATACTATCGCAATCATACAATCACAATCATGCAATCACAATCATACAATCACAATCATACTATCGCAATCATACAATCACAATCATACAATCACAATCATACAATCACAATCATACAATCACAATAATACAATCACAATCATACAATCACAATCATACAATCACAATCATACAATCACAATCATACAAAAACAATCATACAATCACAATCATACAATCACAATCATATGATCACAATCATACAATCACAATGATACAATCACAATCATAAAATCACAATCATACAATCACAATCATACAATCACAATCATGCAATCACAATCATACAATCACAATCATACAATCACAATCATACAATTACTACTATACAATCACAATCATACAAAAACAATCATACAATCACAATCATACGATGACAATCATACAATTACTACTATACAATCACAATCATATAAAAACAACCATACAATCACAATCATACAATCACAATCATACAATCACAATCATACAATCACAATAATACATTCACAATCATACAATCACAATCATACAATCACAATCATACAATCACAATCATACAATCACAATCATGCAATTACAATCATACGATCATAATCATACAAGAACAATCATACAATCACAATAATAGAACCATAATTATACAACCACAATCATATGATCACAATCACACAATCACAATGATACAATCACAATCATACAATCACAATCATACAATCACAATCATACAATCACAATCATACGATCACAATCATACGAAGACAATCATACAATTACTACTATACAATCACAATCATACAAAAACAATCATACAATCACAATCATACAATCACAATCATACAATCACAATCATACATTCACAATCATACCATCACAATCATACAATCACAATCATACAATCACAATAATACAATCACAATCATACAATCTCAATCATACAATCACAATTATACAATCACAATCATACAATCACAATCATACAATCACAATCATACTATCGCAATCATACAATAACAATCATACAATCACAATCATACAATCACAATCATACTATCGCAATCATACAATCACAATCATACAATCACAATCATACAATCACAATAATACAATCACAATCATACAATCACAATCATACAATCACAATCATACAATCACAATCATACAATCACAATCATACAATCACAATCATACAAAAACAATCATACAATCACAATCATACGATGACAATCATACAATTACTACTATACAATCACAATCACACAAGAACAATCATACAATCACAATCATACAATCACAATCATACAATCACAATCATACAATCACAATCATACAATCACAATAATACAATCACAATCGTACAATCACAATCATACGATCACAATCATACGAAGACAATCATACAATTACTACTATACAATCACAATCATACAAAAACAATCATACAATCACAATCATACGATGACAATCATACAATTACTACTATACAATCACAATCATACAATCACAATCATACGATGACAATCATACAATTACTACTATACAATCACAATCATACAAAAACAATCATACAATCACAATCATACAATCACAATCATACATTCACAATCATACAATCACAATCATACAATCACAATCATACAATCACAATAATACAATCACAATCATACAATCTCAATCATACAATCACAATCATACAATCACAATCATACAATCACAATCATACAATCACAATCATACTATCGCAATCATACAATCACAATAATACAATCACAATCATACAATCACAATCATACAATTACAATCATACAATCACAATCATACAATCACAATCATACAATCACAATCATACAATCACAATCATACAATCACAATCATACTATCGCAATCATACAATCACAATCATACAATCACAATCATACAATCACAATCATACAATCACAATCATACAATCACAATCATGCAATTACAATCATACGATCATAATCATACAAGACCAATCATACAATCACAATAATAGAACCATAATTATACAACCACAATCAAACGATCACAATCATACAATCACAATCATACGATCACAATCGTTCGATCACAATCACACAACCACAATCATACGAAGACAATCATACAATTACTACTATACAATCACAATCATACAAAAACAATCATACAATCACAATCATACGATGACAATCCTACAATTACTACTATACAATCACAATCACACAAGAACAATCATACAATCACAATCATACAATCACAATCATACAATCACAATCATACAATCACAATCATACATTCACAATCATACAATCACAATCATACAATCACAATCATACAATCACAATAATACAATCACAATCATACAATTTCAATCATACAATCCCAATCATACAATCACAATCATACAATCACTATCATACAATCACAATCATACAATCACAATCATACAATCACAATCATACAATCACAATCATACAAAAACAGTCATACAATCAAAATCATACAATCACAATCATACAATCACAATCATGCAATCACAATCATACAATCACAATCATATGGTCACAATCACACAATCACAATGATACAATCACAATCATACAATCACAATCATACAATCACAATCATACAATCACAATCATACGATCACAATCATACGAAGACAATCATACAATTACTACTATACAATCACAATCATACAAAAACAATCATACAATCACAATCATACAATCACAATCATACAATCACAATCATACATTCACAATCATACAATCACAATCATACAATCACAATCATACAATCACAATAATACAATCACAATCATACAATCCCAATCATACAATCACAATCATACAATCACAATTATACAATCACAATCATACAATCACAATCATACAATCACAATCATACTATCGCAATCATACAATCACAATCATGCAATCACAATCATGCAATCACAATCATACAATCACAATCATACTATCGCAATCATACAATCACAATCATACAATCACAATCATACAATCACAATAATACAATCACAATCATACAATCACAATCATACAATCACAATCATACAACCACAATCATACAAAAACAATCATACAATCACAATCATACAATCACAATCATATGATCACAATCATACAATCACAATGATACAATCACAATCATAAAATCACAATCATACAATCACAATCATACAATCACAATCATACAATCACAATCATACGATCACAATCATACGAGGACAATCATACAATTACTACTATACAATCACAATCATACAAAAACAATCATACAATCACAATCATACGATGACAATCATACAATTACTACTATACAATCACAATCATATAAAAACAACCATACAATCACAATCATACAATCACAATCATACAATCACAATCATACAATCACAATCATACATTCACAATCATACAATCACAATCATACAATCACAATCATACAATCACAATAATACAATCACAATCATACAATCTCAATCATACAATCACAATCATACAATCACAATCGTACAATCACAATCGTACAATCACAATCATACAATCACAATCATACTATCGCAATCATACAATCACAATAATACAATCACAATCATACAATCACAATCATACAATTACAATCATACAATCACAATCATACAATCACAATCATACAATCACAATCATACAATCACAATCATACAATCACAATCATACTATCGCAATCATACAATCACAACCATACAATCACAATCATACAATCACAATCATACAATCACAATCATACAATCACAATCATGCAATTACAATCATACGATCATAATCATACAAGAACAATCATACAATCACAATAATAGAACCATAATTATACAACCACAATCAAACGATCACAATCATACAATCACAATCATACGATCACGATCGTACGATCACAATCATACAATCACAATCATACAAAAACAATCATACAATCACAATCATACACTCACAATCATACAATCACAATCATACAATCACAATCATACAAAAACAATCATACAATCACAATCATATAATCACACTCATAAAATTGCAATCATGCAATCGCAATCATACAATCACAATCATACCTTCACAATCATACAAGCACAATCATACAATCACAATCATACAATCACAATCATACAAAAACAATCATGCAATCACAATCATATAATCACAATCATACAATCACAATGATACAATCACAATCATACAATCACAATCATACTATCGCAATCATACAATCACAATCATACAATCACAATCATACAATCACAATCATACAATCACAATCATACAATCACAATCATGCAATTACAATCATACGATCATAATCATACAAGAACAATCATACAATCACAATAATAGAACCATAATTATACAACCACAATCAAACGATCACAATCATACAATCACAATCATACGATCACAATCGTACGATCACAATCATACAATCACAATCATACAAAAACAATCATACAATCACAATCATACACTCACAATCATACAATCACAATCATACAATCACAATCATACAAAAACAATCATACAATCACAATCATACAATCATAATCATATAATCACACTCATAAAATTGCAATCATACAATCGCAATCATACAATCACAATCATACCATCACAATCATACAGGCACAATCATACAATCACAATCATACAATCACAATCATACTATCGCAATCATACAATCACAATCATACAATCTCAATCATACAATCACAATCATACAATCACAATCATACATTCACAATCATACAATCACAATCATACTATCGCAATCATACAATCACAATAATACAATCACAATCATACAATCACAATCATACAATTACAATCATACAATCACAATCATACAATCACAATCATACAATCACAATCATACAATCACAATCATACAATCACAATCATACTATCGCAATCATACAATCACAATCATACAATCACAATCATACAATCACAATCATACAATCACAATCATGCAATTACAATCATACGATCATAATCATACAAGAACAATCATACAATCACAATAATAGAACCATAATTATACAACCACAATCAAACGATCACAATCATACAATCACAATCATACGATCACAATCGTACGATCACAATCATACAATCACAATCATACAAAAACAATCATACAATCACAATCATACACTCACATTTATACAATCACAATCATACAATCACAATCATACAAAAACAATCATACAATCACAATCATACAATCATAATCATATAATCACACTCATAAAATTGCAATCATACAATCGCAATCATACAATCACAATCATACCATCACAATCATACAGGCACAATCATACAATCACAATCATACAATCACAATCATACAAAAACAATCATGCAATCACAATCATATAATCACAATCATACAATCACAATGATACAATCACAATCATACAATCACAATCATACTATCGCAATCATACAATCACAATCATACAATCACAATCATACTATCGCAATCATACAATCACAATAATACAATCACAATCATACAATCACAATCATACAATCACAATCATACAATCACAATCATACAATCACAATCATACAATCACAATCATACAATCACAATCATACAATCACAATCATACAATCACAATCATACAATCACAATCATACAATCACAATCATACAATCACAATCATACTATCGCAATCATACAATCACAATCATACAATCACAATCATACAATCACAATAATACAATCACAATCATACCATCACAATCATACAATCACAATCATACAATCACAATCATACAAAAACAATCATACAATCACAATCATACAATCACAATCATATGATCACAATCATACAATCACAATGATACAATCACAATCATAAGATCACAATCATACAATCACAATCATACAATCACAATCATACAATCACAATCATACAATCACAATCATACAATCACAATCATACTATCGCAATCATACAATCACAATCATACAATCACTATCATACGATCACAATCATACGAAGACAATCATACAATTACTACTATACAATCACAATCATACAAAAACAATCATACAATCACAATCATACGATGACAATCATACAATTACTACTATACAATCACAATCATACAAAAACAATCATACAATCAGAATCACACAATCACTATCATACAATCACAATCATACATTCACAATCATACAATCACAACCATACAATCACAATCATACAATCACAATAATACAATCACAATCATACAATCACAATCATACAATCACAATCATACAATCACAATCATACATTCGCAATCATACAATCACAATCATACAATCACAATCATACAATCACAATAATACAATCACAATCATACAATCTCAATCATACAATCACAATCATACAATCACAATCATACAAAAACAATCATACAATCACAATCATACACTCACATTTATACAATCACAATCATACAATCACAATCATACAAAAACAATCATACAATCACAATCATACAATCATAATCATATAATCACACTCATAAAATTGCAATCATACAATCGCAATCATACAATCACAATCATACCATCACAATCATACAGGCACAATCATACAATCACAATCATACAATCACAATCATACAAAAACAATCATGCAATCACAATCATATAATCACAATCATACAATCACAATGATACAATCACAATCATACAATCACAATCATACTATCGCAATCATACAATCACAATCATACAATCACAATCATACTATCGCAATCATACAATCACAATAATACAATCACAATCATACAATCACAATCATACAATCACAATCATACAATCACAATCATACAATCACAATCATACAATCACAATCATACAATCACAATCATACAATCACAATCATACAATCACAATCATACAATCACAATCATACAATCACAATCATACAATCACAATCATACTATCGCAATCATACAATCACAATCATACAATCACAATCATACAATCACAATAATACAATCACAATCATACCATCACAATCATACAATCACAATCATACAATCACAATCATACAAAAACAATCATACAATCACAATCATACAATCACAATCATATGATCACAATCATACAATCACAATGATACAATCACAATCATAAGATCACAATCATACAATCACAATCATACAATCACAATCATACAATCACAATCATACAATCACAATCATACAATCACAATCATACTATCGCAATCATACAATCACAATCATACAATCACTATCATACGATCACAATCATACGAAGACAATCATACAATTACTACTATACAATCACAATCATACAAAAACAATCATACAATCACAATCATACGATGACAATCATACAATTACTACTATACAATCACAATCATACAAAAACAATCATACAATCAGAATCACACAATCACTATCATACAATCACAATCATACATTCACAATCATACAATCACAACCATACAATCACAATCATACAATCACAATAATACAATCACAATCATACAATCACAATCATACAATCACAATCATACAATCACAATCATACATTCGCAATCATACAATCACAATCATACAATCACAATCATACAATCACAATAATACAATCACAATCATACAATCTCAATCATACAATCACAATCATACAATCACAATCATACAATCACAATCATACAATCACAATCATACTATCGCAATCATACAATCACAATCATACAATCACAATCATACAATCACAATAATACAATCACAATCATACAATCACAATCATACAATCACAATCATACAATCACAATCATACAAAAACAATCATACAATCACAATCATACAATCACAATCATATGATCACAATCATACAATCACAATGATACAATCACAATCATAAAATCACAATCATACAATCACAATCATACAATCACAATCATACAATCACAATCATACGATCACAATCATACGAAGACAATCATACAATTACTACTATACAATCACAATCATACAAAAACAATCATACGATGACAATCATGCAATTACTACTATACAATCACAATCATACAAAAACAATCATACAATCACAATCATACTATCGCAATCATATAATCACAATAATACAATCACAATCATACAATCACAATCATACAATCACAATCATACAATCACAATCATACATTCGCAATCATACAATCACAATCATACAATCACAATCATACAATCACAATAATACAATCACAATCATACAATCTCAATCATACAATCACAATCATACAATCACAATCATACAATCACAATCATACAATCACAATCATACTATCGCAATCATACAATCACAATAATACAATCACAATCATACAATCACAATCATACAATTACAATCATACAATCACAATCATACAATCACAATCATACTATCGCAATCATACAATCACAATCATACAATCACAATCATACAATCACAATCATACAATCACAATCATACAATCACAATCATGCAATTACAATCATACGATCATAATCATACAAGAACAATCATACAATCACAATAATAGAACCATAATTATACAACCACAATCAAACGATCACAATCATACAATCGCAATCATACGATCACAATCGTACGATCACAATCATACAATCACAATCATACAAAAACAATCATACAATCACAATCATACACTCACAATCATACAATCACAATCATACGATCACGATCGTACGATCACAATCATACAATCACAATCATACAAAAACAATCATACAATCACAATCATACACTCACAATCATACAATCACAATCATACAATCACAATCATACAAAAACAATCATACAATCACAATCATATAATCACACTCATAAAATTGCAATCATACAATCGCAATCATACAATCACAATCATACCTTCACAATCATACAAGCACAATCATACAATCACAATCATACAATCACAATCATACAAAAACAATCATGCAATCACAATCATATAATCACAATCATACAATCACAATGATACAATCACAATCATACAATCACAATCATACTATCGCAATCATACAATCACAATCATACAATCACAATCATACAATCACAATCATACAATCACAATCATGCAATTACAATCATACGATCATAATCATACAAGAACAATCATACAATCACAATAATAGAACCATAATTATACAACCACAATCAAACGATCACAATCATACAATCACAATCATACGATCACAATCGTACGATCACAATCATACAATCACAATCATACAAAAACAATCATACAATCACAATCATACACTCACAATCATACAATCACAATCATACAATCACAATCATACAAAAACAATCATACAATCACAATCATACAATCATAATCATATAATCACACTCATAAAATTGCAATCATACAATCGCAATCATACAATCACAATCATACCATCACAATCATACAGGCACAATCATACAATCACAATCATACAATCACAATCATACTATCGCAATCATACAATCACAATCATACAATCACAATCATACAATCACAATCATACAATCACAATCATGCAATTACAATCATACGATCATAATCATACAAGAACAATCATACAATCACAATCATACAATCACAATCATACGATCACAATCGTACGATCACAATCATACAATCACAATCATACAAAAACAATCATACAATCACAATCATACACTCACAATCATACAATCACAATCATACAATCACAATCATACAAAAACAATCATACAATCACAATCATACAATCACAATCATACGATCACAATTATACGAAGACAAACATACAATTACCACTATACAATCACAATCATACAAAAACAATCATACAATCACAATCATACGATGACAATCATACAATTACTACTATACAATCACAATCATATAAAAACAACCATACAATCACAATCATACAATCACAATCATACAATCACAATCATACATTCGCAATCATACAATCACAATCATACAATCACAATCATACAATCACAATAATACAATCACAATCATACAATCTCAATCATACAATCACAATCATACAATCACAATCATACATTCACAATCATACAATCACAATCATACTATCGCAATCATACAATCACAATAATACAATCACAATCATACAATCACAATCATACAATTACAATCATACAATCACAATCATACAATCACAATCATACAATCACAATCATACAATCACAATCATACAATCACAATCATACTATCGCAATCATACAATCACAATCATACAATCACAATCATACAATCACAATCATACAATCACAATCATGCAATTACAATCATACGATCATAATCATACAAGAACAATCATACAATCACAATAATAGAACCATAATTATACAACCACAATCAAACGATCACAATCATACAATCACAATCATACGATCACAATCGTACGATCACAATCATACAATCACAATCATACAAAAACAATCATACAATCACAATCATACACTCACATTTATACAATCACAATCATACAATCACAATCATACAAAAACAATCATACAATCACAATCATACAATCATAATCATATAATCACACTCATAAAATTGCAATCATACAATCGCAATCATACAATCACAATCATACCATCACAATCATACAGGCACAATCATACAATCACAATCATACAATCACAATCATACAAAAACAATCATGCAATCACAATCATATAATCACAATCATACAATCACAATGATACAATCACAATCATACAATCACAATCATACTATCGCAATCATACAATCACAATCATACAATCACAATCATACTATCGCAATCATACAATCACAATAATACAATCACAATCATACAATCACAATCATACAATCACAATCATACAATCACAATCATACAATCACAATCATACTATCGCAATCATACAATCACAATCATACAATCACAATCATACAATCACAATAATACAATCACAATCATACAATCACAATCATACAATCACAATCATACAATCACAATCATACAAAAACAATCATACAATCACAATCATACAATCACAATCATATGATCACAATCATACAATCACAATGATACAATCACAATCATAAGATCACAATCATACAATCACAATCATACAATCACAATCATACAATCACAATCATACAATCACAATCATACAATCACAATCATACTATCGCAATCATACAATCACAATCATACAATCACAATCATACAATCACTATCATACGATCACAATCATACGAAGACAATCATACAATTACTACTATACAATCACAATCATACAAAAACAATCATACAATCACAATCATACGATGACAATCATACAATTACTACTATACAATCACAATCATACAAAAACAATCATACAATCAGAATCACACAATCACTATCATACAATCACAATCATACATTCACAATCATACAATCACAACCATACAATCACAATCATACAATCACAATAATACAATCACAATCATACAATCACAATCATACAATCACAATCATACAATCACAATCATACATTCGCAATCATACAATCACAATCATACAATCACAATCATACAATCACAATAATACAATCACAATCATACAATCTCAATCATACAATCACAATCATACAATCACAATCATACAATCACAATCATACAATCACAATCATACTATCGCAATCATACAATCACAATCATACAATCACAATCATACAATCACAATAATACAATCACAATCATACAATCACAATCATACAATCACAATCATACAATCACAATCATACAAAAACAATCATACAATCACAATCATACAATCACAATCATATGATCACAATCATACAATCACAATGATACAATCACAATCATAAAATCACAATCATACAATCACAATCATACAATCACAATCATACAATCACAATCATACGATCACAATCATACGAAGACAATCATACAATTACTACTATACAATCACAATCATACAAAAACAATCATACGATGACAATCATGCAATTACTACTATACAATCACAATCATACAAAAACAATCATACAATCACAATCATACTATCGCAATCATATAATCACAATAATACAATCACAATCATACAATCACAATCATACAATCACAATCATACAATCACAATCATACATTCGCAATCATACAATCACAATCATACAATCACAATCATACAATCACAATAATACAATCACAATCATACAATCTCAATCATACAATCACAATCATACAATCACAATCATACAATCACAATCATACAATCACAATCATACTATCGCAATCATACAATCACAATAATACAATCACAATCATACAATCACAATCATACAATTACAATCATACAATCACAATCATACAATCACAATCATACTATCGCAATCATACAATCACAATCATACAATCACAATCATACAATCACAATCATACAATCACAATCATACAATCACAATCATACAATCACAATCATGCAATTACAATCATACGATCATAATCATACAAGAACAATCATACAATCACAATAATAGAACCATAATTATACAACCACAATCAAACGATCACAATCATACAATCGCAATCATACGATCACAATCGTACGATCACAATCATACAATCACAATCATACAAAAACAATCATACAATCACAATCATACACTCACAATCATACAATCACAATCATACAATCACAATCATACAAAAACAATCATACAATCACAATCATACAATCATAATCATATAATCACACTCATAAAATTGCAATCATACAATCGCAATCATACAATCACAATCATACCATCACAATCATACAGGCACAATCATACAATCACAATCATACAATCACAATCATACAAAAACAATCATGCAATCACAATCATATAATCACAATCATACAATCACAATGATACAATCACAATCATACAATCACAATCATACTATCGCAATCATACAATCACAATCATACAATCACAATCATACAATCACAATAATACAATCACAATCATACAATCACAATCATACAATCACAATCATACAATCTCAATCATACAATCACAATTATACAATCACAATCATACAATCACAATCATACAATCACAATCATACTACCGCAATCATACAATCACAATCATACAATCACAATCATACAATAACAATCATACTATCACAATCATACAATCACAATCATACGATCACAATCATACGAAGACAATCATACAATTACTACTATACAATCACAATCATACAATCACAATCATACGATGACAATCATACAATTACTACTATACAATCACAATCATACAAAATAATCATACAATCACAATCATACAATCACAATCAGACAATCACAATCAGACAATCACAATCATACATTCGCAATCATACAATCACAATCATACAATCACAATCATACAATCACAATAATACAATCACAATCATACAATCTCAATCATACAATCACAATCATACAATCACAATCATACAATCACAATCATACAATCAAAATCATACTATCGCAATCATACAATCACAATAATACAATCACAATCATACAATCACAATCATACAATCACAATCATACAATCACAATCATACAATCACAATCATACAATCACAATCATACAATCACAATCATACAATCACAATCATACAATCACAATCATACAATCACAATCATACAATCACAATCATACTATCGCAATCATACAATCACAATCATACAATCACAATCATACAATCACAATTATACATTCACAATCATGCAATTACAATCATACGATCATAATCATACAAGAACAATCATACAATCACAATAATAGAACCATAATTATACAACCACAATCAAACGGTCACAATCATACAATCACAATCATACGATCACAATCGTACGATCACAATCATACAATCACAATCATACAATAACAATCATACAATCACAATAATACACTCACAATCATACGTTCACAATCATTCAATCACAATGATACAATCACAATCATACAATCACAATCACACAATCCCAATCATACTATGGCAATCATACAATCGCAATCATACAATCACAATCATACAATCACAATCATACAATCACAATCATACTATCGCAATGATACTATCGCAATGATACAATCACAATCATACAACCACAATCATACGAAGACAATCATACAATTACTACTATACAATCACAATCATACAAAAACAATCATACAATCACAATCATACGATGACAATCCTACAATTACTACTATACAATCACAATCACACAAGAACAATCATACAATCACAATCATACAATCACAATCATACAATCACAACCATACAATCACAATCATACAATCACAATCATACAATCACAATCATACAATCACAATCATACAATCACAATCATACTATCACAATCATACGATCACAATCATACGAAGACAATCATACAATTACTACTATACAATCACAATCATACAAAAATAATCATACAAACACAATCATACGATGGCAAACATACAATTACTACTATACAATCACAATCATACAAAAACAATCATACAATCACAATCACACATTCACAATCATACAATCACAATCATACAATCACAATCACAATAATACAATCACAGTCATACAATCTCAATCATACAATCACAATCATACAATCACAATCACACAATCCCAATCATACTATGGCAATCATACAATCGCAATCATACAATCACAATCATACAATCACAATCATACAATCACAATCATACTATCGCAATGATACAATCACAATCATACAACCACAATCATACGAAGACAATCATACAATTACTACTATACAATCACAATCATACAAAAACAATCATACAAACACAATCATACGATGACAATCCTACAATTACTACTATACAATCACAATCACACAAGAACAATCATACAATCACAATCATACAATCACAATCATACAATCACAATCATACAATCACAATCATACAATCACAATCATACATTCACAATCATACAATCACAATCATACAATCACAATCATACAATCACAATAATACAATCACAATCATACAATCTCAATCATACAATCCCAATCATACAATCACAATCATACTATCACAATCATACAATCACAATCATACAATCACAATCATACAATCACAATCATACAATCACAATCATACAATCACAATCATACAATCACAATCATACAATCACAATCATACAATCACAATCATACGATTACAATCATACGAAGACAATCATACAATTACTACTATACAATCACAATCATACAAAAACAATCATACAATCACAATCATACGATGACAATCATACAATTACTACTATACAATCACAATCATACAAAAACAATCATACATTCACAATCATACAATCACAATCATACAATCACAATCATACAATCACAATCATACAATCACAATCATACAATCACAATCATACTATCGCAATCATACAATCACAATAATACAATCACAATCATACAATCACAATCATACAATCACAATCATACAATCACAATCATACATTCGCAATCATACAATCACAATCATACAATCACAATCATACAATCACAATAATACAATCACAATCATACAATCTCAATCATACAATCACAATCATACAATCACAATCATACAATCACAATCATACAATCACAATCATACTATCGCAATCATACAATCACAATAATACAATCACAATCATACAATCACAATCATACAATTACAATCATACAATCACAATCATACAATCACAATCATACTATCGCAATCATACAATCACAATCATACAATCACAATCATACAATCACAATCATACAATCACAATCATACAATCACAATCATACAATCACAATCATGCAATTACAATCATACGATCATAATCATACAAGAACAATCATACAATCACAATAATAGAACCATAATTATACAACCACAATCAAACGATCACAATCATACAATCACAATCATACGATCACAATCGTACGATCACAATCATACAATCACAATCATACAATCACAATCATTCAATCACAATCATGCAATCACAATCATACAATCACAATCATACAATCACAATCATACAATCACAATCATACAATCACAATCATACAATCACAATAATACAATCACAATCATACAATCTCAATCATACCATCACAATCATACAATCACAATCATACAATCACAATCATACAATCACAATCATACAGTCACAATCATACAAAAACAATCATACAATCACAATCATACAATCACAATCATATGATCACAATCATACAATCACAATGATACAATCACAATCATACAATCACAATCATACAATCACAATCATACAATCACAATCATACGATCACAATCATACGAAGTCAATCATACAATTACTACTATACAATCACAATCATACAAAAACAATCATACAATCACAATCATACGATGACAATCATACAATTACTACTATACAATCACAATCATACAAAAACAATCATACAATCACAATCATGCAATCACAATCATATGATCACAATCATACAATCACAATGATACAATCACAATCATACAATCACAATCATACAATCACAATCATACAATCACAATCATACGATCACAATCATACGAAGACAATCATACAATTACTACTATACAATCACAATCATACAATCACAATCATACGATGACAATCATACAATTACTACTATACAATCACAATCATACAAAATAATCATACAATCACAATCATACAATCACAATCAGACAATCACAATCAGACAATCACAATCATACATTCGCAATCATACAATCACAATCATACAATCACAATCATACAATCACAATAATACAATCACAATCATACAATCTCAATCATACAATCACAATCATACAATCACAATCATACAATCACAATCATACAATCAAAATCATACTATCGCAATCATACAATCACAATAATACAATCACAATCATACAATCACAATCATACAATCACAATCATACAATCACAATCATACAATCACAATCATACAATCACAATCATACAATCACAATCATACAATCACAATCATACAATCACAATCATACTATCGCAATCATACAATCACAATCATACAATCACAATCATACAATCACAATTATACATTCACAATCATGCAATTACAATCATACGATCATAATCATACAAGAACAATCATACAATCACAATAATAGAACCATAATTATACAACCACAATCAAACGATCACAATCATACAATCACAATCATACGGTCACAATCGTACGATCACAATCATACAATCACAATCATACAATAACAATCATACAATCACAATAATACACTCACAATCATACGTTCACAATCATTCAATCACAATGATACAATCACAATCATACAATCACAATCACACAATCCCAATCATACTATGGCAATCATACAATCGCAATCATACAATCACAATCATACAATCACAATCATACAATCACAATCATACTATCGCAATGATACTATCGCAATGATACAATCACAATCATACAACCACAATCATACGAAGACAATCATACAATTACTACTATACAATCACAATCATACAAAAACAATCATACAATCACAATCATACGATGACAATCCTACAATTACTACTATACAATCACAATCACACAAGAACAATCATACAATCACAATCATACAATCACAATCATACAATCACAATCATACAATCACAATCATACAATCACAATCATACATTCACAATCATACAATCACAATCATACAATCACAATCATACAATCACAATAATACAATCACAATCATACAATCTCAATCATACAATCCCAATCATACAATCACAATCATACAATCACTATCATACAATCACAATCATACAACCACAATCATACAATCACAATCATACTATCACAATCATACAATCACAATCATACAATCACAATCATACAATCACTATCATACAATCACAATCATACAACCACAATCATACAATCACAATCATACTATCACAATCATACAATCACAATCATACAATCACAATCATAAAATCACAATCATACAATCTCAATCATACAATCGCAATCATACAATCACAATCATACAATCACAATCATGCAATCACAATCATGCAAACACAATCATACAATCACAATCATACTATCGCAATCATACAATCACAATCGTACAATCACAATCATACAATCACAATCATTCAATCACAATCATGCAATCACAATCATACAATCACAATCATACAATCACAATCATACAATCACAATCATACAATCACAATCATACAATCACAATAATACAATCACAATCATACAATCTCAATCATACCATCACAATCATACAATCACAATCATACAATCACAATCATACAATCACAATCATACAGTCACAATCATACAAAAACAATCATACAATCACAATCATACAATCACAATCATATGATCACAATAATACAATCACAATGATACAATCACAATCATACAATCACAATCATACAATCACAATCATACAATCACAATCATACGATCACAATCATACGAAGACAATCATACAATTACTACTATACAATCACAATCATACAATCACAATCATACGATGACAATCATACAATTACTACTATACAATCACAATCATACAAAATAATCATACAATCACAATCATACAATCACAATCATACAATCACAATCATACATTCACAATCATACAATCACAATCATACAATCACAATCATACAATCACAATAATACAATCACAATCATACAATCTCAATCATACAATCACAATCATACAATCACAATCATACAATCACAATCATACAATCACAATCATACTATCGCAATCATACAATCACAATAATGCAATCACAATCATACAATCACAATCGTACAATCACAATCATACAATCACAATCATACAATCACAATCATACAATCACAATCATACAATCACAATCATACAATCACAATCATACAATCACAATCATACAATCACAATCATACAATCACAGTCATACTATCGCAATCATACAATCACAATCATACAATCACAATCATACAATCACAATCATACAATCACAATCATACTATCGCAATCATACAATCACAATCATACAATCACAATCATACAATCACAATCATACAATCACAATCATACAATCACAATAATACAATCACAATCATACAATCTCAATCATACAATCCCAATCATACAATCACAATCATACAATCACTATCATACAATCACAATCATACAACCACAATCATACAATCACAATCATACTATCACAATCATACAATCACAATCATACAATCACAATCATACAATCACAATCATACAATCACAATCATACAATCACAATCATACGATCACAATCATACGATCACAATCATACGAAGACAATCATACAATTACTACTATACAATCACAATCATACAAAAACAATCATACAATCACAATCATACAATCACAATCATACAATCACAATCATACATTCACAATCATACAATCACAATCATACAATCACAATCATACAATCACAATATTACAATCACAATCATACAATCTCAATCATACAATCGCAATCATACAATCACAATCATACAATCACAATCATGCAATCACAATCATACAAACACAATCATACAATCACAATCATACTATCGCAATCATACAATCACAATCGTACAATCACAATCATACAATCACAATCATTCAATCACAATCATGCAATCACAATCATACAATCACAATCATACAATCACAGTCATACAATCACAATCATACGATCACAATCATACGAAGTCAATCATACAATTACTACTATACAATCACAATCATACAAAAACAATCATACAATCACAATCATACGATGACAATCATACAATTACTACTATACAATCACAATCATACAAAAACAATCATACAATCACAATCATGCAATCACAATCATATGATCACAATCATACAATCACAATGATACAATCACAATCATACAATCACAATCATACAATCACAACCATACAATCACAATCATACGATCACAATCATACGAAGACAATCATACAATTACTACTATACAATCACAATCATACAATCACAATCATACGATGACAATCATACAATTACTACTATACAATCACAATCATACAAAATAATCATACAATCACAATCATACAATCACAATCATACAATCACAATCATACAATCACAATCATACTATCGCAATCATACTATCGCAATCATACAATCACAATCATACAATCACAATCATACAATCACAATTATACAATCACAATCATGCAATTACAATCATACGATCATAATCATACAAGAACAATCATACAATCACAATAATAGAACCATAATTATACAACCACAATCAAACGATCACAATCATACAATAACAATCATACGATCACAATCGTACGATCACAATCATACAATCACAATCATACAATAACAATCATACAATCACAATCATACACTCACAATCATACGCTCACAATCATTCAATCACAATGATACAATCACAATCATACAATCACAATCACACAATCCCAATCATACTATGGCAATCATACAATCGCAATCATACAATCACAATCATACAATCACAATCATACAATCACAATCATACAATCACAATCATACTATCGCAATCATACAATCACAATCATACAACCACAATCATACGAAGACAATCATACAATTACTACTATACAATCACAATCATACAAAAACAATCATACAATCACAATCATACGATGACAATCCTACAATTACTACCATACAATCACAATCACACAAGAACAATCATACAATCACAATCATACAATCACAATCATACAATCACAATCATACAATCACAATCATACATTCACAATCATACAATCACAATCATACAATCACAATCATACAATCACAATAATACAATCACAATCATACAATCACAATCATACAATCACAATCATACGATCACAATCATACGAAGACAATCATACAATTACTACTATACAATCACAATCATACAAAAACAATCATACAATCACAATCATACAATCACAATCATACAATCACAATCATACATTCACAATCATACAATCACAATCATACAATCACAATCATACAATCACAATAATACAATCACAATCATACAATCTCAATCATACAATCGCAATCATACAATCACAATCATACAATCACAATCGTGCAATCTCAATCATACAATCACAATTATACAATCACAATCATACAATCACAATCATACAATCACAATCATACAATCACAATCATACTATCGCAATCATACAATCACAATCGTACAATCACAATCATACAATCACAATAATACAATCACAATCATACAATCACAATCATACGAAGACAATCATACAATTACTACTATACAATCACAATCATACAAAAACAATCATACAATCACAATCATACCATGACAATCCTACAATTACTACTATACAATCACAATCACACAAGAACAATCATACAATCACAATCATACAATCACAATCATACAATCACAATCATACAATCACAATCATACATTCACAATCATACATTCACAATCATACAATCACAATCATACAATCACAATCATACAATCACAATAATACAATCACAATCATACAATCTCAATCATACAATCGCAATCATACAATCACAATCATACAATCACAATCATGCAATCACAATCATACAAACACAATCATACAATCACAATCATACTATCGCAATCATACAATCACAATCGTACAATCACAATCATACAATCACAATCATTCAATCACAATCATGCAATCACAATTATACAATCACAATCATACAATCACAATCATACGATCACAATCATACGAAGACAATCATACAATTACTACTATACAATCACAATCATACAAAAACAATCATACAATCACAATCATACGATGACAATCATTCAATTACTACTATACAATCACAATCATACAAAAACAATCATACAATCACAATCATTCAATCACAATCATACATTCACAATCATACAATCACAATCATACAATCACAATCATACAATCACAATCATACAATCACAATAATACAATCACAATCATACAATCTCAATCATACAATCACAATCATACAATCACAATCATACAATCACAATCATACAATCACAATAATACAATCACAATCATACAATCACAATCATACAATCACAATCATACAATCACAATCATACAGTCACAATCATACAAAAACAATCATACAATCACAATCATACAATCACAATCATATGATCACAATCATACAATCACAATGATACAATCACAATCATACAATCACAATCATACAATCACAATCATACGATCACAATCATACGAAGTCAATCATACAATTACTACTATACAATCACAATCATACAAAAACAATCATACAATCACAATCATACGATGACAATCATACAATTACTACTATACAATCACAATCATACAAAAACAATCATACAATCACAATCATGCAATCACAATGATATGATCACAATCGTACAATCACAATGATACAATCACAATCATACAATCACAATCATACAATCACAATCATACAATCACAATCATACAATCACAATCATACGATCACAATCATACGAAGACAATCATACAATTACTACTATACAATCACAATCATACAATCACAATCATACGATGACAATCATACAATTACTACTATACAATCACAATCATACAAAATAATCATACAATCACAATCATACAATCACAATCATACATTCACAATCATACAATCACAATCATACAATCACAATCATACAATCACAATAATACAATCACAATCATACAATCTCAATCATACAATCACAATCATACAATCACAATCATACAATCACAATCATACAATCACAATCATACTATCGCAATCATACAATCACAATAATACAATCACAATCATACAATCACAATCATACAATCACAATCATACAATCACAATCATACAATCACAATCATACAATCACAATCATACAATCACAATCATACTATCACAATCATACAATCACAATCATACTATCGCAATCATACAATCACAATCATACAATCACAATCATACAATCACAATCATACAATCACAATTATACAATCACAATCATGCAATTACAATCATACGATCATAATCATACAAGAACAATCATACAATCACAATAATAGAACCATAATTATACAACCACAATCAAACGATCACAATCATACAATCACAATCATACGATCACAATCGTACGATCACAATCATACAATCACAATCATACAATAACAATCATACAATCACAATCATACACTCACAATCATACGCTCACAATCATTCAATCACAATGATACAATCACAATCATACAATCACAATCATACGATCACAATCATACGATCACAATCATACGAAGACAATCATACAATTACTACTATACAATCACAATCATACAAAAACAATCATACAATCACAATCATACGATGACAATCATACAATTACTACTATACAATCACAATCATACAAAAACAATCATACAATCTCAATCATACAATCACAATCATACAATCACTATCATACATTCACAATCATACAATAACAATCATACAATCACAATCACACAATCACAATAATACAGTCGCAATCATACAATCTCAATCATACAATCACAATCATACAATCACAAACATACAATCACAATCATGCTATCGCAATCATACAATCGCAATCATACAATCACAATCATACAATCACAATCATGCAATTACCATCATACGATCATAATCATACAAGAACAATCATACAATCACAATCATACAAAAACAATCATGCAATCACAATCATACAATCATAATCATATAATCACACTCATAAAATTGCAATCATAAAATCGCAATCATACAATCACAATCATACCATCACAATCATACAGGCACAATCATACAATCACAATCATACAATCACAATCATACAAAAACAATCATGCAATCACAATCATATAATCACAATCATACAATCACAATGATACAATCACAATCATACAATCACAATCATACAATCACAATCATACAATCACAATCATACAATCACAATCATACAATCACTATCGTACGATCACAATCATACGAAGACAATCATACAATTACTACTATACAATCACAATCATACGATCACAATCATACGAAGACAATCATACGATGACAATCATACAATTACTACTATACAATAACAATCATACAAAAACAACCATACAATCACAATCATACAATCACAATCATACAATCACAATCATACAATCACAATCATACAATCACAATCATACAATCACAATCATACATTCACAATCATACAATCACAATCATACAATCAGAATCATACAATCACAATCATACAATCACAATCATACGATCACAATCATACGAAGTCAATCATACAATTACTACTATACAATCACAATCATACAAAAACAATCATACAATCACAATCATACGATGACAATCATACAATTACTACTATACAATCACAATCATACAAAAACAATCATACAATCACAATCATGCAATCACAATGATATGATCACAATCGTACAATCACAATGATACAATCACAATCATACAATCACAATCATACAATCACAATCATACAATCACAATCATACGATCACAATCATACGAAGACAATCATACAATTACTACTATACAATCACAATCATACAATCACAATCATACGATGACAATCATACAATTACTACTATACAATCACAATCATACAAAATAATCATACAATCACAATCATACAATCACAATCATACATTCACAATCATACAATCACAATCATACAATCACAATCATACAATCACAATAATACAATCACAATCATACAATCTCAATCATACAATCACAATCATACAATCACAATCATACAATCACAATCATACAATCACAATCATACTATCGCAATCATACAATCACAATAATACAATCACAATCATACAATCACAATCATACAATCACAATCATACAATCACAATCATACAATCACAATCATACAATCACAATCATACAATCACAATCATACAATCACAATCATACAATCACAATCATACTATCGCAATCATACAATCACAATCATACAATCACAATCATAAAATCACAATCATACAATCACAATTATACAATCACAATCATGCAATTACAATCATACGATCATAATCATACAAGAACAATCATACAATCACAATAATAGAACCATAATTATACAACCACAATCAAACGATCACAATCATACAATCACAATCATACGATCACAATCGTACGATCACAATCATACAATCACAATCATACAATAACAATCATACAATCACAATCATACACTCACAATCATACGCTCACAATCATTCAATCACAATGATACAATCACAATCATACAATCACAATCATACGATCACAATCATACGATCACAATCATACGAAGACAATCATACAATTACTACTATACAATCACAATCATACAAAAACAATCATACAATCACAATCATACGATGACAATCATACAATTACAACTATACAATCACAATCATACAAAAACAATCATACAATCTCAATCATACAATCACAATCATGCAATCACTATCATACATTCACAATCATACAATAACAATCATACAATCACAATCACACAATCACAATAATACAGTCGCAATCATACAATCTCAATCATACAATCACAATCATACAATCACAAACATACAATCACAATCATGCTATCGCAATCATACAATCGCAATCATACAAGAACAATCATACAATCACAATCATACAAAAACAATCATGCAATCACAATCATACAATCATAATCATATAATCACACTCATAAAATTGCAATCATACAATCGCAATCATACAATCACAATCATACCATCACAATCATACAGGCACAATCATACAATCACAATCATACAATCACAATCATACAAAAACAATCATGCAATCACAATCATATAATCACAATCATACAATCACAATGATACAATCACAATCATACAATCACAATCATACAATCACAATCATACAATCACAATCATACAATCACAATCATACAATCACAATCATACAATCACAATCATACAATCACTATCGTACGATCACAATCATACGAAGACAATCATACAATTACTACTATACAATCACAATCATACGATCACAATCATACGAAGACAATCATACGATGACAATCATACAATTACTACTATACAATAACAATCATACAAAAACAACCATACAATCACAATCATACAATCACAATCATACAACCACAATCATACAATCACAATCATACAATCACAATCATACAATCACAATCATACATTCACAATCATACAATCACAATCATACAATCAGAATCATACAATCACAATAATACAATCACAATCATACAATCTCAATCATACAATCGCAATCATACAATCACAATCATACAATCCCAATCATACTATCGCAATCATACAATCAGAATCATACAATCACAATCGTACAATCACAATTATACAATCACAATCATTCAATCACAATCATGCAATCACAATCATACAATCACAATCATACAATCACAATCATACAATCACAATCATATAAAAACAATCATACAATCACAATCATACAATCACAATCATACAATCACAATCATACAATCACAATCATACAATCACAATCATACAATCACAATCATACAATCACAATCATACTATCACAATCATACGATCACAATCATACGAAGACAATCATACAATTACTACTATACAATCACAATCATACAAAAACAATCATACAAACACAATCATACGATGGCAAACATACAATTACTACTATACAATCACAATCATACAAAAACAATCATACAATCACAATCACACATTCACAATCATACAATCACAATCATACAATCACAATCACAATAATACAATCACAATCATACAATCTCAATCATACAATCACAATCATACAATCACAATCACACAATCCCAATCATACTATGGCAATCATACAATCGCAATCATACAATCACAATCATACAATCACAATCATACTATCGCAATCATACTATCGCAATGATACAATCACAATCATACAACCACAATCATACAATCACTATCATACAATCACAATCATACTATCGCAATCATACAATCACAATCATACAAAAACGATCATACAATCACAATCATACAATCACAATCATATGATCACAATCAAACAATCACAATGATACAATCACAATCATACAATGACAATCATACAATCACAATCATACAATCACAATCATACAATCACAATAATACAATCACAATCATACAATCTCAATCATACAATCGCAATCATCCAATCACAATCATACAATCCCAATCATACTATCGCAATCATACAATGACAATCATACAATCACAATCATACAATCACAATCATACAAAAACAATCATACAATCACAATCATACAATCATAATCATATAATCACACTCATAAAATTGCAATCATACAATCGCAATCATACAATCACAATAATACCATCACAATCGTACAGGCACAATCATACAATCACAATCATGAAATCACAATCATACAAAAACAATCATGCAATCACAATGATACAATCACAATCATACTATCGCAATCATACAATCACAATCATACAATCACAATCATACAATCACAATCACACATTCACAATCATACAATCACAATCATACAAACACAATCACAATAATACAATCACAATCATACAATCTCAATCATACAATCACAATCATACAATCACAATCACACAATCCCAATCATACTATGGCAATCATACAATCGCAATCATACAATCACAATCATACAATCACAATCATACAATCACAATCATACTATCGCGATGATACAATCACAATCATACAACCACAATCATACGAAGACAATCATACAATTACTACTATACAATCACAATCATACAAAAACAATCATACAATCACAATCATACCATGACAATCCTACAATTACTACTATACAATCACAATCACACAAGAACAATCATACAATCACAATCATACAATCACAATCATACAATCACAATCATACAATCACAATCATACATTCACAATCATACATTCACAATCATACAATCACAATCATACAATCACAATCATACAATCACAATAATACAATCACAATCATACAATCTCAATCATACAATCGCAATCATACAATCGCAATCATACAATCACAATCATGCAATCACAATCATACAAACACAATCATACAATCACAATCATACTATCGCAATCATACAATCACAATCGTACAATCACAATCATACAATCACAATCATTCAATCACAATCATGCAATCACAATCATACAATCACAATCATACAATCACAATCATACGATCACAATCATACGAAGACTATCATACAATTACTACTATACAATCACAATCATATAAAAACAATCATACAATCACAATCATACGATGACAATCATTCAATTACTACTATACAATCACAATCATACAAAAACAATCATACAATCACAATCATACAATCACAATCATACATTCACAATCATACAATCACAATCATACAATCACAATCATACAATCACAATCATACAATCACAATAATACAATCACAATCATACAATCTCAATCATACAATCACAATCATACAATCACAATCATACAATCACAATCATACAATCACAATAATACAATCACAATCATACAATCACAATCATACAATCACAATCATACAATCACAATCATACAGTCACAATCATACAAAAACAATCATACAATCACAATCATACAATCACAATCATACGATCACAATCATACAATCACAATGATACAATCACAATCATACAATCACAATCATACAATCACAATCATACAATCACAATCATACGATCACAATCATACGAAGTCAATCATACAATTACTACTATACAATCACAATCATACAAAAACAATCATACAATCACAATCATACGATGACAATCATACAATTACTACTATACAATCACAATCATACAAAAACAATCATACAATCACAATCATGCAATCACAATGATATGATCACAATCGTACAATCACAATGATACAATCACAATCATACAATCACAATCATACAATCACAATCATACAATCACAATCATACGATCACAATCATACGAAGACAATCATACAATTACTACTATACAATCACAATCATACAATCATAATCATACGATGACAATCATACAATTACTACTATACAATCACAATCATACAAAATAATCATACAATCACAATCATACAATCACAATCATACATTCACAATCATACAATCACAATCATACAATCACAATCATACAATCACAATAATACAATCACAATCATACAATCTCAATCATACAATCACAATCATACAATCACAATCATACAATCACAATCATACAATCACAATCATACTATCGCAATCATACAATCACAATAATACAATCACAATCATACAATCACAATCATACAATCACAATCATACAATCACAATCATACAATCACAATCATACAATCACAATCATACAATCACAATCATACAATCACAATCATACAATCACAATCATACTATCGCAATCATACAATCACAATCATACAATCACAATCATACAATCACAATCATACAATCACAATTATACAATCACAATCATGCAATTACAATCATACGATCATAATCATACAAGAACAATCATACAATCACAATAATAGAACCATAATTATACAACCACAATCAAACGATCACAATCATACAATCACAATCATACGATCACAATCGTACGATCACAATCATACAATCACAATCATACAATAACAATCATACAATCACAATCATACACTCACAATCATACGCTCACAATCATTCAATCACAATGATACAATCACAATCATACAATCACAATCATACGATCACAATCATACGATCACAATCATACGAAGACAATCATACAATTACTACTATACAATCACAATCATACAAAAACAATCATACAATCACAATCATACGATGACAATCATACAATTACTACTATACAATCACAATCATACAAAAACAATCATACAATCTCAATCATACAATCACAATCATACAATCACTATCATACATTCACAATCATACAATAACAATCATACAATCACAATCACACAATCACAATAATACAGTCGCAATCATACAATCTCAATCATACAATCACAATCATACAATCACAAACATACAATCACAATCATGCTATCGCAATCATACAATCACAATCATACAATCACAATCATACAATCGCAATCATGCAATTACAATCATACGATCATAATCATACAAGAACAATCATACAATCACAATCATACAAAAACAATCATGCAATCACAATCATACAATCATAATCATATAATCACACTCATAAAATTGCAATCATACAATCGCAATCATACAATCACAATCATACCATCACAATCATACAGGCACAATCATACAATCACAATCATACAATCACAATCATACAAAAACAATCATGCAATCACAATCATATAATCACAATCATACAATCACAATGATACAATCACAATCATACAATCACAATCATACAATCACAATCATACAATCACAATCATACAATCACAATCATACAATCACAATCATACAATCACAATCATACAATCACAATCATACAATCACAATCATACAATCACAATCATACTATCGCAATCATACAATCACAATCATACAATCACAATCATACAATCACAATCATACAATCACAATTATACAATCACAATCATGCAATTACAATCATACGATCATAATCATACAAGAACAATCATACAATCACAATAATAGAACCATAATTATACAACCACAATCAAACGATCACAATCATACAATCACAATCATACGATCAGAATCGCACGATCACAATCATACAATCACAATCATACAATAACAATCATACAATCACAATCATACACTCACAATCATACGCTCACAATCATTCAATCACAATGATACAATCACAATCATACAATCACAATCATACGATCACAATCATACGATCACAATCATACGAAGACAATCATACAATTACTACTATACAATCACAATCATACAAAAACAATCATACAATCACAATCATACGATGACAATCATACAATTACTACTATACAATCACAATCATACAAAAACAATCATACAATCTCAATCATACAATCACAATCATACAATCACTATCATACATTCACAATCATACAATAACAATCATACAATCACAATCACACAATCACAATAATACAGTCGCAATCATACAATCTCAATCATACAATCACAATCATACAATCACAAACATACAATCACAATCATGCTATCGCAATCATACAATCGCAATCATACAATCACAATCATACAATTACAATCATGCAGTTACAATCATACGATCATAATCATACAAGAACAATCATACAATCACAATCATACAAAAACAATCATGCAATCACAATCATACAATCATAATCATATAATCACACTCATAAAATTGCAATCATACAATCGCAATCATACAATTACAATCATACCATCACAATCATACAGGCACAATCATACAATCACAATCATACAATCACAATCATACAAAAACAATCATGCAATCACAATCATATAATCACAATCATACAATCACAATGATACAATCACAATCATACAATCACAATCATACAATCACAATCATACAATCACAATCATACAATCACAATCATACAATCACAATCATACAATCACAATCATACAATCACTATCGTACGATCACAATCATACGAAGACAATCATACAATTACTACTATACAATCACAATCATACGATCACAATCATACGAAGACAATCATACGATGACAATCATACAATTACTACTATACAATAACAATCATACAAAAACAACCATACAATCACAATCATACAATCACAACCATACAATCACAATCATACAATCACAATCATACAATCACAATCATACAATCACAATCATACATTCACAATCATACAATCACAATCATACAATCAGAATCATACAATCACAATAATACAATCACAATCATACAATCTCAATCATACAATCGCAATCATACAATCACAATCATACAATCCCAATCATACTATCGCAATCATACAATCACAATCATACAATCACAATCGTACAATCACAATTATACAATCACAATCATTCAATCACAATCATGCAATCACAATCATACAATCACAATCATACAATCACAATCATACAATCACAATCATATAAAAACAATCATACAATCACAATCATACAATCACAATCATACAATCACAATCATACAATCACAATCATACAATCACAATCATACAATCACAATCATACAATCACAATCATACTATCACAATCATACGATCACAATCATACGAAGACAATCATACAATTACTACTATACAATCACAATCATACAAAAACAATCATACAAACACAATCATACGATGGCAAACATACAATTACTACTATACAATCACAATCATACAAAAACAATCATACAATCACAATCACACATTCACAATCATACAATCACAATCATACAATCACAATCACAATAATACAATCACAATCATACAATCTCAATCATACAATCGCAATCATACAATCACAATCACACAATCCCAATCATACTATGGCAATCATACAATCGCAATCATACAATCACAATCATACAATCACAATCATACAATCACAATCATACTATCGCAATGATACAATCACAATCATACAACCACAATCATACAATCACTATCATACGATCACAATCATACGAAGACAATCATACAATTACTACTATACAATCACAATCATACAAAAACAATCATACAATCAGAATCACACAACCACTATCATACAATCACAATCATACATTCACAATCATACAATCACAATCATACAATCGCAATCATACAATCACAATAATACAATCACAATCATACAATCTCAATCATACAATCACAATTATACAATCACAATCATACAATCACAATCATACAATCACAATCATACTATCGCAATCATACAATCACAATCATACAATCACAATCATACAATCACAATAATACAATCACAATCATACAATCACAATCATACAATCACAATCATACAATCACTATCATACGATCACAATCATACGAAGACAATCATACAATTACTACTATACAATCACAATCATACAAAAACAATCATACAATCACAATCATACGATGACAATCATACAATTACTACTATACAATCACAATCATACAAAAACAATCATACAATCAGAATCACACAATCACTATCATACAATCACAATCATACATTCACAATCATACAATCACAATCATACAATCACAATCATACAATCACAATAATACAATCACAATCATACAATCTCAATCATACAATCACAATTATACAATCACAATCATACAATCACAATCATACAATCACAATCATACTATCACAATCATACAATCACAATCATACTATCGCAATCATACAATCACAATCATACAATCACAATCATACAATCACAATCATACAATCACAATCATACAATTACAATCATACAATCACAATCATACAATCACAATCATACAATCACAATCATACAATCACAATCATACAATCACAATCATACGATCACAATCATACGAAGACAATCATACAATTACTACTATACAATCACAATCATACAAAAACAATCACACAATCACATTCATACGATGACAATCATACAATTACTACTATACAATCACAATCATACAAAAACAATCATACAATCACAATCATACAATCACAATCATATGATCACAATCATACAATCACAATGATACAATCACAATCATACAATCACAATCATACAATCACAATCATACAATCACAATCATACGATCACAATCATACGATCACAATCATACGAAGACAATCATACAATTACTACTATACAATCACAATCATACAATCACAATCATACGATGACAATCATGCAATTACTACTATACAATCACAATCATACAAAAACAATCATACAATCACAATCATACAATCACAATTATACATTCACAATCATACAATCACAATCATACAATCACAATCATACAATCACAATAATACAATCACAATCATACAATCTCAATCATACAATCACAATCATACAATCACAATCATACAATCACAATCATACAATCACAATCATACTATCGCAATCATACAATCACAATAATACAATCACAATCATACAATCACAATCATACAATCACAATCATACAATCACAATCATACAATCACAATCATACAATCACAATCATACAATCACAATCATACAATCACAATCATACTATCGCAATCATACAATCACAACCATACAATCACAATCATACAATCACAATCATACAATCACAATCATACAATCACAATCATGCAATTACAATCATACGATCATAATCATACAAGAACAATCATACAATCACAATAATAGAACAATAATTATACAACCACAATCAAACGATCACAATCATACAATCACAATCATACGATCACAATCGTACGATCACAATCATACAATCACAATCATACAAAAACAATCATTCAATTACAATCATACACTCACAATCATACGCTCACAATCATTCAATCACAATGATACAATCACAATCATACAATCACAATCATACGATCACAATCATACGATCACAATCATACGAAGACAATCATACAATTACTACTATACAATCACAATCATACAAAAACAATCATACAATCACAATCATATGATGACAATCATACAATTACTACTATACAATCACAATCATACGAAAAAAATCATACAATCTCAATCATACAATCACAATCATACAATCACAATCATACATTCACAATCATACAATAACAATCATACAATCACAATCACACAATCACAATAATACAATCACAATCATACAATCTCAATCATACAATCACAATCATACAATCACAAACATACAATCACAATCATGCTATCGCAGTCATACAATCACAATCATACAATCACAATCATACAATCACAATAATACAATCACAATCATACAATCACAATCATACAATCACAATCATACAATCACTATCATACGATCACAATCATACGAAGACAATCATACAATTACTACTATACAACCACAATCATACAAAAACAATCATACAATCACAATCATACGATGACAATCATACAATTGCTACTATACAATCACAATCATACAGAAACAATCATACAATCAGAATCACACAATCACTATCATACAATCACAATCATACATTCACTATCATACAATCACAATCATACAATCACAATCATACAATCACAATAATACAATCACAATCATACAATCTCAATCATACAATCACAATTATACAATCACAATCATACAATCACAATCATACAATCACAATCATACTATCGCAATCATACAATCACAATCATACAATCACAATCATACAATCACAATCATACTATCGCAATCATACAATCACAATCGTACAATCACAATCATACAATCACAATAATACAATCACAATCATACAATCACAATCATACAATCACAATCATACAATCACAATCATACAATCACAATCATACAATCACAATCATACAATCACAATCATACAAAAACAATCATACAATCACAATCATACAATCACAATCATATGATCACAATCAAACAATCACAATGATACAATCACAATCATACAATGACAATCATACAATCACAATCATACAATCACAATCATACAATCACAATAATACAATCACAGTCATACAATCTCAATCATACAATCGCAATCATCCAATCACAATCATACAATCCCAATCATACTATCGCAATCATACAATGACAATCATACAATCACAATCATACATTCACAATCATACAAAAACAATCATACAATCACAATCATACAATCATAATCATATAATCACACTCATAAAATTGCACTCATACAATCGCAATCATACAATCACAATAATACCATCACAATCATACAGGCACAATCATACAATCACAATCATGAAATCACAATCATACAAAAACAATCATGCAATCACAATGATACAATCACAATCATACTATCGCAATCATACAATCACAATCATACAATCACAATCATACAATCACAATCATACAATCACAATCATACTATCGCAATCATACAATCACAATCATACAATCACAATCATACAATCACAATAATACAATCACAATCATACAATCACAATCATACTATCGCAATGATACAATCACAATCATACAATCACAATCATACAATCACAATCATACTATCGCAATCATACTATCGCAATCATACAATCACAATCATACAATCACAATCATACTATCAGAATCATACAATCACAATCATACAATTAGAATCATACAAAAACAATCATACAATCAAAATCATACAATCACAATCATACAATCACAATCATGCAATCACAATCATACAATCACAATCATATGATCACAATCATACAATCACAATGATACAATCGCAATCATACAATCACAATCATACAATCACAATCATACAATCTCAATCATACAATCGCAATCATACAATCACAATCATACAATCCCAATCATACTATCGCAATCATACAATCACAATCATACAATCACAATCGTACAATCACAATTATACAATCACAATCATTCAATCACAATCATTCAATCACAATCATGCAATCACAATCATACAATCACAATCATACAATCACAATCATACGATCACAATCATACGAAGACAATCATACAATTACTACTATACAATCACAATCATACAAAAACAATCATACAATCACAATCATACGATGACAATCATTCAATTACTACTATGCAATCACAATCATACAAAAACAATCATACAATCACAATCATACAATCACAATCATACATTCACAATCATACAATCACAATCATACAATCACAATCATACAATCACAATAATACAATCACAATCATACAATCTCAATCATACAATCACAATCATACAATCACAATCATACAATCACAATCATACAATCACAATCATACAATCACAATCATACAATCACAATCATACGATCACAATCATACGAAGTCAATCATACAATTACTACTATACAATCACAATCATACAAAAACAATCATACAATCACAATCATACGATGACAATCATACAATTACTACTATACAATCACAATCATACAAAAACAATCATACAATCACAATCATGCAATCACAATAATATGATCACAATCATACAATCACAATGATACAATAACAATCATACAATCACAATCATACAATCACAATCATACAATCACAATCATACGATCACAATCATACGAAGACAATCATACAATTACTACTATACAATCACAATCATACAATCACAATCATACGATGACAATCATACAATTACTACTATACAATCACAATCATACAAAATAATCATACAATCACAATCATACAATCACAATCATACATTCACAATCATACAAACACAATCATACAATCACAATCATACAATCACAATAATACAATCACAATCATACAATCTCAATCATACAATCACAATCATACAATCACAATCATACAATCACAATCATACAATCACAATCATACTATCGCAATCATACAATCACAATAATACAATCACAATCATACAATCACAATCATACAATCACAATCATACAATCACAATCATACAATCACAATCATACAATCACAATCATACAATCACAATCATACAATCACAATCATACAATCACAATCATACAATCACAATCATACTATCGCAATCATACAATCACAATCATACAATCACAATCATACAATCACAATTATACAATCACAATCATGCAATTACAATCATACGATCATAATCATACAAGAACAATCATACAATCACAATCATACAATCACAATCATACAAAAACAATCATACAATCACAATCATACAATCATAATCATATAATCACACTCATAAAATTGCAATCTTACAATCGCAATCATACAATCACAATCATACCATCACAATCATATATTCACAATCATACAATAACAATCATACAATCACAATCACACAATCACAATAATACAGTCGCAATCATACAATCTCAATCATACAATCACAATCATACAATCACAAACATACAATCACAATCATGCTATCGCAATCATACAATCACAATCATACAATCACAATCATACAATCACAATCATGCGATTACAATCATACGATCATAATCATACAAGAACAATCATACAATCACAATCATACAATCACAATCATACAAAAACAATCATACAATCACAATCATACAATCATAATCATATAATCACACTCATAAAATTGCAATCTTACAATCGCAATCATACAATCACAATCATACCATCACAATCATACAGGCACAATCATACAATCACAATCATACAATCACAATCATACAAAAACAATCATGCAATCACAATCATATAATCACAATCATACAAACACAATCATACAATCATAATCATATAATCACACTCATAAAATTGCAATCATACAATCGCAATCATACAATCACAATAATACAATCACAATCATGCAATCTCAATCATACAATCACAATCATACGATCACAATCACACAATCCCAATCATACTATCGCAATCATACAATCACAATCATACAATCACAATCATACAATCACAATCATACTATCGCAATGATACAATCACAATCATACAACCACAATCATACGAAGACAATCATACAATTACTACTATACAATCACAATCATACAAAAACAATCATACAATCACAATCATACGATGACAATCCTACAATTACTACTATACAATCACAATCACACAAAAACAATCATACAATGACTATCATACAATCACAATCATACAATCACAATCATACATTCACAATCATACAATCACAATCATACAATCACAATCATACAATCACAATAATACAATCACAATCATACAATCTCAATCATACAATCCCAATCATACAATCACAATCATACAATCACTATCATACAATCACAATCATACAACCACAATCATACAATCACAATCATACTATCACAATCAAACAATCACAATCATACAATCACAATCATACAATCACAATCATACAAAAACAATCATACAATCAAAATCATACAATCACAATCATACAATCACAATCATGCAATCACAATCATACAATCACAATCATATGATCACAATCAAACAATCACAATGATACAATCACAATCATACAATCACAATCATACGATCACAATCATACGAAGACAATCATACAATTACTACTATACAATCACAATCATACAAAAGCAATAGTACAATCACAATCATACGATGACAATCATACAATTACTACTATACAATCACAATCATACAAAAACAATCATACAATCACAATCATACATCACAATCATACAATCACAAATATACATTCACAATCATACAATCACAATCATACAATCACAATCATACAATCACAATAATACAATCACAATCATACAATCTCAATCATACAATCGCAATCATACAATCACAATCATACAATCACAATCATACAATCACAATCATACAAACACAATCATACAATCACAATCATACTATCGCAATCATACAATCACAATCGTACAATCACAATCATACAATGACAATCATTCAATCACAATCATGCAATCACAATCATACAATCACAATCATACAATCACAATCATACAATCACAATCATGCAATCACAATCATACAATCACAATCATACAATCACAATCATACCATCCCAATCATACAATCACAATCATACAATCACAATCATACAATCACAATCGTACAATCACAATCATACAATCACAATCGTACAATCACAATCATACAATCGCAATCATTCAATCACAATCATGCAATCACAATCATACAATCACAATCATACAATCACAATCATACAAAAACAATCATACAATCACAATCATACATTCACAATCATACAATCACAATCATACAATCACAATCATACAATCACAATCATACAATCACAATAATACAATCACAATCATACAATCTCAATCACACAATCGCAATCATACAATCACAATCATACAATCACAATCATACAATCACAACCATACAAACACAATCATACAATCACAATCATACTATCGCAATCATACAATCACAATCGTACAATCACAATCATACAATCACAATCATTCAATCACAATCATGCAATCACAATCATACAATCACAATCATACAATCACAATCATACAATCACAATCATGCAATCACAATCATACAATCACAATCATACAATCACAATCATACCATCCCAATCATACAATCACAATCATACAATCACAATCATACAATCACAATCACACAATCGCAATCATAAAATCACAATCATACAAACACAATTATACAATCATAATCATATAATCACACTCATAAAATTGCAATCATACAATCGCAATCATACAATCACAATCATACCATCACAATCATACAACCACAATCACACAATCGCAAACATACAATCACAATCATACAATCACAATCATGCAATTACAATTATACGATCATAATCATACAAGAATAATCATACAATCACAATAATAGAACCATAATTATACAACCACAATCAAACGATAACAATCATACAATCACAATCATACAATCACAATCATACAATCATAATCATATAATCACACTCATAAAATTGCAATCATACAATCGCAATCATACAATCACAATCATACCATCACAATCCTACAGGCACAATCATAAAACCACAATCATAGAATCACAATCATACAAAAACAATCATGCAATCACAATCATGCAATCACAATCATACAATCGCAATCATACAATCACATTCATACAAAAACAATGATACAATCACAATCATACAATCACAATCATGCAATCATAATCATATAATCACACTCATAAAATTTCAATCATACAATCGCAATCATACAATCACAATCATACCATCACAATCATACAGGCACAATCATAAAATCACAATCATAGAATCACAATCATACAAAAACAATCATGCAATCACAATCATGCAATCGCAATCATACAATCGCAATCAAACAATCACAATCATACGATCGCAATCATACAATCGCAATCATACACTCACAATCATTCAATCACAATGATACAATCACAACCATACAATGACAATCATACGATGACAATCATACAATTACTACTATACAATCACAATCATACAAAAACAATCATACAATCACAATCATACAATCACAATCGTACAATCACAATCGTACAATCACAATCATACAATCACAATCATACTATCGCAATCATACAATCACAATCATACAATCACAATCATACAATCACAATCATACAATCACAATCATACAATCACGATCATACTATCGCAATCATACAATCACAATAATACAATCACAATCATACAATCACAATCATACAATCACAATCATACAATCACAATCATACAATCACAATCATACAATCACAATCAATCAATCACAATCATACTATCGCAATCATACAATCACAATCATACAATCACAATCATACAATCACAATCATACAATCACAATCATGCAATTACAATGATACAATCACAATCATACAATCACAATCATACGATCACAATCATACGATCACAATCATACGGAGACAATCATACAATTACTACTATACAATCACAATCATACAAAAACAATCATACAATCACAATCATACAATCACAATCATACAATCACAATGATACAATCACAATCATACAATCACAATCATACAATCACAATCATACAATCACAATCATACGATCACAGCATACGAAGACAATCATACAATTACTACTATACAATCACAATCATACGAAAGCAATCATACAATCAGAATCATATGATGACAATCATACAATTACTACTATACAATCACAATCATACAAAAACAATCATACAATCACAATCATACAATCACAATCATACAATCACAATCATACAATCACAATCATACATCCACAATCATACAATCACAATCATACAATCACAATCATACAATCACAATAATACAATCACAATCATACAATCTCAATCATACAATCGCAATCATACAATCACAATCATACAATCCCAATCATACTATCGCAATGATACAATCACAATCATACAACCACAATCATACGAAGACAATCATACAATTACTACTATACAATCACAATCATACAAAAACAATCATACAAACACAATCATACGATGACAATCGTACAATTACTACTATACAATCACAATCATACAAAAACAATCATACAATCACAATCACACATTCACAATCACACAATCACAATCATACATTCACAATCATACAATCACAATCATACAATCACAATCATACAATCACAATAATACAATCACAATCATGCAATCTCAATCATACAATCAAAATCATACAATCACAATCACACAATCCCAATCATACTATCGCAATCATACAATCACAATCATACAATCACAATCATACCATCACAATCATACTATCGCAATGATACAATCACAATCATACAACCACAATCATACGAAGACAATCATACAATTACTACTATACAATCACAATCATACAAAAACAATCATACAATCACAATCATACGATGACAATCCTACAATTACTACTATACAATCACAATCACACAAAAACAATCATACAATGACAATCATACAATCACAATCATACAATCACAATCATACATTCACAATCATACAATCACAATCATACAATCACAATCATACAATCACAATAATACAATCACAATCATACAATCTCAATCATACAATCACAATCATACATTCACAATCATACAATCACAATCATACAATCACAAGCATACGATCACAATCATACAATCGCAATCATACAATCACAATCATACAATCACAATCATACAAACACAATCATACAATCACAATCATACTATCGCAATCATACAATCACAATCGTACAATCACAATCATACAATCACAATCATTCAATCACAATCATGCAATCACAATCATACAATCACAATCATACAATCACAATCATACAATCACAATCATGCAATCACAATCATACAATCACAATCATACAGTCACAATCATACCATCCCAATCATACAATCACAATCATACAATCACAATCATACGATCACAATCATACGAAGACAATCATACAATTACTACTATACAATCACAATCATACTATCGCAATCATACAATCACAATCGTACAATCACAATCATACAATCACAATCGTACAATCACAATCATACAATCGCAATCATTCAATCACAATCATGCAATCACAATCATACAATCACAATCATACAATCACAATCATACAAAAACAATCATACAATCACAATCATACATTCACAATCATACAATCACAATCATACAATCACAATCATACAATCACAATAATACAATCACAATCATACAATCTCAATCACACAATCGCAATCATACAATCACAATCATACAATCACAATCATACAATCACAACCATACAAACACAATCATACAATCACAATCATACTATCGCAATCATACAATCACAATCGTACAATCACAATCATACAATCACAATCATTCAATCACAATCATGCTATCACAATCATACAATCACAATCATACAATCACAATCATACAATCACAATCATGCAATCACAATCATACAATCACAATCATACAATCACAATCATACCATCCCAATCATACAATCACAATCATACAATCACAATCATACAATCACAATCACACAATCGCAATCATAAAATCACAATCATACAAAAACAATGATACAATCACAATCATACAATCACAATCATACAATCACAATCATACAATAACAATCATACGATCACAATCATACGAAGACAATCATACAATTACTACTATATAATCACAATCATACAATCACAATCATACTATCGCAATCATACAATCACAATCGTACAATCACAATCATACAATCACAATCGTACAATCACAATCATACAATCGCAATCATTCAATCACAATCATGCAATCACAATCATACAATCACAATCATACAATCACAATCATACAAAAACAATCATACAATCACAATCATACAAACACAATCATACAATCATAATCATATAATCACACTCATAAAATTGCAATCATACAATCGCAATCATACAATCACAATAATACAATCACAATCATGCAATCTCAATCATACAATCACAATCATACAATCACAATCACACAATCCCAATCATACTATCGCAATCATACAATCACAATCATACAATCACAATCATACAATCACAATCATACTATCGCAATGATACAATCACAATCATACAACCACAATCATACGAAGACAATCATACAATTACTACTATACAATCACAATCATACAAAAACAATCATACAATCACATTCATACGATGACAATACTACAATTACTACTATACAATCACAATCACACAAAAACAATCATACAATGACAATCATACAATCACAATCATACAATCACAATCATACATTCACAATCATACAATCACAATCATACAATCACAATCATACAATCACAATAATACAATCACAATCATACAATCTCAATCATACAATCCCAATCATACAATCACAATCATACAATCACTATCATACAATCACAATCATACTATCGCAATGATACAATCACAATCATACAACCACAATCATACGAAGACAATCATACAATTACTACTATATAATCACAATCATACAATCACAATCATACTATCGCAATCATACAATCACAATCGTACAATCACAATCATACAATCACAATCGTACAATCACAATCATACAATCGCAATTATTCAATCACAATCATGCAATCACAATCATACAATCACAATCATACAATCACAATCATACAATCACAATCATACAAAAACAATCATACAATCACAATCATACAAACACAATTATACAATCATAATCATATAATCACACTCATAAAATTGCAATCATACAATCGCAATCATACAATCACAATCATACCATCACAATCATACAACCACAATCACACAATCGCAAACATACAATCACAATCATACAATCACAATCATGCAATTACAATTATACGATCATAATCATACAAGAATAATCATACAATCACAATAATAGAACCATAATTATACAACCACAATCAAACGATAACAATCATACAATCACAATCATACAATCACAATCATGCAATCATAATCATATAATCACACTCATAAAATTTCAATCATACAATCGCAATCATACAATCACAATCATACCATCACAATCATACAGGCACAATCATAAAATCACAATCATAGAATCACAATCATACAAAAACAATCATGCAATCACAATCATGCAATCGCAATCATACAATCGCAATCAAACAATCACAATCATACGATCGCAATCATACAATCGCAATCATACACTCACAATCATTCAATCACAATGATACAATCACAACCATACAATGACAATCATACGATGACAATCATACAATTACTACTATACAATCACAATCATACAAAAACAATCATACAATCACAATCATACAATCACAATCGTACAATCACAATCGTACAATCACAATCATACAATCACAATCATACTATCGCAATCATACAATCACAATCATACAATCACAATCATACAATCACAATCATACAATCACAATCATACAATCACGATCATACTATTGCAATCATACAATCACAATAATACAATCACAATCATACAATCACAATCATACAATCACAATCATACAATCACAATCATACAATCACAATCATACAATCACAATCATACAATCACAATCATACAATCACAATCATACAATCACAATCAATCAATCACAATCATACTATCGCAATCATACAATCACAATCATACAATCACAATCATACAATCACAATCATACAATCACAATCATGCAATTACAATGATACAATCACAATCATACAATCACAATCATACGATCACAATCATACGATCACAATCATACGGAGACAATCATACAATTACTACTATACAATCACAATCATACAAAAACAATCATACAATCACAATCATACAATCACAATCATACAATCACAATGATACAATCACAATCATACAATCACAATCATACAATCACAATCATACAATCACAATCATACGATCACAGCATACGAAGACAATCATACAAATACTACTATACAATCACAATCATACGAAAGCAATCATACAATCAGAATCATATGATGACAATCATACAATTACTACTATACAATCACAATCATACAAAAACAATCATACAATCACAATCATACAATCACAATCATACAATCACAATCATACAATCACAATCATACATCCACAATCATACAATCACAATCATACAATCACAATCATACAATCACAATAATACAATCACAATCATACAATCTCAATCATACAATCGCAATCATACAATCACAATCATACAATCCCAATCATACTATCGCAATGATACAATCACAATCATACAACCACAATCATACGAAGACAATCATACAATTACTACTATACAATCACAATCATACAAAAACAATCATACAAACACAATCATACGATGACAATCGTACAATTACTACTATACAATCACAATCATACAAAAACAATCATACAATCACAATCACACATTCACAATCACACAATCACAATCATACATTCACAATCATACAATCACAATCATACAATCACAATCATACAATCACAATAATACAATCACAATCATGCAATCTCAATCATACAATCAAAATCATACAATCACAATCACACAATCCCAATCATACTATCGCAATCATACAATCACAATCATACAATCACAATCATACCATCACAATCATACTATCGCAATGATACAATCACAATCATACAACCACAATCATACGAAGACAATCATACAATTACTACTATACAATCACAATCATACAAAAACAATCATACAATCACAATCATACGATGACAATCCTACAATTACTACTATACAATCACAATCACACAAAAACAATCATACAATGACAATCATACAATCACAATCATACAATCACAATCATACATTCACAATCATACAATCACAATCATACAATCACAATCATACAATCACAATAATACAATCACAATCATACAATCTCAATCATACAATCACAATCATACATTCACAATCATACAATCACAATCATACAATCACAAGCATACGATCACAATCATACAATCGCAATCATACAATCACAATCATACAATCACAATCATACAAACACAATCATACAATCACAATCATACTATCGCAATCATACAATCACAATCGTACAATCACAATCATACAATCACAATCATTCAATCACAATCATGCAATCACAATCATACAATCACAATCATGCAATCACAATCATACAATCACAATCATACAGTCACAATCATACCATCCCAATCATACAATCACAATCATACAATCACAATCATACAATCACAATCATACAATCACAATCACACAATCGCAATCATAAAATCACAATCATACAAAAACAATGATACAATCACAATCATACAATCACAATCATACAATCACAATCATACAATCACAATCATACGATCACAATCATACGAAGACAATCATACAATTACTACTATACAATCACAATCATACTATCGCAATCATACAATCACAATCGTACAATCACAATCATACAATCACAATCGTACAATCACAATCATACAATCGCAATCATTCAATCACAATCATGCAATCACAATCATACAATCACAATCATACAATCACAATCATACAAAAACAATCATACAATCACAATCATACATTCACAATCATACAATCACAATCATACAATCACAATCATACAATCACAATAATACAATCACAATCATACAATCTCAATCACACAATCGCAATCATACAATCACAATCATACAATCACAATCATACAATCACAATCATACAATCACAACCATACAAACACAATCATACAATCACAATCATACTATCGCAATCATACAATCACAATCGTACAATCACAATCATACAATCACAATCATTCAATCACAATCATGCTATCACAATCATACAATCACAATCATACAATCACAATCATACAATCACAATCATGCAATCACAATCATACAATCACAATCATACAATCACAATCATACCATCCCAATCATACAATCACAATCATACAATCACAATCATACAATCACAATCACACAATCGCAATCATAAAATCACAATCATACAAAAACAATGATACAATCACAATCATACAATCACAATCATACAATCACAATCATACAATAACAATCATACGATCACAATCATACGAAGACAATCATACAATTACTACTATATAATCACAATCATACAATCACAATCATACTATCGCAATCATACAATCACAATCGTACAATCACAATCATACAATCACAATCGTACAATCACAATCATACAATCGCAATCATTCAATCACAATCATGCAATCACAATCATACAATCACAATCATACAATCACAATCATACAAAAACAATCATACAATCACAATCATACAAACACAATCATACAATCATAATCATATAATCACACTCATAAAATTGCAATCATACAATCGCAATCATACAATCACAATAATACAATCACAATCATGCAATCTCAATCATACAATCACAATCATACAATCACAATCACACAATCCCAATCATACTATCGCAATCATACAATCACAATCATACAATCACAATCATACAATCACAATCATACTATCGCAATGATACAATCACAATCATACAACCAAAATCATACGAAGACAATCATACAATTACTACTATACAATCACAATCATACAAAAACAATCATACAATCACATTCATACGATGACAATACTACAATTACTACTATACAATCACAATCACACAAAAACAATCATACAATGACAATCATACAATCACAATCATACAATCACAATCATACATTCACAATCATACAATCACAATCATACAATCACAATCATACAATCACAATAATACAATCACAATCATACAATCTCAATCATACAATCCCAATCATACAATCACAATCATACAATCACTATCATACAATCACAATCATACAATCACAATCATACAAAAACAATCATACAATCAAAATCATACAATCACAATCATACAATCACAATCATGCAATCACAATCATACAATCACAATCATATGATCACAATCAAACAATCACAATGATACAATCACAATCATACAATCACAATCATACAATCGCAATCATACGAAGACAATCATACAATTACTACTATACAATCACAATCATACAAAAGCAATCGTACAATCACAATCATACGATGACAATCATACAATTACTACTATACAATCATAATCATACAAAAACAATCATACAATCACAATCATACAATCACAAATATACATTCACAATCATACAATCACAATCATACAATCACAATCATACATTCACAATAATACAATCACAATCATACAATCTCAATCATACAATGGCAATCATACAATCACAATCATACAATCACAATCATACAATCACAATCATACAAACACAATCATACAATCACAATCATACTATCGCAATCATACAATCACAATCGTACAATCACAATCATACAATCACAATCATTCAATCACAATCATGCAATCACAATCATACAATCACAATCATACAATCACAATCATACAATCACAATCATGCAATCACAATCATACAATCACAATCATACAATCACAATCATACCATCCCAATCATACAATCACAGTCATAAAATCACAATCATACAATCACAATCGTACAATCACAATCATACAATCACAATCGTACAATCACAATCATACAATCGCAATCATTCAATCACAATCATGCAATCACAATCATACAATCACAATCATACAATCACAATCATACAAAAACAATCATACAATCACAATCATACATTCACAATCATACAATCACAATCATACAATCACAATCATACAATCACAATAATACAATCACTATCATACAATCGCAATCACATAATCGCAATCATACAATCACAATCATACAATCACAATCATACAATCACAACCATACAAACACAATCATACAATCACAATCATACTATCGCAATCATACAATCACAATCGTACAATCACAATCATACAATCACAATCATTCAATCACAATCATGCAATCACAATCATACAATCACAATCATACAATCACAATCATACAATCACAATCATGCAATCACAATCATACAATCACAATCATACAATCACAATCATACCATCCCAATGATACAATCACAATCATACAATCACAATCATACAATCACAATCACACAATCGCAATCATAAAATCACAATCATACAAAAACAATGATACAATCACAATCATACAATCACAATCATACCATCACAATCATACAACCACAATCACACAATCGCAAACATACAATCACAATCATACAATCACAATCATGCAATTACAATTATACGATCATAATCATACAAGAATAATCATACAATCACAATAATAGAACCATAATTATACAACCACAATCAAACGATAACAATCATACAATCACAATCATACAATCACAATCATACAATCATAATCATATAATCACACTCATAAAATTGCAATCATACAATCGCAATCATACAATCACAATCATACCATCACAATCCTACAGGCACAATCATAAAACCACAATCATAGAATCACAATCATACAAAAACAATCATGCAATCACAATCATGCAATCACAATCATACAATCGCAATCATACAATCACATTCATACAAAAACAATGATACAATCACAATCATACAATCACAATCATGCAATCATAATCATATAATCACACTCATAAAATTTCAATCATACAATCGCAATCATACAATCACAATCATACCATCACAATCATACAGGCACAATCATAAAATCACAATCATAGAATCACAATCATACAAAAACAATCATGCAATCACAATCATGCAATCGCAATCATACAATCGCAATCAAACAATCACAATCATACGATCGCAATCATACAATCGCAATCATACACTCACAATCATTCAATCACAATGATACAATCACAACCATACAATGACAATCATACGATGACAATCATACAATTACTACTATACAATCACAATCATACAAAAACAATCATACAATCACAATCATACAATCACAATCGTACAATCACAATCGTACAATCACAATCATACAATCACAATCATACTATCGCAATCATACAATCACAATCATACAATCACAATCATACAATCACAATCATACAATCACAATCATACAATCACGATCATACTATCGCAATCATACAATCACAATAATACAATCACAATCATACAATCACAATCATACAATCACAATCATACAATCACAATCATACAATCACAATCATACAATCACAATCAATCAATCACAATCATACTATCGCAATCATACAATCACAATCATACAATCACAATCATACAATCACAATCATACAATCACAATCATGCAATTACAATGATACAATCACAATCATACAATCACAATCATACGATCACAATCATACGATCACAATCATACGGAGACAATCATACAATTACTACTATACAATCACAATCATACAAAAACAATCATACAATCACAATCATACAATCACAATCATACAATCACAATGATACAATCACAATCATACAATCACAATCATACAATCACAATCATACAATCACAATCATACGATCACAGCATACGAAGACAATCATACAATTACTACTATACAATCACAATCATACGAAAGCAATCATACAATCAGAATCATATGATGACAATCATACAATTACTACTATACAATCACAATCATACAAAAACAATCATACAATCACAATCATACAATCACAATCATACAATCACAATCATACAATCACAATCATACATCCACAATCATACAATCACAATCATACAATCACAATCATACAATCACAATAATACAATCACAATCATACAATCTCAATCATACAATCGCAATCATACAATCACAATCATACAATCCCAATCATACTATCGCAATGATACAATCACAATCATACAACCACAATCATACGAAGACAATCATACAATTACTACTATACAATCACAATCATACAAAAACAATCATACAAACACAATCATACGATGACAATCGTACAATTACTACTATACAATCACAATCATACAAAAACAATCATACAATCACAATCACACATTCACAATCACACAATCACAATCATACATTCACAATCATACAATCACAATCATACAATCACAATCATACAATCACAATAATACAATCACAATCATGCAATCTCAATCATACAATCAAAATCATACAATCACAATCACACAATCCCAATCATACTATCGCAATCATACAATCACAATCATACAATCACAATCATACCATCACAATCATACTATCGCAATGATACAATCACAATCATACAACCACAATCATACGAAGACAATCATACAATTACTACTATACAATCACAATCATACAAAAACAATCATACAATCACAATCATACGATGACAATCCTACAATTACTACTATACAATCACAATCACACAAAAACAATCATACAATGACAATCATACAATCACAATCATACAATCACAATCATACATTCACAATCATACAATCACAATCATACAATCACAATCATACAATCACAATAATACAATCACAATCATACAATCTCAATCATACAATCACAATCATACATTCACAATCATACAATCACAATCATACAATCACAAGCATACGATCACAATCATACAATCGCAATCATACAATCACAATCATACAATCACAATCATACAAACACAATCATACAATCACAATCATACTATCGCAATCATACAATCACAATCGTACAATCACAATCATACAATCACAATCATTCAATCACAATCATGCAATCACAATCATACAATCACAATCATACAATCACAATCATACAATCACAATCATGCAATCACAATCATACAATCACAATCATACAGTCACAATCATACCATCCCAATCATACAATCACAATCATACAATCACAATCATACGATCACAATCATACGAAGACAATCATACAATTACTACTATACAATCACAATCATACTATCGCAATCATACAATCACAATCGTACAATCACAATCATACAATCACAATCGTACAATCACAATCATACAATCGCAATCATTCAATCACAATCATGCAATCACAATCATACAATCACAATCATACAATCACAATCATACAAAAACAATCATACAATCACAATCATACATTCACAATCATACAATCACAATCATACAATCACAATCATACAATCACAATAATACAATCACAATCATACAATCTCAATCACACAATCGCAATCATACAATCACAATCATACAATCACAATCATACAATCACAACCATACAAACACAATCATACAATCACAATCATACTATCGCAATCATACAATCACAATCGTACAATCACAATCATACAATCACAATCATTCAATCACAATCATGCTATCACAATCATACAATCACAATCATACAATCACAATCATACAATCACAATCATGCAATCACAATCATACAATCACAATCATACAATCACAATCATACCATCCCAATCATACAATCACAATCATACAATCACAATCATACAATCACAATCACACAATCGCAATCATAAAATCACAATCATACAAAAACAATGATACAATCACAATCATACAATCACAATCATACAATCACAATCATACAATAACAATCATACGATCACAATCATACGAAGACAATCATACAATTACTACTATATAATCACAATCATACAATCACAATCATACTATCGCAATCATACAATCACAATCGTACAATCACAATCATACAATCACAATCGTACAATCACAATCATACAATCGCAATCATTCAATCACAATCATGCAATCACAATCATACAATCACAATCATACAATCACAATCATACAAAAACAATCATACAATCACAATCATACAAACACAATCATACAATCATAATCATATAATCACACTCATAAAATTGCAATCATACAATCGCAATCATACAATCACAATAATACAATCACAATCATGCAATCTCAATCATACAATCACAATCATACAATCACAATCACACAATCCCAATCATACTATCGCAATCATACAATCACAATCATACAATCACAATCATACAATCACAATCATACTATCGCAATGATACAATCACAATCATACAACCACAATCATACGAAGACAATCATACAATTACTACTATACAATCACAATCATACAAAAACAATCATACAATCACATTCATACGATGACAATACTACAATTACTACTATACAATCACAATCACACAAAAACAATCATACAATGACAATCATACAATCACAATCATACAATCACAATCATACATTCACAATCATACAATCACAATCATACAATCACAATCATACAATCACAATAATACAATCACAATCATACAATCTCAATCATACAATCCCAATCATACAATCACAATCATACAATCACTATCATACAATCACAATCATACTATCGCAATGATACAATCACAATCATACAACCACAATCATACGAAGACAATCATACAATTACTACTATATAATCACAATCATACAATCACAATCATACTATCGCAATCATACAATCACAATCGTACAATCACAATCATACAATCACAATCGTACAATCACAATCATACAATCGCAATTATTCAATCACAATCATGCAATCACAATCATACAATCACAATCATACAATCACAATCATACAATCACAATCATACAAAAACAATCATACAATCACAATCATACAAACACAATTATACAATCATAATCATATAATCACACTCATAAAATTGCAATCATACAATCGCAATCATACAATCACAATCATACCATCACAATCATACAACCACAATCACACAATCGCAAACATACAATCACAATCATACAATCACAATCATGCAATTACAATTATACGATCATAATCATACAAGAATAATCATACAATCACAATAATAGAACCATAATTATACAACCACAATCAAACGATAACAATCATACAATCACAATCATACAATCACAATCATGCAATCATAATCATATAATCACACTCATAAAATTTCAATCATACAATCGCAATCATACAATCACAATCATACCATCACAATCATACAGGCACAATCATAAAATCACAATCATAGAATCACAATCATACAAAAACAATCATGCAATCACAATCATGCAATCGCAATCATACAATCGCAATCAAACAATCACAATCATACGATCGCAATCATACAATCGCAATCATACACTCACAATCATTCAATCACAATGATACAATCACAACCATACAATGACAATCATACGATGACAATCATACAATTACTACTATACAATCACAATCATACAAAAACAATCATACAATCACAATCATACAATCACAATCGTACAATCACAATCGTACAATCACAATCATACAATCACAATCATACTATCGCAATCATACAATCACAATCATACAATCACAATCATACAATCACAATCATACAATCACAATCATACAATCACGATCATACTATTGCAATCATACAATCACAATAATACAATCACAATCATACAATCACAATCATACAATCACAATCATACAATCACAATCATACAATCACAATCATACAATCACAATCATACAATCACAATCATACAATCACAATCATACAATCACAATCAATCAATCACAATCATACTATCGCAATCATACAATCACAATCATACAATCACAATCATACAATCACAATCATACAATCACAATCATGCAATTACAATGATACAATCACAATCATACAATCACAATCATACGATCACAATCATACGATCACAATCATACGGAGACAATCATACAATTACTACTATACAATCACAATCATACAAAAACAATCATACAATCACAATCATACAATCACAATCATACAATCACAATGATACAATCACAATCATACAATCACAATCATACAATCACAATCATACAATCACAATCATACGATCACAGCATACGAAGACAATCATACAAATACTACTATACAATCACAATCATACGAAAGCAATCATACAATCAGAATCATATGATGACAATCATACAATTACTACTATACAATCACAATCATACAAAAACAATCATACAATCACAATCATACAATCACAATCATACAATCACAATCATACAATCACAATCATACATCCACAATCATACAATCACAATCATACAATCACAATCATACAATCACAATAATACAATCACAATCATACAATCTCAATCATACAATCGCAATCATACAATCACAATCATACAATCCCAATCATACTATCGCAATGATACAATCACAATCATACAACCACAATCATACGAAGACAATCATACAATTACTACTATACAATCACAATCATACAAAAACAATCATACAAACACAATCATACGATGACAATCGTACAATTACTACTATACAATCACAATCATACAAAAACAATCATACAATCACAATCACACATTCACAATCACACAATCACAATCATACATTCACAATCATACAATCACAATCATACAATCACAATCATACAATCACAATAATACAATCACAATCATGCAATCTCAATCATACAATCAAAATCATACAATCACAATCACACAATCCCAATCATACTATCGCAATCATACAATCACAATCATACAATCACAATCATACCATCACAATCATACTATCGCAATGATACAATCACAATCATACAACCACAATCATACGAAGACAATCATACAATTACTACTATACAATCACAATCATACAAAAACAATCATACAATCACAATCATACGATGACAATCCTACAATTACTACTATACAATCACAATCACACAAAAACAATCATACAATGACAATCATACAATCACAATCATACAATCACAATCATACATTCACAATCATACAATCACAATCATACAATCACAATCATACAATCACAATAATACAATCACAATCATACAATCTCAATCATACAATCACAATCATACATTCACAATCATACAATCACAATCATACAGTCACAATCATACCATCCCAATCATACAATCACAATCATACAATCACAATCATACAATCACAATCATACAATCACAATCACACAATCGCAATCATAAAATCACAATCATACAAAAACAATGATACAATCACAATCATACAATCACAATCATACAATCACAATCATACAATCACAATCATACGATCACAATCATACGAAGACAATCATACAATTACTACTATACAATCACAATCATACTATCGCAATCATACAATCACAATCGTACAATCACAATCATACAATCACAATCGTACAATCACAATCATACAATCGCAATCATTCAATCACAATCATGCAATCACAATCATACAATCACAATCATACAATCACAATCATACAAAAACAATCATACAATCACAATCATACATTCACAATCATACAATCACAATCATACAATCACAATCATACAATCACAATAATACAATCACAATCATACAATCTCAATCACACAATCGCAATCATACAATCACAATCATACAATCACAATCATACAATCACAATCATACAATCACAACCATACAAACACAATCATACAATCACAATCATACTATCGCAATCATACAATCACAATCGTACAATCACAATCATACAATCACAATCATTCAATCACAATCATGCTATCACAATCATACAATCACAATCATACAATCACAATCATACAATCACAATCATGCAATCACAATCATACAATCACAATCATACAATCACAATCATACCATCCCAATCATACAATCACAATCATACAATCACAATCATACAATCACAATCACACAATCGCAATCATAAAATCACAATCATACAAAAACAATGATACAATCACAATCATACAATCACAATCATACAATCACAATCATACAATAACAATCATACGATCACAATCATACGAAGACAATCATACAATTACTACTATATAATCACAATCATACAATCACAATCATACTATCGCAATCATACAATCACAATCGTACAATCACAATCATACAATCACAATCGTACAATCACAATCATACAATCGCAATCATTCAATCACAATCATGCAATCACAATCATACAATCACAATCATACAATCACAATCATACAAAAACAATCATACAATCACAATCATACAAACACAATCATACAATCATAATCATATAATCACACTCATAAAATTGCAATCATACAATCGCAATCATACAATCACAATAATACAATCACAATCATGCAATCTCAATCATACAATCACAATCATACAATCACAATCACACAATCCCAATCATACTATCGCAATCATACAATCACAATCATACAATCACAATCATACAATCACAATCATACTATCGCAATGATACAATCACAATCATACAACCAAAATCATACGAAGACAATCATACAATTACTACTATACAATCACAATCATACAAAAACAATCATACAATCACATTCATACGATGACAATACTACAATTACTACTATACAATCACAATCACACAAAAACAATCATACAATGACAATCATACAATCACAATCATACAATCACAATCATACATTCACAATCATACAATCACAATCATACAATCACAATCATACAATCACAATAATACAATCACAATCATACAATCTCAATCATACAATCCCAATCATACAATCACAATCATACAATCACTATCATACAATCACAATCATACAATCACAATCATACAAAAACAATCATACAATCAAAATCATACAATCACAATCATACAATCACAATCATGCAATCACAATCATACAATCACAATCATATGATCACAATCAAACAATCACAATGATACAATCACAATCATACAATCACAATCATACAATCGCAATCATACGAAGACAATCATACAATTACTACTATACAATCACAATCATACAAAAGCAATCGTACAATCACAATCATACGATGACAATCATACAATTACTACTATACAATCATAATCATACAAAAACAATCATACAATCACAATCATACAATCACAAATATACATTCACAATCATACAATCACAATCATACAATCACAATCATACATTCACAATAATACAATCACAATCATACAATCTCAATCATACAATGGCAATCATACAATCACAATCATACAATCACAATCATACAATCACAATCATACAAACACAATCATACAATCACAATCATACTATCGCAATCATACAATCACAATCGTACAATCACAATCATACAATCACAATCATTCAATCACAATCATGCAATCACAATCATACAATCACAATCATACAATCACAATCATACAATCACAATCATGCAATCACAATCATACAATCACAATCATACAATCACAATCATACCATCCCAATCATACAATCACAGTCATAAAATCACAATCATACAATCACAATCGTACAATCACAATCATACAATCACAATCGTACAATCACAATCATACAATCGCAATCATTCAATCACAATCATGCAATCACAATCATACAATCACAATCATACAATCACAATCATACAAAAACAATCATACAATCACAATCATACATTCACAATCATACAATCACAATCATACAATCACAATCATACAATCACAATAATACAATCACTATCATACAATCGCAATCACATAATCGCAATCATACAATCACAATCATACAATCACAATCATACAATCACAACCATACAAACACAATCATACAATCACAATCATACTATCGCAATCATACAATCACAATCGTACAATCACAATCATACAATCACAATCATTCAATCACAATCATGCAATCACAATCATACAATCACAATCATACAATCACAATCATACAATCACAATCATGCAATCACAATCATACAATCACAATCATACAATCACAATCATACCATCCCAATGATACAATCACAATCATACAATCACAATCATACAATCACAATCACACAATCGCAATCATAAAATCACAATCATACAAAAACAATGATACAATCACAATCATACAATCACAATCATACAATCACAATCATACAATCACAATCATACGATCACAATCATACGAAGACAATAATACAATTACTACTATATAATAACAATCATACAATCACAATCATACTATCGCAATCATACAATCACAATCGTACAATCACAATCATACAATCACAATCGTACAATCACAATCATACAATCGCAATCATTCAATCACAATCATGCAATCACAATCATACAATCACAATCATGCAATCACAATCATACAATCACAATCATACAATCACAATCATACCATCCCAATCATACAATCACAATCGTACAATCACAATCATACAATCGCAATCATTCAATCACAATCATGCAATCACAATCATACAATCACAATCATACAATCACAATCATACAAAAACAATCATACAATCACAATCATACATTCACAATCATACAATCACAATCATACAATCACAATCATACAATCACAACCATACAAACACAATCAGACAATCACAATCATACTATCGCAATCATACAATCACAATCGTACAATCACAATCATACAATCACAATCATTCAATCACAATCATGCAATCACAATCATACAATCACAATCATACAATCACAATCATACAATCACAATCATGCAATCGTAATCATATAATCACACTCATAAAATTGCAATAATACAATCGCAATGATACAATCACATTCATACAATCACAATCATACAATCACAATCATACAATCACAATCATACGATCACAATCATACGAAGACAATCATACAATTACTACTATACAATCACAATCATACAAAAGCAATCGTACAATCACAATCATACGATGACAATCATACAATTACTACTATACAATCACAATCATACAAAAACAATCATACAATCACAATCATACAATCACAATCATACAATCACAATCATACATTCACAATCATACAATCACAATCATACAATCACAATCATACAATCACAATAATACAATCACAATCATACAATCTCAATCATACAATCGCAATCATACAATCACAATCATACAATCACAATCATACAAACACAATCATACAATCACAATCATACTATCGCAATCATACAATCACAATCGTACAATCACAATCATACAATCACAATCATTCAATCGCAATCATGCAATCACAATCATACAATCACAATCATACAATCACAATCATACAATCACAATCATGCAATCACAATCATACAATCACAATCATACAATCACAATCATACCATCCCAATCATACAATCACAATCATACAATCACAATCATACAATCACAATCATACAATCACAATCACACAATCGCAATCATAAAATCACAATCATACAAAAACAATGATACAATCACAATCATACAATCACAATCATACAATCACAATCATACGATCACAATCATACGAAGACAATCATACAATTACTACTATACAATCACAATCATACAATCACAATCATACTATCGCAATCATACAATCACAATCGTACAATCACAATCATACAATCACAATCGTACAATCACAATCATACAATCGCAATCATTCAATCACAATCATGCAATCACAATCATACAATCACAATCATACAATCACAATCATACAAAAACAATCATACAATCACAATCATACATTCACAATCATACAATCACAATCATACAATCACAATCATACAATCACAATCATACAATCACAATCATACAATCACAATAATACAATCACAATCATACAATCTCAATCACACAATCGCAATCATACAATCACAATCATACAATCACAATCATACAATCACAACCATACAAACACAATCATACAATCACAATCATACTATCGCAATCATACAATCACAATCGTACAATCACAATCATACAATCACAATCATTCAATCACAATCATGCTATCACAATCATACAATCACAATCATACAATCACAATCATACAATCACAATCATGCAATCACAATCATACAATCACAATCATACAATCACAATCATACCATCCCAATCATACAATCACAATCATACAATCACAATCATACAATCACAATCACACAATCGCAATCATAAAATCACAATCATACAAAAACAATGATACAATCACAATCATACAATCACAATCATACAATCACAATCATACAATCACAATCATACGATCACAATCATACGAAGACAATCATACAATTACTACTATATAATCACAATCATACAATCACAATCATACTATCGCAATCATACAATCACAATCGTACAATCACAATCATACAATCGCAATCATTCAATCACAATCATGCAATCACAATCATACAATCACAATCATACAATCACAATCATACAAAAACAATCATACAATCACAATCATACAAACACAATCATACAATCATAATCATATATTCACACTCATAAAATTGCAATCATACAATCGCAATCATACAATCACAATAATACAATCACAATCATGCAATCTCAATCATACAATCACAATCATACAATCACAATCACACAATCCCAATCATACTATCGCAATCATACAATCACAATCATACAATCACAATCATACAATCACAATCATACTATCGCAATGATACAATCACAATCATACAACCACAATCATACGAAGACAATCATACAATTACTACTATACAATCACAATCATACAAAAACAATCATACAATCACAATCATACGATGACAATACTACAATTACTACTATACAATCACAATCACACAAAAACAATCATACAATGACAATCATACAATCACAATCATACAATCACAATCATACATTCACAATCATACAATCACAATCATACAATCACAATCATACAATCACAATAATACAATCACAATCATACAATCTCAATCATACAATCCCAATCATACAATCACAATCATACAATCACTATCATACAATCACAATCATACAATCACAATCATACAAAAACAATCATACAATCAAAATCATACAATCACAATCATACAATCACAATCATGCAATCACAATCATACAATCACAATCATATGATCACAATCAAACAATCACAATGATACAATCACAATCATACAATCACAATCATGCAATCACAATCATACAATCACAATCATACATTCACAATCATACGATCACAATCATACGAAGACAATCATACAATTACTACTATACAATCACAATCATACAAAAGCAATCGTACAATCACAATCATACGATGACAATCATACAATTACTACTATACAATCACAATCATACAAAAACAATCATACAATCACAATCATACAATCACAATCATACAATCACAAATATACATTCACAATCATACAATCACAATCATACAATCACAATCATACAATCACAATCATACAATCACAATAATACAATCACAATCATACAATCTCAATCATACAATCGCAATCATACAATCACAATCATACAATCACAATCATACAAACACAATCATACAATCACAATCATACTATCGCAATCATACAATCACAATCGTACAATCACAATCATACAATCACAATCATTCAATCACAATCATGCAATCACAATCATACAATCACAATCATACAATCACAATCATACAATCACAATCATGCAATCACAATCATACAATCACAATCATACAATCACAATCATACCATCCCAATCATACAATCACAGTCATACAATCACAATCATACAATCACAATCGTACAATCACAATCATACAATCACAATCGTACAATCACAATCATACAATCGCAATCATTCAATCACAATCATGCAATCACAATCATACAATCACAATCATACAATCACAATCATACAAAAACAATCATACAATCACAATCATACATTCACAATCATACAATCACAATCATACCATCACAATCATACAATCACAATCATACGATCACAATCATACGAAGACAATAATACAATTACTACTATACAATCACAATCAAACAAAAGCAATCATACAATCACAATCATACGATGACAATCATACAATTACTACTATACAATCACAATCATACAAAAACAATCATACAATCACAATCATACAATCACAATCATACAATCACAATCATACATTCACAATCATACAATCACAATCATACAATCTCAATCATACAATCGCAATCATACAATCACAATCATACAATCCCAATCATACTATCGCAATCATACAATCACAATCATACAATCACGATCGTACAATCACAATTATACAATCACAATCATACAATCACAATCATACAATCACAATCATACAATCACAATCATACAATCACAATCATACATTCACAATCATACAATCACAATCATACAATCACAATCATACAATCACAATAATGCAATCACAATCATACAATCACAATCACACATTCACAATCATACAATCACAATCATACTTTCACAATCATACAATCACAATCATACAATCACAATCATACAATCACAATCATACAATCACAATAATACAATCACAATCATGCAATCTCGATCATACAACCACAATCATACAATCACAATCACACAATCCCAATCATACTATCGCAATCATACAATCACAATCATACAATCACAATCATACAATCACAATCATACTATCGCAATGATACAATCACAATCATACAACCACAATCATACGAAGACAATCATACAATTACTACTATACAATCACAATCATACAAAAACAATCATACAATCACAATCATACGATGACAATCCTACAATTACTACTATACAATCACAATCACGCAAAAACAATCATTCAATCACAATCATGCAATCACAATCATACAATCACAATCACACAATCACAATCATACAATCACAATCATACAATCACAATCATACAATCACAATAATACAATCACAATCATACAATCTCAATCATACAATCACAATCATACAATCACAATCATACAATCACAATCATACCATCCCAATCATACAATCACAATCATACAATCACAATCATACAACCACAATCACACAATCGCAAACATACAATCACAATCATACAATCACAATCATGCAATTACAATTATACGATCATAATCATACAAGAATAATCATACAATCACAATAATAGAACCATAATTATACAACCACAATCAAACGATGACAATCATACAATCACAATCATACAATCACAATCATACAATCACAATCATACAATCACAATAATACAATCACAATCATACAATCTCAATCATACAATCGCAATCATACAATCACAATCATACGATCACAATCATACGAAGACAATCATACAATTACTACTATACAATCACAGTCATACAAAAGCAATCATACAATCACAATCATACGATGACAATCATACAATTACTACTATACAATCACAATCATACAAAAACAATCATACAATCACAATCATACAATCACAATCATACAATCACAATCATACAATCACAATCATACATTCACAGTCATACAATCACAATCATACAATCACAATCACACAATCGCAATCATACAATCACAATCATACAAAAACAATGATACAATCACAATCATACAATCACAATCATACAATCACAATCATACAATCACAATCATACAATCACAATCATACAATCACAATCATACGATCACAATCATACGAAGACAATCATACTATTACTACTATACAATCACAATCATACAAAAACAATCATACAATCACAGGCATACAATCACAATCATACAATCACAATCATACAATCACAATAATACAATCACAATCATACAATCTCAATCATACAATCGCTATCATACAATCACAATCATACAATCACAATCATACAATCACAATCATACAAACACAATCATACAATCACAATCATACTATCGCAATCATACAATCACAATCGTACAATCACAATCATACAATCACAATCATTCAATCACAATCATACAATCACAATCATACAATCACAATCATACAATCACAATCATACAATCACAATCACACAATCGCAATCATACAATCACAATCATACAAAAACAATGATACAATCACAATCATACAATCACAATCATACAATCACAATCATACAATCACAATCATACGATCACAATCATACGATCACAATCATACGAAGACAATCATACAATTACTACTATACAATCACAATCATACAAAAACAATCATTCAATCACAGGCATACAATCACAATCATACAATCACAATCATACATTCACAATCATACAATCACAATCATACAATCACAATCATACAAAAACAATCATACAATCAAAATCATACAATCACAATCATACAATCACAATCATGCAATCACAATCATACAATCACAATCATATGATCACAATCAAACAATCACAATGATACAATCACAATCATACAATCACAATCATACAATCGCAATCATACGAAGACAATCATACAATTACTACTATACAATCACAATCATACAAAAGCAATCGTACAATCACAATCATACGATGACAATCATACAATTACTACTATACAATCATAATCATACAAAAACAATCATACAATCACAATCATACAATCACAAATATACATTCACAATCATACAATCACAATCATACAATCACAATCATACATTCACAATAATACAATCACAATCATACAATCTCAATCATACAATGGCAATCATACAATCACAATCATACAATCACAATCATACAATCACAATCATACAAACACAATCATACAATCACAATCATACTATCGCAATCATACAATCACAATCGTACAATCACAATCATACAATCACAATCATTCAATCACAATCATGCAATCACAATCATACAATCACAATCATACAATCACAATCATACAATCACAATCATGCAATCACAATCATACAATCACAATCATACAATCACAATCATACCATCCCAATCATACAATCACAGTCATAAAATCACAATCATACAATCACAATCGTACAATCACAATCATACAATCACAATCGTACAATCACAATCATACAATCGCAATCATTCAATCACAATCATGCAATCACAATCATACAATCACAATCATACAATCACAATCATACAAAAACAATCATACAATCACAATCATACATTCACAATCATACAATCACAATCATACAATCACAATCATACAATCACAATAATACAATCACTATCATACAATCGCAATCACATAATCGCAATCATACAATCACAATCATACAATCACAATCATACAATCACAACCATACAAACACAATCATACAATCACAATCATACTATCGCAATCATACAATCACAATCGTACAATCACAATCATACAATCACAATCATTCAATCACAATCATGCAATCACAATCATACAATCACAATCATACAATCACAATCATACAATCACAATCATGCAATCACAATCATACAATCACAATCATACAATCACAATCATACCATCCCAATGATACAATCACAATCATACAATCACAATCATACAATCACAATCACACAATCGCAATCATAAAATCACAATCATACAAAAACAATGATACAATCACAATCATACAATCACAATCATACAATCACAATCATACAATCACAATCATACGATCACAATCATACGAAGACAATAATACAATTACTACTATATAATAACAATCATACAATCACAATCATACTATCGCAATCATACAATCACAATCGTACAATCACAATCATACAATCACAATCGTACAATCACAATCATACAATCGCAATCATTCAATCACAATCATGCAATCACAATCATACAATCACAATCATGCAATCACAATCATACAATCACAATCATACAATCACAATCATACCATCCCAATCATACAATCACAATCGTACAATCACAATCATACAATCGCAATCATTCAATCACAATCATGCAATCACAATCATACAATCACAATCATACAATCACAATCATACAAAAACAATCATACAATCACAATCATACATTCACAATCATACAATCACAATCATACAATCACAATCATACAATCACAACCATACAAACACAATCAGACAATCACAATCATACTATCGCAATCATACAATCACAATCGTACAATCACAATCATACAATCACAATCATTCAATCACAATCATGCAATCACAATCATACAATCACAATCATACAATCACAATCATACAATCACAATCATGCAATCGTAATCATATAATCACACTCATAAAATTGCAATAATACAATCGCAATGATACAATCACATTCATACAATCACAATCATACAATCACAATCATACAATCACAATCATACGATCACAATCATACGAAGACAATCATACAATTACTACTATACAATCACAATCATACAAAAGCAATCGTACAATCACAATCATACGATGACAATCATACAATTACTACTATACAATCACAATCATACAAAAACAATCATACAATCACAATCATACAATCACAATCATACAATCACAATCATACATTCACAATCATACAATCACAATCATACAATCACAATCATACAATCACAATAATACAATCACAATCATACAATCTCAATCATACAATCGCAATCATACAATCACAATCATACAATCACAATCATACAAACACAATCATACAATCACAATCATACTATCGCAATCATACAATCACAATCGTACAATCACAATCATACAATCACAATCATTCAATCGCAATCATGCAATCACAATCATACAATCACAATCATACAATCACAATCATACAATCACAATCATGCAATCACAATCATACAATCACAATCATACAATCACAATCATACCATCCCAATCATACAATCACAATCATACAATCACAATCATACAATCACAATCATACAATCACAATCACACAATCGCAATCATAAAATCACAATCATACAAAAACAATGATACAATCACAATCATACAATCACAATCATACAATCACAATCATACGATCACAATCATACGAAGACAATCATACAATTACTACTATACAATCACAATCATACAATCACAATCATACTATCGCAATCATACAATCACAATCGTACAATCACAATCATACAATCACAATCGTACAATCACAATCATACAATCGCAATCATTCAATCACAATCATGCAATCACAATCATACAATCACAATCATACAATCACAATCATACAAAAACAATCATACAATCACAATCATACATTCACAATCATACAATCACAATCATACAATCACAATCATACAATCACAATCATACAATCACAATCATACAATCACAATAATACAATCACAATCATACAATCTCAATCACACAATCGCAATCATACAATCACAATCATACAATCACAATCATACAATCACAACCATACAAACACAATCATACAATCACAATCATACTATCGCAATCATACAATCACAATCGTACAATCACAATCATACAATCACAATCATTCAATCACAATCATGCTATCACAATCATACAATCACAATCATACAATCACAATCATACAATCACAATCATGCAATCACAATCATACAATCACAATCATACAATCACAATCATACCATCCCAATCATACAATCACAATCATACAATCACAATCATACAATCACAATCACACAATCGCAATCATAAAATCACAATCATACAAAAACAATGATACAATCACAATCATACAATCACAATCATACAATCACAATCATACAATCACAATCATACGATCACAATCATACGAAGACAATCATACAATTACTACTATATAATCACAATCATACAATCACAATCATACTATCGCAATCATACAATCACAATCGTACAATCACAATCATACAATCGCAATCATTCAATCACAATCATGCAATCACAATCATACAATCACAATCATACAATCACAATCATACAAAAACAATCATACAATCACAATCATACAAACACAATCATACAATCATAATCATATATTCACACTCATAAAATTGCAATCATACAATCGCAATCATACAATCACAATAATACAATCACAATCATGCAATCTCAATCATACAATCACAATCATACAATCACAATCACACAATCCCAATCATACTATCGCAATCATACAATCACAATCATACAATCACAATCATACAATCACAATCATACTATCGCAATGATACAATCACAATCATACAACCACAATCATACGAAGACAATCATACAATTACTACTATACAATCACAATCATACAAAAACAATCATACAATCACAATCATACGATGACAATACTACAATTACTACTATACAATCACAATCACACAAAAACAATCATACAATGACAATCATACAATCACAATCATACAATCACAATCATACATTCACAATCATACAATCACAATCATACAATCACAATCATACAATCACAATAATACAATCACAATCATACAATCTCAATCATACAATCCCAATCATACAATCACAATCATACAATCACTATCATACAATCACAATCATACAATCACAATCATACAAAAACAATCATACAATCAAAATCATACAATCACAATCATACAATCACAATCATGCAATCACAATCATACAATCACAATCATATGATCACAATCAAACAATCACAATGATACAATCACAATCATACAATCACAATCATGCAATCACAATCATACAATCACAATCATACATTCACAATCATACGATCACAATCATACGAAGACAATCATACAATTACTACTATACAATCACAATCATACAAAAGCAATCGTACAATCACAATCATACGATGACAATCATACAATTACTACTATACAATCACAATCATACAAAAACAATCATACAATCACAATCATACAATCACAATCATACAATCACAAATATACATTCACAATCATACAATCACAATCATACAATCACAATCATACAATCACAATCATACAATCACAATAATACAATCACAATCATACAATCTCAATCATACAATCGCAATCATACAATCACAATCATACAATCACAATCATACAAACACAATCATACAATCACAATCATACTATCGCAATCATACAATCACAATCGTACAATCACAATCATACAATCACAATCATTCAATCACAATCATGCAATCACAATCATACAATCACAATCATACAATCACAATCATACAATCACAATCATGCAATCACAATCATACAATCACAATCATACAATCACAATCATACCATCCCAATCATACAATCACAGTCATACAATCACAATCATACAATCACAATCGTACAATCACAATCATACAATCACAATCGTACAATCACAATCATACAATCGCAATCATTCAATCACAATCATGCAATCACAATCATACAATCACAATCATACAATCACAATCATACAAAAACAATCATACAATCACAATCATACATTCACAATCATACAATCACAATCATACCATCACAATCATACAATCACAATCATACGATCACAATCATACGAAGACAATAATACAATTACTACTATACAATCACAATCAAACAAAAGCAATCATACAATCACAATCATACGATGACAATCATACAATTACTACTATACAATCACAATCATACAAAAACAATCATACAATCACAATCATACAATCACAATCATACAATCACAATCATACATTCACAATCATACAATCACAATCATACAATCTCAATCATACAATCGCAATCATACAATCACAATCATACAATCCCAATCATACTATCGCAATCATACAATCACAATCATACAATCACGATCGTACAATCACAATTATACAATCACAATCATACAATCACAATCATACAATCACAATCATACAATCACAATCATACAATCACAATCATACATTCACAATCATACAATCACAATCATACAATCACAATCATACAATCACAATAATGCAATCACAATCATACAATCACAATCACACATTCACAATCATACAATCACAATCATACTTTCACAATCATACAATCACAATCATACAATCACAATCATACAATCACAATCATACAATCACAATAATACAATCACAATCATGCAATCTCGATCATACAACCACAATCATACAATCACAATCACACAATCCCAATCATACTATCGCAATCATACAATCACAATCATACAATCACAATCATACAATCACAATCATACTATCGCAATGATACAATCACAATCATACAACCACAATCATACGAAGACAATCATACAATTACTACTATACAATCACAATCATACAAAAACAATCATACAATCACAATCATACGATGACAATCCTACAATTACTACTATACAATCACAATCACGCAAAAACAATCATTCAATCACAATCATGCAATCACAATCATACAATCACAATCACACAATCACAATCATACAATCACAATCATACAATCACAATCATACAATCACAATAATACAATCACAATCATACAATCTCAATCATACAATCACAATCATACAATCACAATCATACAATCACAATCATACCATCCCAATCATACAATCACAATCATACAATCACAATCATACAACCACAATCACACAATCGCAAACATACAATCACAATCATACAATCACAATCATGCAATTACAATTATACGATCATAATCATACAAGAATAATCATACAATCACAATAATAGAACCATAATTATACAACCACAATCAAACGATGACAATCATACAATCACAATCATACAATCACAATCATACAATCACAATCATACAATCACAATAATACAATCACAATCATACAATCTCAATCATACAATCGCAATCATACAATCACAATCATACGATCACAATCATACGAAGACAATCATACAATTACTACTATACAATCACAGTCATACAAAAGCAATCATACAATCACAATCATACGATGACAATCATACAATTACTACTATACAATCACAATCATACAAAAACAATCATACAATCACAATCATACAATCACAATCATACAATCACAATCATACAATCACAATCATACATTCACAGTCATACAATCACAATCATACAATCACAATCACACAATCGCAATCATACAATCACAATCATACAAAAACAATGATACAATCACAATCATACAATCACAATCATACAATCACAATCATACAATCACAATCATACAATCACAATCATACAATCACAATCATACGATCACAATCATACGAAGACAATCATACTATTACTACTATACAATCACAATCATACAAAAACAATCATACAATCACAGGCATACAATCACAATCATACAATCACAATCATACAATCACAATAATACAATCACAATCATACAATCTCAATCATACAATCGCTATCATACAATCACAATCATACAATCACAATCATACAATCACAATCATACAAACACAATCATACAATCACAATCATACTATCGCAATCATACAATCACAATCGTACAATCACAATCATACAATCACAATCATTCAATCACAATCATACAATCACAATCATACAATCACAATCATACAATCACAATCATACAATCACAATCACACAATCGCAATCATACAATCACAATCATACAAAAACAATGATACAATCACAATCATACAATCACAATCATACAATCACAATCATACAATCACAATCATACGATCACAATCATACGATCACAATCATACGAAGACAATCATACAATTACTACTATACAATCACAATCATACAAAAACAATCATACAATCACAGGCATACAATCACAATCATACAATCACAATCATACATTCACAATCATACAATCACAATCATACAATCACAATCATACAATCACAATCATACAATCACAATAATACAATCACAATCATACAATCTCAATCATACAATCACAATCATACAATCACAATCATTCAATCAAAATCGGACAATCACTATCATACAATCACAATCATACAATCACAATCATACTATCGCAATCATACAATCACAATCGTACAATCACAATCATACAATCACAATCATTCAATCACAATCATGGAATCACAATCATACAATCACAATCATACAATCACAATCATACAATCACAATCATACAAAAACAATGATACAATCGCAATCATACAATTCAAATCATACAATCACAATCATACAATCACAATCATACAATCACAATCATACGATCACAATCATACAATCACAATCATACGATCACAATCATACGAAGACAATCATACAATTACTACTATACAATCACAATCATACAAAAGCAATCATACAATCACAATCATACGATGACAGTCATACAATTACTACTATACAATCACTATCATACAAAAACAATCATACAATCACAATCATACAATCACAATCATACAATCACAATCATACATTCACAATCATACAATCACAATCATACAATCTCAATCATACAAACGCAATCATACAATCACAATCATACAATCCCAATCATACTATCGCAATCATACAATCACAATCATACAATCACGATCGTACAATCACAATTATACAATCACAATCATACAATCACAATCATACAATCATAATCATACAATCACAATCATACAATCACAATCATACATTCACAATCATACAATCACAATCATACAATCACAATCATACAATCACAATAATGCAATCACAATCATACAATCACAATCACACATTCACAATCATACAATCACAATCATACATTCACAATCATACAATCACAATCATACAATCACAATCATACAATCACAATAATACAACCACAATCATACGAAGACAATCATACAATTACTACTATACAATCACAATCATACAAAAACAATCATACAATCACAATCATACGATGACAATCCTACAATTACTACTATACAATCACAATCACACAAAAACAATCATTCACTCACAATCATGCAATCACAATCATACAATCACAATCATACAATCACAATCATACAAAAAGAATCATACAATCACAATCATACAATCACAATCATACAATCACAATCATACAATCATAATCATATAATCACACTTATAAAATTGCAATCATACAATCGCAATCATACAATCACAATCATACCATCACAATCATACAGGCACAATCATAAAATCACAATCATAGAATCACAATCATACAAAAACAATCATGCAACCACAATCATGCAATCACAATCGTACAATCGCAATCGAACAATCAGAACCATATGATCACAATCATACAATCACAATCATACAATCTCAATCATACACGCGCCATCTTACAATCACAATCATACAATCACAATCATACGATCTCAATCATACACGCGCCATCTTACAATCACAATCATACAATCACAATCATACAATCACAATCATGCAATCACAATCATACAATCACAATAATACAATCACAATAATACAATCACAATCATATAATCTCAATCATACAATCACAATCATACAATCACAATCATACAATCACAATCATACCATCCCAATCATACAATCACAATCATACAATCACAATCATACAATCTCAATCATACAATCCCAATCATACAATCACAATCATACAATCACTATCATACAATCACAATCATACAACCACAATCATACAATCACAATCATACTATCACAATCATACAATCACAATCATACAATCACAATCATACAATCACAATCATACAATCACAATCATACAATCACAATCATGCAATTACAATCATACGATCATAATCATACAATCACAATCATGCAATCACAATCATACAATCACAATCATATGATCACAATCAAACAATCACAATGATACAATCACAATCATACAATCACAATCATACAATCACAATCATACAATCACAATCATACAATCACAATCATACAATCACAATCATACAATCACAATCATACTATCACAATCATACAATCACAATCATACAATCACAATCATACAATCACAATCACACAATCGCAATCATACAATCACAATCATACAATCACAATCATGCAATTACAATCATACGATCATAATCATACAAGAATAATCATACAATCACAATAATAGAACCATAATTATACAACCACAATCAAACGATAACAATCATACAATCACAATCATACAATCACAATCATACAATCACAATCATACAATCACAATCATACAATCACAATCATACAATCACAATCATACAATCACAATCATACAATCACAATCATACAATCACAATCATACCATCCCCATCATACAATCACAATCATAAAATCACAATCATACGATCACAATCATACGAAGACAATCATACAATTACTACTATACAATCACAATCATACAAAAGCAATCATACAATCACAATCATACGATGACAATCATACAATTACTACTATACAATCACAATCATACAAAAACAATCATACAATCACAATCATACAATCACAATCATACAATCACAATCATACATTCACAATCATACAATCCCAATCATACAATCACAATCATACAATCACAATAATACAATCACAATCATACAATCTCAATCATACAATCGCAATCATACAATCACAATCATACAAACACAATCATACAATCACAATCACACTATCGCAATCATACAATCACAATCGTACAATCACAATCATACAATCACAATCATTCAATCCACAATCATGCAATCACAATCATACAATCACAATCATACACTCACAATCATACACTCACAATCATTCAATCACAATGATACAATCGCAATCATACCATCACAATCATACGACCACAATCATACGAAGACAATCATACAATTACTACTATACAATCACAATCAGACGAAAACAATCATACAATCACAATCATACGATGACAATCATACAATTACTACTATACAATCACAGTCATACAAAAACAATCATACAATCACAATCATACAATCACTATCATACAATCACAATCATACATTCACAATCATACAATCACAATCATACAATCACAATCATACAATCACAATAATACAATCACAATCATACAATCTCAATCATACAATCACAATCATACAATCACAATCATACAATCACAATCATACTATCGCAAACATACAATCACAATCATACAATCACAATCATACTATCGCAATCATACAATTACAATCATACAATCACAATCATACAATCACAATAATACAATCACAATCATACAATCACAATCATACAATCGCAATCATACAATCACAATCATACAATCACAATCATACATTCACAATCATACAATCACAATCATACAATCACAATCATACAATCACAATCATACAATCCCAATAATACAACCACAATCATACAATCTCAATCATACAATCACAATCATACAATCACAATCATACAATCACAATCATACAATCACAATCATACAATCACAATCATACAATCACAATCATACTATCGCAATCATACAATCACAATCGTACAATCACAATCATACAATCACAATCATTCAATCACAATCATGCAATCACAATCATACAATCACAATCATACAATCACAATCATACAATCACAATCATGCAATCACAATCATACAATCACAATCATACAATCACAATCATACCATCCCAATCATACAATCACAATCATACAATCACAATCATACAATCACAATCACACAATCACAATCATATAAAAACAATGATACAATCACGATCATACAATCACAATCATACAATCACAATCATACAATCAGAATCATACAATCACAATCATACCATCCCAATCATACAATCACAATCATACAATCACAATCATACAATCACAATCACACAATCACAATCATATAAAAACAATGATACAATCACGATCATACAATCACAATCATACAATCACAATCATACAATCAGAATCATACAATCACAATCATACCATCCCAATCATACAATCACAATCATACAATCACAATCATTCAATCACAATCACACAATCGCAATCATACAATCACAATCATACAAAAACAATGATACAATCACAATCATGCAATCACAATCATACAATCACAATCATACGATCACAATCATACGAAGACAATCATACAATTACTACTATACAATCACAATCATACAATCACAATAATACAATCACAATCATACAATCACAATCATACAATCACAATCATACAATCACAGTCATACAATCACAATCATACATTCACAATCATACAATCACAATCATACAATCACAATCATACAATCACAATCATACAATCCCAATAATACAACCACAATCATACAATCTCAATCATACAATCACAATCATACAATCACAATCATACAATCACAATCATACAATCACAATCATACTATCGCAATCATACAATCACAATCGTACAATCACAATCATACAATCACAATCATTCAATCACAATCATGCAATCACAATCATACAATCACCATCATACAATCACAATCATACAATCACAATCATGCAATCACAATCATACAATCACAATCATACAATCACAATCATACCATCCCAATCATACAATCACAATCATACAATCACAATCATACAATCACAATCACACAATCACAATCATACAAAAACAATGATACAATCACGATCATACAATCACAATCATACAATCACAATCATACAATCAGAATCATACAATCACAATCATACCATCCCAATCATACAATCACAATCATACAATCACAATCATACAATCACAATCACACAATCGCAATCATACAATCACAATCATACAAAAACAATGATACAATCACAATCATGCAATCACAATCATACAATCACAATCATACGATCACAATCATACGAAGACAATCATACAATTACTACTATACAATCACAATCATACAAAAACAATCATACAATCACAATCATACAATCACTATCATACAATCACAATCATACATTCACAATCATACAATCACAATCATACAATCACAATCATACAATCACAATAATACAATCACAATCATACAATCTCAATCATACAATCACAATCATACAATCACAATCATACAATCACAATCATACTATCGCAAACATACAATCACAATCATACAATCACAATCATACTATCGCAATCATACAATTACAATCATACAATCACAATCATACAATCACAATAATACAATCACAATCATACAATCACAATCATACAATCGCAATCATACAATCACAATCATACAATCACAATCATACATTCACAATCATACAATCACAATCATACAATCACAATCATACAATCACAATCATACAATCCCAATAATACAACCACAATCATACAATCTCAATCATACAATCACAATCATACAATCACAATCATACAATCACAATCATACAATCACAATCATACAATCACAATCATACAATCACAATCATACTATCGCAATCATACAATCACAATCGTACAATCACAATCATACAATCACAATCATTCAATCACAATCATGCAATCACAATCATACAATCACAATCATACAATCACAATCATACAATCACAATCATGCAATCACAATCATACAATCACAATCATACAATCACAATCATACCATCCCAATCATACAATCACAATCATACAATCACAATCATACAATCACAATCACACAATCACAATCATATAAAAACAATGATACAATCACGATCATACAATCACAATCATACAATCACAATCATACAATCAGAATCATACAATCACAATCATACCATCCCAATCATACAATCACAATCATACAATCACAATCATACAATCACAATCACACAATCACAATCATATAAAAACAATGATACAATCACGATCATACAATCACAATCATGCAATCACAATCATACAATCAGAATCATACAATCACAATCATACCATCCCAATCATACAATCACAATCATACAATCACAATCATTCAATCACAATCACACAATCGCAATCATACAATCACAATCATACAAAAACAATGATACAATCACAATCATGCAATCACAATCATACAATCACAATCATACGATCACAATCATACGAAGACAATCATACAATTACTACTATACAATCACAATCATACAAAAACAATCATATAATCACAATCATACGATGACAATCATACAATTACTACTATACAATCACAATTATACAAAAACAATAATACAATTACAATCATACAATCACAATCATACATTCACAATCATACAATCACAATCATACGATCACAATCATACAATCACAATCATACGATCACAATCATACGAAGGCAATCATACAATTACTACTATACAATCACAATCATACAAAAGCAATCATACAATCACAATCATACGATGACAATCATACAATTACTGCTATATAATCACAATCATACAAAAACAATCATACAATCACAATCATACAATCACAATCATACTATCACAATCATACAATCACAATCATACAATGACAATCATACCATCCCCATCATACAATCACAATCATAAAATCACAATCATACAATCACAATCATACGATCACAATCATACGAAGACAATCATACAATTACTACTATACAATCACAATCATACAAAAGCAATCATACAATCACAATCATACGATGACAATCATACAATTACTACTATACAATCACAGTCATACAAAAACAATCATACAATCACAATCATACAATCACTATCATACAATCACAATCATACATTCACAATCATACAATCACAATCATACAATCACAATCATACAATCACAATAATACAATCACAATCATACAATCACAATCATACAATCAGAATCATACAATCACAATCATACCATCCCAATCATACAATCACAATCATACAATCACAATCATACAATCACAATCACACAATCGCAATCATACAATCACAATCATACAAAAACAATGATACAATCACAATCATGCAATCACAATCATACAATCACAATCATACGATCACAATCATACGAAGACAATCATACAATTACTACTATACAATCACAATCATGCAATCACAAACATACAAAAACAATGATACAATCACGATCATACAATCACAATCATACAATCAGAATCATACAATCAGAATCATACAATCACAATCATACCATCCCAATCATACAATCACAATCATACAATCACAATCATACAATCACAATCACACAATCGCAATCATACACTCACAATCATACACTCACAATCATTCAATCACAATGATACAATCGCAATCATACCATCACAATCATACGACCACAATCATACGAAGACAATGATACAATTACTACTATACAATCACAATCATACGAAAACAATCATACAATCACAATCATACGATGACAATCATACAATTACTACTATACAATCACAGTCATACAAAAACAATCATACAATCACAATCATACAATCACTATCATACAATCACAATCATACATTCACAATCATACAATCACAATCATACAATCACAATCATACAATCACAATAATACAATCACAATCATACAATCTCAATCATACAATCACAATCATACAATCACAATCATACAATCACAATCATACTATCGCAAACATACAATCACAATCATACAATCACAATCATACTATCGCAATCATACAATTACAATCATACAATCACAATCATACAATCACAATAATACAATCACAATCATACAATCACAATCATACAATCGCAATCATACAATCACAATCATACAATCACAATCATACATTCACAATCATACAATCACAATCATACAATCACAATCATACAATCACAATCATACAATCCCAATAATACAACCACAATCATACAATCTCAATCATACAATCACAATCATACAATCACAATCATACAATCACAATCATACAATCACAATCATACAATCACAATCATACAATCACAATCATACTATCGCAATCATACAATCACAATCGTACAATCACAATCATACAATCACAATCATTCAATCACAATCATGCAATCACAATCATACAATCACAATCATACAATCACAATCATACAATCACAATCATGCAATCACAATCATACAATCACAATCATACAATCACAATCATACCATCCCAATCATACAATCACAATCATACAATCACAATCATACAATCACAATCACACAATCACAATCATACAAAAACAATGATACAATCACGATCATACAATCACAATCATACAATCACAATCATACAATCAGAATCATACAATCACAATCATACCATCCCAATCATACAATCACAATCATACAATCACAATCATACAATCACAATCACACAATCGCAATCATACAATCACAATCATACAAAAACAATGATACAATCACAATCATGCAATCACAATCATACAATCACAATCATACGATCACAATCATACGAAGACAATCATACAATTACTACTATACAATCACAATCATGCAATCACAATAATACAATCACAATCATACAATCACAATCATACAATCACAATCATACAATCACAGTCATACAATCACAATCATACATTCACAATCATACAATCACAATCATACAATCACAATCATACAATCACAATCATACAATCCCAATAATACAACCACAATCATACAATCTCAATCATACAATCACAATCATACAATCACAATCATACAATCACAATCATACAATCACAATCATACTATCGCAATCATACAATCACAATCGTACAATCACAATCATACAATCACAATCATTCAATCACAATCATGCAATCACAATCATACAATCACAATCATACAATCACAATCATACAATCACAATCATGCAATCACAATCATACAATCACAATCATACAATCACAATCATACCATCCCAATCATACAATCACAATCATACAATCACAATCATACAATCACAATCACACAATCACAATCATACAAAAACAATGATACAATCACGATCATACAATCACAATCATACAATCACAATCATACAATCAGAATCATACAATCACAATCATACCATCCCAATCATACAATCACAATCATACAATCACAATCATACAATCACAATCACACAATCGCAATCATACAATCACAATCATACAAAAACAATGATACAATCACAATCATGCAATCACAATCATACAATCACAATCATACGATCACAATCATACGAAGACAATCATACAATTACTACTATACAATCACAATCATACAATCACAATCATACAATCACAATCATACAAAGACAATCATACAATCAAAATCATACAATCACAATCATACAATCACAATCATGCAATCACAATCATACAATCACAATCATATGATCACAATCAAACAATCACAATGATACAATCACAATCATACAATCACAATCATACAATCACAATCATACAATCACAATCATACGATCACAATCATACGAAGACAATCATACAATTACTACTATCCAATCACAATCATACAAAAGCAATCATACAATCACAATCATACGATGACAATCATACAATTACTGCTATATAATCACAATCATACAAAAACAATCATACAATCACAATCATACAATCACAATCATACAATCACAATCATACAATCACAATCATACGATCACAATCATACGAAGACAATCATACAATTACTACTATACAATCACAATCATACAAAAACAATCATATAATCACAATCATACGATGACAATCATACAATTACTACTATACAATCACAATTATACAAAAACAATCATACAATCACAATCATACAATCACAATCATACATTCACAATCATACAATCACAATCATACGATCACAATCATACAATCACAATCATACGATCACAATCATACGAAGGCAATCATACAATTACTACTATACAATCACAATCATACAAAAGCAATCATACAATCACAATCATACGATGACAATCATACAATTACTGCTATATAATCACAATCATACAAAAACAATCATACAATCACAATCATACAATCACAATCATACTATCACAATCATACAATCACAATCATACAATCACAATCATACAATCACAATCATACAAAAACAATCATACAATCAAAATCATACAATCACAATCATACTTTCACAATCATACAATCACAATCATACAATCACAATCATACAATCACAATCATACAAAGACAATCATACAATCAAAATCATACAATCACAATCATACAATCACAATCATGCAATCACAATCATACAATCACAATCATACGATCACAATCAAACAATCACAATGATACAATCACAATCATACAATCAGAATCATACAATCACAATCATACAATCACAATCATACAATCACAATCATACGATCACAATCATACGAAGACAATCATACAATTACTACTATACAATCACAATCATACAAAAGAAATCATACAATCACAATCATACGATGACAATCATACAATTACTGCTATATAATCACAATCATACAAAAACAATCATACAATCACAATCATGCAATTACAATCATACGATCATAATCATACAAGAATAATCATACAATCACAATAATAGAACCATAATTATACAACCACAATCAAACGATAACAATCATACAATCACAATCATACAATCACAATCATACAATCGCAATCATACAATCACAATCATACAATCACAATCATACAATCACAATCATACAATCACAATCATACAATCACAATCATACAATGACAATCATACCATCCCCATCATACAATCACAATCATAAAATCACAATCATAAAATCACAATCATACAATCACAGTCATACGATCACAATCATACGAAGACAATCATACAATTACTACTATACAATCACAATCATACAAAAGCAATCATACAATCACAATCATACGATGACAATCATACAATTACTACTATACAATCACAATCATACAAAAACAATCATACAATCACAATCATACAATCACAATCATACAATCACAATCATACATTCACAATCATACAATCCCAATCATACAATCACAATCATACAATCACAATAATACAATCACAATCATACAATCTCAATCATACAATCGCAATCATACAATCACAATCATACAATCACAATCATACAATCACAATCATACAAACACAATCATACAATCACAATCATACTATCGCAATCATACAATCACAATCGTACAATCACAATCATACAATCACAATCATTCAATCCACAATCATGCAATCACAATCATACAATCACAATCATACACTCACAATCATACACTCACAATCATTCAATAACAATGATACAATCGCAATCATACCATCACAATCATACGACCACAATCATACGAAGACAATCATACAATTACTACTATACAATCACAATCATACGAAAACAATCATACAATCACAATCATACGATGACAATCATACAATTACTACTATACAATCACAGTCATACAAAAACAATCATACAATCACAATCATACAATCACTATCATACAATCACAATCATACATTCACAATCATACAATCACAACCATACAATGACAATCATACAATCACAATAATACAATCACAATCATACAATCTCAATCATACAATCACAATCATACAATCACAATCATACTATCGCAATCATACAATTACAATCATACAATCACAATCATACAATCACAATAATACAATCACAATCATACAATCACAATCATACAATCACAATCATACAATCACAATCATACAATCACAATCATACATTCACAATCATACAATCACAATCATACAATCACAATCATACAATCACAATCATACAATCCCAATAATAAAACCACAATCATACAATCTCAATCATACAATCACAATCATACAATCACTATCATACAATCACAATCATACAATCACAATCATACAATCACAATCATGCTATCGCAATCATACAATCACAATCGTACAATCACAATCATACAATCACAATCATTCAATCACAATCATGCAATCACAATCATACAATCACAATCATACAATCACAATCATACAATCACAATCATGCAATCACAATCATACAATCACAATCATACAATCACAATCATACCATCCCAATCATACAATCACAATCATACAATCACAATCATACAATCACAATCACACAATCACAATCATACAAAAACAATGATACAATCACGATCATACAATCACAATCATACAATCACAATCATACAATCAGAATCATACAATCACAATCATACCATCCCAATCATACAATCACAATCATACAATCACAATCATACAATCACAATCACACAATCGCAATCATACAATCACAATCATACAAAAACAATGATACAATCACAATCATGCAATCACAATCATACAATCACAATCATACGATCACAATCATACGAAGACAATCATACAATTACTACTATACAATCACCATCATACAATCACAATAATACAATCACAATCATACAATCACAATCATACAATCACAATCATACAATCACAATCATACAATCACAATCATACATTCACAATCATACAATCACAATCATACAATCACAATCATACAATCACAATCATACAATCACAATCATACAATCCCAATAATACAACCACAATCATACAATCTCAATCATACAATCACAATCATACAATCACAGTCATACAATCACAATCATACAATCACAATCATACTATCGCAATCGTACAATCACAATCGTACAATCACAATCATACAATCACAATCATTCAATCACAATCATGCAATCACAATCATACAATCACAATCATACAATCACAATCATACAATCACAATCATGCAATCACAATCATACAATCACAATCATACAATCACAATCATACCATCCCAATCATACAATCACAATCATACAATCACAATCATACAATCACAATCACACAATCACAATCATACAAAAACAATGATACAATCACGATCATACAATCACAATCATACAATCACCATCATACAATCAGAATCATACAATCACAATCATACCATCCCAATCATACAATCACAATCATACAATCACAATCATACAATCACAATCACACAATCGCAATCATACAAACACAATCATACAAAAACAATGATACAATCACAATCATGCAATCACAATCATACAATCACAATCATACGATCACAATCATACGAAGACAATCATACAATTACTAATATACAATCACAATCATACAAAAACAATCATACAAACACAATCATACGATGACAATCATACAATTACTACTATACAATCACAATCATACAAAAACAATCATACAATCACAATCACACATTCACAATCATGCAATCACAGTCATACATTCACAATCATACAATCACAATCATACAATCACAATCATACAGTCACAATAATACAATCACAATCTTGCAATCTCAATCATACAATCACAATCATACAATCACAATCACACAATCCCAATCATACTATCGCAATCATACAATCACAATCATACAATCACAATCATACAATCACAATCATACTATCGCAATGATACAATCACAATCATACAACCACAATCATACGAAGACAATCATACAATTACTACTATACCATCACAATCATACAGAAACAATCATACATTCACAATCATATAATCACAATCATACAATCACAATCATACAATCACAATAATACAATCACAATCATACAATCACAATCATACAAAAACAATCATACAATCAAACTCATACAATCACAATCATACAATCACAATCATGCAATCACAATCATACAATCACAATCATATGATCACAATCAAACAATCACAATGATATTATCACAATCATACAATCACAATCATACAATCACAATCATACAATCACAATCATACGATCACAATCATACGAAGACAATCATACAATTACTACTATACAATCACAACCATACAAAAACAATCATACAATCTCAATCATACAATCACAATCATACAATCACAATCATACAATCACAATCATACAATCACAATCATACAATCACAATTATACTATCGCAATCATACAATCACAATCGTACAATCACAATCATACAATCACAATCATTCAATCACAATCATGCAATCACAATCATACAATCACAATCATACAATCACAATCATACAATCACAATCATGCAATCACAATCATACAATCACAATCATACAATCACAATCATACCATCCCAATCATACAATCACAATCATACAATCACAATCATACAATCACAATCACACAATCACAATCATACAAAAACAATGATACAATCACAATCATACAATCACAATCATACATTCACAATCATACAATCACAATCATACAATCACAATCATACAATCACAATAATACAATCACAATCATACAATCTCAATCATACAATCACAATCATACAATCACAATCATACAATCACAATCATACAATCACAATCATACAATCACAATCATACAATCACAATCATACAATCACAATCATACAATCACAATCATACAATCACAATCATACTATCGCAATGATACAATCACAATCATACAACCACAATCATACGAAGACAATCATACAATTACTACTATACCATCACAATCATACAGAAACAATCATACAATCACAATCATACGATGACAATCCTACAATTACTACTATACAATCACAATCACACAAAAACAATCATACAATCACAATCATACAATCACAATCATACAATCACAATCATACAATCACAATCATACAATCACAATCATACAATCACAATCATACAATCACAATCATACAATCACAATCATACAATCACAATCATACAATCACAATCATACTATCGCAATCATTCAATCACAATCGTACAATCACAATCATACAATCACAATCATTCAATCACAATCATGCAATCACAATCATACAATCACAATCATACAATCACAATCATACAATCACAATCATACATTCACAATCATACAATCACAATCATACAATCACAATCATACAACCACAATAATACAATCACAATCATACAATCTCAATCATACAATCCCAATCATACAATCGCTATCATACAATCACAATCATACAATCGCAATCATACAATCACATTCATACAATCACAATCATACAATCACAATCATACAAATACAATCATACAATCACAATCATACTATCGCAATCATACAATCACAATCGTACAATCACAATCATACAATCACAATCATTCAATCACAATCATGCAATCACAATCATACAATCACAATCATACAATCACAATCATACAATCACAATCATACAATCACAATCATGCTATCGCAATCATACAATCACAATCGTACAATCACAATCATACAATCAGAAACATTCAATCACAATCATGCAATCACAATCATACAATCACAATCATACAATCACAATCATACAATCACAATCATACAAAAACAATGATACAATCACGATCATACAATCACAATCATACAATCACAATCATACTATCGCAATGATACAATCACAATCATACAACCACAATCATACGAAGACAATCATACAATTACTACTATACCATCACAATCATACAGAAACAATCATACAATCACAATCATACGATGACAATCCTACAATTACTACTATACAATCACAATCACACAAAAACAATCATACAATCACAATCATACAATCACAATCATACAATCACAATCATACAATCACAATCATACAATCACAATCATACAATCACAATCATACAATCACAATCATACAATCACAATCATACAATCACAATCATACTATCGCAATCATTCAATCACAATCGTACAATCACAATCATACAATCACAATCATTCAATCACAATCATTCAATCACAATCATGCAATCACAATCATACAATCACAATCATACAATCACAATCATACAATCACAATCATACAATCAGAATCATACAGTCACAATCATACCATCCCAATCATACAATCACAATCATACAATCACAATCATACAATCACAATCACACAATCGCAATCATACAATCACAATCATACAAAAACAATGATACAATCACAATCATGCAATCACAATCATACAATCACAATCATACGATCACAATCATACGAAGACAATCATACAATTACTACTATACAATCACAATCATACAATCACAATAATACAATCACAATAATACAATCACAATCATACAATCACAATCATACAATCACAATCATACAATCACAATCATACAATCACAATCATACATTCACAATCATACAATCACAATCATACAATCACAATCATACAATCACAATCATACAATCACAATCATACAATCCCAATAATACAAACACAATCATACAATCTCAATCATACAATCACAATCATACAATCACAATCATACAATCACAATCATACTATCGCAATCATACAATCACAATCGTACAATCACAATCATACAATCACAATCTTGCAATCTCAATCATACAATCACAATCATACAATCACAATCACACAATCCCAATCATACTATCGCAATCATACAATCACAATCATACGATCACAATCATACAATCACAATCATACTATCGCAATGATACAATCACAATCATACAACCACAATCATACGAAGACAATCATACAATTCCTACTATACCATCACAATCATACAGAAACAATCATACATTCACAATCATATAATCACAATCATACAATCACAATCATACAATCACAATAATACAATCACAATCATACAATCTCAATCATACAATCCCAATCATACATTCACAATCATACAATCACTATCATACAATCAAAATCATACAACCACAATCATACAATCACAATCATACTATCACAATCATACAATCACAATCATACAATCACAATCATACAATCTCAATCATACAATCACAATCATACAATCACAATCATACTATCGCAATCATTCAATCACAATCATACAATCACAATCATACAATCACAATAATACAACCACAATCATACAATCTCAATCATACAATCACAATCATACAATCACAATCATACAATCACAATCATACAATCACAATCATACAATCAGAATCATACTATCGCAATCATACAATCACAATCGTACAATCACAATCATACAATCACAATCATTCAATCACAATCATGCAATCACAATCATACAATCACAATCATACAATCACAATCATACAATCACAATCATGCAATCACAATCATACAATCACAATCATACAATCACAATCATACCATCCCAATCATACAATCACAATCATACAATCACAATCATACAATCACAATCACACAATCACAATCATACAAAAACAATGATACAATCGCAATCATACAATCACAATCATACAATCAGAATCATACAATCACAATCATACCATCCCAATCATACAATCACAATCATACAATCACAATCATACAATCACAATCACACAATCGCAATCATACAATCACAATCATACAAAAACAATGATACAATCACAATCATGCAATCACAATCATACAATCACAATCATACGATCACAATCATACGAAGGCAATCATACAATTACTACTATACAATCACAATCATACAAAAGCAATCATACAATCACAATCATACGATGACAATCATACAATTACTGCTATATAATCACAATCATACAAAAACAATCATACAATCACAATCATACAATCACAATCATACTATCACAATCATACAATCACAATCATACAATCACAATCATACAATCACAATCATACAAAAACAATCATACAATCAAAATCATACAATCACAATCATACTTTCACAATCATACAATCACAATCATACAATCACAATCATACAATCACAATCATACAAAGACAATCATACAATCAAAATCATACAATCACAATCATACAATCACAATCATGCAATCACAATCATACAATCACAATCATATGATCACAATCAAACAATCACAATGATACAATCACAATCATACAATCAGAATCATACAATCACAATCATACAATCACAATCATACAATCACAATCATACGATCACAATCATACGAAGACAATCATACAATTACTACTATACAATCACAATCATACAAAAGAAATCATACAATCACAATCATACGATGACAATCATACAATTACTGCTATATAATCACAATCATACAAAAACAATCATACAATCACAATCATGCAATTACAATCATACGATCATAATCATACAAGAATAATCATACAATCACAATAATAGAACCATAATTATACAACCACAATCAAACGATAACAATCATACAATCACAATCATACAATCACAATCATACAATCGCAATCATACAATCACAATCATACAATCACAATCATACAATCACAATCATACAATCACAATCATACAATCACAATCATACAATGACAATCATACCATCCCCATCATACAATCACAATCATAAAATCACAATCATACAATCACAATCATACGATCACAATCATACGAAGACAATCATACAATTACTACTATACAATCACAATCATACAAAAGCAATCATACAATCACAATCATACGATGACAATCATACAATTACTACTATACAATCACAGTCATACAAAAACAAACATACAATCACAATCATACAATCACTATCATACAATCACAATCATACATTCACAATCATACAATCACAATCATACAATCACAATCATACAATCACAATAATACAATCACAATCATACAATCTCAATCATACAATCACAATCATACAATCACAATCATACAATCACAATCATACTATCGCAAACATACAATCACAATCATACAATCACAATCATACAATCACAATCATACAATTACAATCATACAATCACAATCATACAATCACAATAATACAATCACAATCATACAATCACAATCATACAATCACAATCATACAATCACAATCATACAATCACAATCATACATTCACAATCATACAATCACAATCATACAATCACAATCATACAATCACAATCATACAATCCCAATAATACAACCACAATCATACAATCTCAATCATACAATCACAATCATACAATCACAATCATACAATCACAATCATACAATCACAATCATACAATCACAATCATACTATCGCAATCATACAATCACAATCGTACAATCACAATCATACAATCACAATCATTCAATCACAATCATGCAATCACAATCATACAATCACAATCATACAATCACAATCATACAATCACAATCATGCAATCACAATCATACAATCACAATCATACAATCACAATCATACCATCCCAATCATACAATCACAATCATACAATCACAATCATACAATCACAATCATACAATCACAATCACACAATCACAATCATACAAAAACAATGATACAATCACGATCATACAATCACAATCATACAATCACAATCATACAATCACAATCATACAATCAGAATCATACAATCACAATCATACCATCCCAATCATACAATCACAATCATACAATCACAATCATACAATCACAATCACACAATCGCAATCATACAATCACAATCATACAAAAACAATGATACAATCACAATCATGCAATCACAATCATACAATCACAATCATACGATCACAATCATACGAAGACAATCATACAATTACTACTATACAATCACAATCATACAATCACAATCATGCAATCACAAACATACAAAAACAATGATACAATCACGATCATACAATCACAATCATACAATCACAATCATACAATCAGAATCATACAATCACAATCATACCATCCCAATCATACAATCACAATCATACAATCACAATCATACAATCACAATCACACAATCGCAATCATACAATCACAATCATACAAAAACAATGATACAATCACAATCATGCAATCACAATCATACAATCACAATCATACGATCACAATCATACGAAGACAATCATACAATTACTACTATACAATCACAATCATACAAAAACAATCATACAAACACAATCATACGATGACAATCATACAATTACTACTATACAATCACAATCATACAAAAACAATCATACAATCACAATCATACAATCACAATCATACTATCATAATCATACAATCACAATCATAAAATCACAATCATACAATCACAATCATACAAAAACAATCATACAATCAAAATCATACAATCACAATCATACTATCACAATCATACAATCACAATCATACAATCACAATCATACAATCACAATCATACAAAGACAATCATACAATCAAAATCATACAATCACAATCATACAATCACAATCATGCAATCACAATCATACAATCACAATCATATGATCATAATCAAACAATCACAATGATACAATCACAATCATACAATCACAATCATACAATCACAATCATACAATCACAATCATACAATCACAATCATACGATCACAATCATACGAAGACAATCATACAATTACTACTATACAATCACAATCATACAAAAGCAATCATACAATCACAATCATATGATGACAGTCATACAATTACTGCTATATAATCACAATCATACAAAAACAATCATACAATCACAATCATACAATCACAATCATACAATCACAATCATACAATCACAATCATACGATCACAATCATACGAAGACAATCATACAATTACTACTGTACAATCACAATCATACAAAAACAATCATACAATCACAATCATACGATGACAATCATACAATTACTACTATACAATCACAATCATACAAAAACAATCATACAATCACAATCATACAATCACAATCATACATTCACAATCATACAATCACAATCATACAATCACAATCATACAAACACAATCATACAATCACAATCATACTATCGCAATCATACAATCACAATCGTACAATCACAACCATACAATCACAATCATTCAATCACAATCATGCAATCACAATCATACAATCACAATCATACATTCACAATCATACAATCACAAGCATACAATCACAATCATACAATCACAATCATACGATCACAGTCATACGAAGACAATCATACAATTACTACTATACAATCACAATCATACAAAAACAATCATACAATCACAGTCATACAATCACAATCATACAATCGCAATCATACAAAAACAATCATGCAATCACAATCATGCAATCACAATCGTACAATCGCAATCGAACAATCAGAACCATATGATCACAATCATACAATCACAAACATACAATCTCAATCATACACGCGCCATCTTACAATCACAATCATACAATCACAATCATACAATCACAATCATACAATCACAATCATGCAATTACGATCATACGATCATAATCATACGAGAACAATCATACAATCAAAATAATAGAACCATAATCATACAACCACAATCAAACGATCGCAATCATACAATCACAATCATACAATCACAATCATACAATCGCAATCATACTATCGCAATCATACAATCACAATCATACAATCACAATCATACAATCACAATCATACAATCGCAATCATGCAATTACAATCATACGATCATAATCATACAATCACAATCATACATTCACAATCATACAATCACAATCATACAATCACAATCATACAATCACAATCATACAATCACAATAATACAATCACAATCATACAATCTCAATCATACAATCACAATCATACAATCACAATCATACAATCACAATCATACCATCCCAATCATACAATCATAATCATACAATCACAATCATACAATCACAATCACACAATCGCAATCATAAAATCACAATCATACAATCACAATCATGCAATTACAATCATACGATCATAATCATACAAGAATAATCATACAATCACAATAATAGAACCATAATTATACAACCACAATCAAACGATAACAATCATACAATCACAATCATACAATCACAATCATACAATCACAATCATACAATCACAATCATACAATCACAATCATACAATCACAATCATACAATCACAATCATACAATCACAATCATACAATCACAATCATACAATGACAATCATACCATCCCCATCATACAATCACAATCATAAAATCACAATCATAAAATCACAATCATACAATCACAATCATACGATCACAATCATACGAAGACAATCATACAATTACTACTATACAATCACAATCATACAAAAGCAATCATACAATCACAATCATACGATGACAATCATACAATTACTACTATACAATCACAATCATACAAAAACAATCATACAATCACAATCATACAATCACAATCATACAATCACAATCATACATTCACAATCATACAATCCCAATCATACAATCACAATCATACAATCACAATAATACAATCACAATCATACAATCTCAATCATACAATCGCAATCATACAATCACAATCATACAATCACAATCATACAATCACAATCATACAAACACAATCATACAATCACAATCATACTATCGCAATCATACAATCACAATCGTACAATCACAATCATACAATCACAATCATTCAATCCACAATCATGCAATCACAATCATACAATCACAATCATACACTCACAATCATACACTCACAATCATTCAATAACAATGATACAATCGCAATCATACCATCACAATCATACGACCACAATCATACGAAGACAATCATACAATTACTACTATACAATCACAATCATACGAAAACAATCATACAATCACAATCATACGATGACAATCATACAATTACTACTATACAATCACAGTCATACAAAAACAATCATACAATCACAATCATACAATCACTATCATACAATCACAATCATACATTCACAATCATACAATCACAACCATACAATGACAATCATACAATCACAATAATACAATCACAATCATACAATCTCAATCATACAATCACAATCATACAATCCCAATAATAAAACCACAATCATACAATCTCAATCATACAATCACAATCATACAATCACTATCATACAATCACAATCATACAATCACAATCATACAATCACAATCATGCTATCGCAATCATACAATCACAATCGTACAATCACAATCATACAATCACAATCATTCAATCACAATCATGCAATCACAATCATACAATCACAATCATACAATCACAATCATACAATCACAATCATGCAATCACAATCATACAATCACAATCATACAATCACAATCATACCATCCCAATCATACAATCACAATCATACAATCACAATCATACAATCACAATCACACAATCACAATCATACAAAAACAATGATACAATCACGATCATACAATCACAATCATACAATCACAATCATACAATCAGAATCATACAATCACAATCATACCATCCCAATCATACAATCACAATCATACAATCACAATCATACAATCACAATCACACAATCGCAATCATACAATCACAATCATACAAAAACAATGATACAATCACAATCATGCAATCACAATCATACAATCACAATCATACGATCACAATCATACGAAGACAATCATACAATTACTACTATACAATCACCATCATACAATCACAATAATACAATCACAATCATACAATCACAATCATACAATCACAATCATACAATCACAATCATACAATCACAATCATACATTCACAATCATACAATCACAATCATACAATCACAATCATACAATCACAATCATACAATCACAATCATACAATCCCAATAATACAACCACAATCATACAATCTCAATCATACAATCACAATCATACAATCACAATCATACAATCACAATCATACTATCGCAATCGTACAATCACAATCGTACAATCACAATCATACAATCACAATCATTCAATCACAATCATGCAATCACAATCATACAATCACAATCATACAATCACAATCATACAATCACAATCATGCAATCACAATCATACAATCACAATCATACAATCACAATCATACCATCCCAATCATACAATCACAATCATACAATCACAATCATACAATCACAATCACACAATCACAATCATACAAAAACAATGATACAATCACGATCATACAATCACAATCATACAATCACCATCATACAATCAGAATCATACAATCACAATCATACCATCCCAATCATACAATCACAATCATACAATCACAATCATACAATCACAATCACACAATCGCAATCATACAAACACAATCATACAAAAACAATGATACAATCACAATCATGCAATCACAACCATACAATCACAATCATACGATCACAATCATACGAAGACAATCATACAATTACTACTATACAATCACAATCATACAAAAACAATCATACAAACACAATCATACGATGACAATCATACAATTACTACTATACAATCACAATCATACAAAAACAATCATACAATCACAATCACACATTCACAATCATACAATCACAGTCATACATTCACAATCATACAATCACAATCATACAATCACAATCATACAGTCACAATAATACAATCACAATCTTGCAATCTCAATCATACAATCACAATCATACAATCACAATCACACAATCCCAATCATACTATCGCAATCATACAATCACAATCATACAATCACAATCATACAATCACAATCATACTATCGCAATGATACAATCACAATCATACAACCACAATCATACGAAGACAATCATACAATTACTACTATACCATCACAATCATACAGAAACAATCATACATTCACAATCATATAATCACAATCATACAATCACAATCATACAATCACAATAATACAATCACAATCATACAATCACAATCATACAAAAACAATCATACAATCAAACTCATACAATCACAATCATACAATCACAATCATGCAATCACAATCATACAATCACAATCATATGATCACAATCAAACAATCACAATGATATTATCACAATCATACAATCACAATCATACAATCACAATCATACGATCACAATCATACGAAGACAATCATACAATTACTACTATACAATCACAACCATACAAAAACAATCATACAATCTCAATCATACAATCACAATCATACAATCACAATCATGCAATCACAATCATACAATCACAATCATACAATCACAATCATACTATCGCAATCATACAATCACAATCGTACAATCACAATCATACAATCACAATCATTCAATCACAATCATGCAATCACAATCATACAATCACAATCATACAATCACAATCATACAATCACAATCATGCAATCACAATCATACAATCACAATCATACAATCACAATCATACCATCCCAATCATACAATCACAATCATACAATCACAATCATACAATCACAATCACACAATCACAATCATACAAAAACAATCATACAATCACAATCATACAATCACAATCATACATTCACAATCATACAATCACAATCATACAATCACAATCATACAATCACAATAATACAATCACAATCATACAATCTCAATCATACAATCACAATCATACAATCACAATCATACAATCACAATCATACAATCACAATCATACAATCACAATCATACAATCACAATCATACAATCACAATCATACAATCACAATCATACTATCGCAATCATTCAATCACAATCGTACAATCACAATCATACAATCACAATCATTCAATCACAATCATGCAATCACAATCATACAATCACAATCATACAATCACAATCATACAATCACAATCATACAATCACAATCATACATTCACAATCATACAATCACAATCATACAATCACAATCATACAATCACAATAATACAATCACAATCATACAATCTCAATCATACAATCCCAATCATACAATCACAATCATACAATCACTATCATACAATCACAATCATACAATCGCAATCATACAATCACATTCATACAATCACAATCATACAATCACAATCATACAAATACAATCCTACAATCACAATCATACTATCGCAATCATACAATCACAATCGTACAATCAGAATCACACATTCACAATCATACAATCACCGTCATACATTCACAATCATACAATCACAATCATACAATCACAATCATACAATCACAATAATACAATCACAATCTTGCAATCTCAATCATACAATCACAATCATACAATCACAATCACACAATCCCAATCATACTATCGCAATCATACAATCACAATCATACAATCACAATCATACAATCACAATCATACAATCACAATCATACAATCACAATCATACTATCGCAATGATACAATCACAATCATACAACCACAATCATACGAAGACAATCATACAATTACTACTATACCATCACAATCATACAGAAACAATCATACAATCACAATCATACGATGACAATCCTACAATTACTACTATACAATCACAATCACACAAAAACAATCATACAATCACAATCATACAATCACAATCATACAATCACAATCATACAATCACAATCATACAATCACAATCATACAATCACAATCATACAATCACAATCATACAATCACAATCATACAATCACAATCATACAATCACAATCATACTATCGCAATCATTCAATCACAATCGTACAATCACAATCATACAATCACAATCATTCAATCACAATCATGCAATCACAATCATACAATCACAATCATACAATCACAATCATACAATCACAATCATACAACCACAATCATACGAAGACAATCATACAATTACTACTATACCATCACAATCATATAATCACAATCATACAATCACAATCATACAATCACAATAATACAATCACAATCATACAATCTCAATCATACAATCCCAATCATACAATCACAATCATACAATCACTATCATACAATCACAATCATACAACCACAATCATACAATCACAATCATACTATCACAATCATACAATCACAATCATACAATCACAATCATACAATCACAATCATACAAAAACAATCATACAATCAAAATCATACAATCACAATCATACTATCATAATCATACAATCACAATCATACCATCACAATCATACAATCACAATCATACAAAGACAATCATACAATCAAAATCATACAATCACAATCATACAATCACAATCATGCAATCACAATCATACAATCACAATCATATGATCACAATCAAACAATCACAATGATACAATCACAATCATACAATCACAATCATACAATCACAATCATACAATCACAATCATACAATCACAATCATACAATCACAATCATACAATCTCAATCATACGATCACAATCATACGAAGAAAATCATACAATTACTACTATACAATCACAATCATACAAAAGCAATCATACAATCACAATCATACGATGACAATCATACAATTACTGCTATATAATCACAATCATACAAAAACAATCATACAATCACAATCATACAATCACAATCATACAATCACAATCATACGATCACAATCATACGAAGACAATCATACAATTACTACTATACAATCACAATCATACAAAAACAATCATATAATCACAATCATACGATGACAATCATACAATTACTACTATACAATCACAATCATACAAAAACAATCATACAATCACAATCATACAATCACAATCATACATTCACAATCATACAATCACAATCATACAATCACAATCATACAATCACAATCATACGATCACAATCATACGAAGACAATCATACAATTACTACTATACATTCACAATCATACAAAAGCAATCATACAATCACAATCATACGATGACAATCATACAATTACTGCTATATAATCACAATCATACAAAAACAATCATACAATCACAATCATACAATCATAATCATACTATCACAATCATACAATCACAATCATACAATCACAATCATACAATCACAATCATACAATCACAATCATACAATCACAATCATACAAAAACAATCATACAATCAAAATCATACAATCACAATCATACTATCACAATCATACAATCACAATCATACAATCACAATCATACAATCACAATCATACAATCACAATCATACAAAGACAATCATACAATCAAAATCATACAATCACAATCATACAATCACAATCATGCAATCACAATCATACAATCACAATCATATGATCACAATCAAACAATCACAATGATACAATCACAATCATACACTCACAATCATACAATCACAATCATACAATCACAATCATACGATCACAATCATACGAAGACAATCATACAATTACTACTATACAATCACAATCATACAAAAGCAATCATACAATCACAATCATACGAAGACAATCATACAATTACTGCTATATAATCACAATCATACAAAAACAATCATACAATCACAATCATACAATCACAATCATACAATCACAATCATACAATCACAATCATACGATCACAATCATACGAAGACAATCATGCAATTACTACTATACAATCACAATCATACAAAAACATTCATACAATCACAATCATACGATGACAATCATACAATTACTACTATACAATCACAATCATATAAAAACAATCATACAATCACAATCATACAATCACAAACATACATTCACAATCATACAATCACAATCATACAATCACAATCATACAATCACAATAATACAATCACAATCATACAATCTCAATCATACAATCACAATCATACAATCACAATCACACTATCGCAATCATTCAATCACAATCATACAATCACAATCACACAATCACAATAATACAACCACAATCATTCAATCTCAATCATACAATCACAATCATACAATCACAATCATACAATCACAATCATACAATCACAATCATACAATCACAATCATACAATCACAATCATACTATCGCAATCATACAATCACAATCGTACAATCACAATCATACAATCACAATCATTCAATCACAATCATGCAATCACAATCATACAATCACAATCATACGACCACAATCATACGAAGACAATCATACAATTACTACTATACAATCACAATCATACAAAAACAATCATACAAACACAATCATACGATGACAATCATACAATTACTACTATACAATCACAATCATACAAAAACAATCATACAATCACAATCACACATTCACAATCATACAATCACAGTCATACATTCACAATCATACAATCACAATCATACAATCACAATCATACAATCACAATAATACAATCACAATCTTGCAATCTCAATCATACAATCACAATCATACAATCACAATCACACAATCCCAATCATACTATCGCAATCATACAATCACAATCATACAATCACAACCATACAATCACAATCATACAATCACAATCATACTATCGCAATGATACAATCACAATCATACAACCACAATCATACGAAGACAATCATACAATTACTACTATACCATCACAATCATACAGAAACAATCATACATTCACAATCATATAATCACAATCATACAATCACAATCATACAATCACAATAATACAATCACAATCATACAATCACAATCATACAAAAACAATCATACAATCAAAATCATACTATCACAATCATACAATCACAATCATGCAATCACAACCATACAATCACAATCATATGATCACAATCAAACAATCACAATGATATTATCACAATCATACAATCACAATCATACAATCACAATCATACAATCACAATCATACGATCACAATCATACGAAGACAATCATACAATTACTACTATACAATCACAACCATACAAAAACAATCATACAATCTCAATCATACAATCACAATCATACAATCACAATCATACAATCACAATCATACAATCACAATCATACAATCACAATCATACTATCGCAATCATACAATCACAATCGTACAATCACAATCATACAATCACAATCATTCAATCACAATCATGCAATCACAATCATACAATCACAATCATACAATCACAATCATACAATCACAATCATGCAATCACAATCATACAATCACAATCATACAATCACAATCATACCATCCCAATCATACAATCACAATCATACAATCACAATCATACAATCACAATCACACAATCACAATCATACAAAAACAATGATACAATCACAATCATACAATCACAATCATACATTCACAATCATACAATCACAATCATACAATCACAATCATACAATCACAATCATACAATCACAATAATACAATCACAATCATACAATCTCAATCATACAATCACAATCATACAATCACAATCATACAATCACAATCATACAATCACAATCATACAATCACAATCATACAATCACAATCATACAATCACAATCATACAATCACAATCATACTATCGCAATCATTCAATCACAATCGTACAATCACAATCATACAATCACAATCATTCAATCACAATCATGCAATCACAATCATACAATCACAATCATACAATCACAATCATACAATCACAATCATACATTCACAATCATACAATCACAATCATACAATCACAATCATACAATCACTATAATACAATCACAATCATACAATCTCAATCATACAATCCCAATCATACAATCCCAATCATACAATCACAATCATACAATCACTATCATACAATCACAATCATACAATCGCAATCATACAATCACATTCATACAATCACAATCATACAATCACAATCATACAAATACAATCACACAATCCCAATCATACTATCGCAATCATACAATCACAATCATACAATCACAATCATACAATCACAATCATACAATCACAATCATACAATCACAATCATACTATCGCAATGATACAATCACAATCATACAACCACAATCATACGAAGACAATCATACAATTACTACTATACCATCACAATCATACAGAAACAATCATACAATCACAATCATACGATGACAATCCTACAATTACTACTATACAATCACAATCACACAAAAACAATCATACAATCACAATCATACAATCACAATCATACAATCACAATCATACAATCACAATCATACATTCACAATCATATAATCACAATCATACAATCACAATAATACAATCACAATCATACAATCTCAATCATACAATCCCAATCATACAATCACAATCATACAATCACAATCATACAATCACTATCATACAATCACAATCATACAACCACAATCATACAATCACAATCATACTATCACAATCATACAATCACAATCATACAATCACAATCATACAAAAACAATCATACAATCAAAATCATACAATCACAATCATACAATCACAATCATGCAATCACAATCATACAATCACAATCATATGATCACCATCAAACAATCACAATGATATAATCACAATCATACAATCACAATCATACAATCACAATCATACAATCACAATCACACAATCACAATCATACAAAAACAATGATACAATCACAATCATACAATCACAATCATACATTCACAATCATACAATCACAATCATACAATCACAATCATACAATCACAATAATACAATCACGATCATACAATCTCAATCATACAATCACAATCATACAATCACAATCATACAATCACAATCATACAATCACAATCATACAATCACAATCATACAATCACAATCATACAATCACAATCATACTATCGCAATCATTCAATCACAATCGTACAATCACAATCATACAATCACAATCATTCAATCACAATCATGCAACCACAATCATACAATCACAATCATACAATCACAATCATACAATCACAATCATACATTCACAATCATACAATCACAATCATACAATCACAATCATACATTCACAATCATACAATCACAATCATACAATCACAATCATACAATCACAATCATACAATCCCAATAATACAACCACAATCATACAATCTCAATCATACAATCACAACCATACAATCACAATCATACAATCACAATCATACAATCACAATCATACAATCACAATCATACTATCGCAATCATACAATCACAATCGTACAATCACAATCATACAATCACAATCATTCAATCACAATCATGCAATCACAATCATACAATCACAATCATACAATCGCAATCATACAATCACAATCATGCAATCACAATCATACAATCACAGTCATACAATCACAATCATACCATCCCAATCATACAATCACAATCATACAATCACAATCATACATTCACAACCATACAATCACAATCATACAATCACAATCATACAATCACAATCATACAATCACAATCATACAATCCCAATAATACAACCACAATCATACAATCTCAATCATACAATCACAATCATACAATCACAATCATACAATCACAATCATACAATCACAATCATACAATCACAATCACACAATCGCAATCATACAATCACAATCATACAAAAACAATGATACAATCACAATCATGCAATCACAATCATACAATCACAATCATACGATCACAATCATACGAAGACAATCATACAATTACTACTATACAATCACAATCATACAAAAACAATCATACAAACACAATCATACGATGACAATCATACAATTACTACTATACAATCACAATCATACAAAAACAATCATACAATCACAATCACACATTCACAATCATACAATCACAGTCATACATTCACAATCATACAATCACAATCATACAATCACAATCATACAATCACAATAATACAATCACAATCTTGCAATCTCAATCATACAATCACAATCATACAATCACAATCACACAATCCCAATCATACTATCGCAATCATACAATCACAATCATACAATCACAACCATACAATCACAAACATACAATCACAATCATACAATCACAATCATACAATCACAATCATACTATCGCAATCATTCAATCACAATCGTACAATCACAATCATACAATCACAATCATTCAATCACAATCATGCAACCACAATCATGCAATCACAATCATACAATCACAATCATACAATCACAATCATACATTCACAATCATACAATCACAATCATACAATCACAATCATACATTCACAATCATACAATCACAATCATACAATCACAATCATACAATCACAATCATACAATCCCAATAATACAACCACAATCATACAATCTCAATCATACAATCACAATCATACAATCACAATCATACAATCACAATCATACAATCACAATCATACAATCACAATCATACAATCACAATCATACAATCACAATCATACAATCACAATCATACAATCACAATCATGCAATCACAATCATACAATCACAGTCATACAATCACAATCATACCATCCCAATCATACAATCACAATCATACAATCACAATCATACATTCACAACCATACAATCACAATCATACAATCACAATCATACAATCACAATCATACAATCACAATCATACAATCCCAATAATACAACCACAATCATACAATCTCAATCATACAATCACAATCATACAATCACAATCATACAATCACAATCATACAATCACAATCATACAATCACAATCACACAATCGCAATCATACAATCACAATCATACAAAAACAATGATACAATCACAATCATGCAATCACAATCATACAATCACAATCATACGATCACAATCATACGAAGACAATCATACAATTACTACTATACAATCACAATCATACAAAAACAATCATACAAACACAATCATACGATGACAATCATACAATTACTACTATACAATCACAATCATACAAAAACAATCATACAATCACAATCACACATTCACAATCATACAATCGCAGTCATACATTCACAATCATACAATCACAATCATACAATCACAATCATACAATCACAATAATACAATCACAATCTTGCAATCTCAATCATACAATCACAATCATACAATCACAATCACACAATCCCAATCATACTATCGCAATCATACAATCACAATCATACAATCACAACCATACAATCACAATCATACAATCACAATCATACTATCGCAATGATACAATCACAATCATACAACCACAATCATACGAAGACAATCATACAATTACTACTATACCATCACAATCATATAATCACAATCATACAATCACAATCATACAATCACAATAATACAATCACAATCATACAATCTCAATCATACAATCCCAATCATACAATCACAATCATACAATCACTATCATACAATCACAATCATACAACCACAATCATACAATCACAATCATACTATCACAATCATACAATCACAATCATACAATCACAATCATACAATCACAATCATACAAAAACAATCATACAATCAAAATCATACAATCACAATCATACTATCATAATCATACAATCACAATCATACCATCACAATCATACAATCACAATCATACAAAGACAATCATACAATCAAAATCATACAATCACAATCATACAATCACAATCATGCAATCACAATCATACAATCACAATCATATGATCACAATCAAACAATCACAATGATACAATCACAATCATACACTCACAATCATACAATCACAATCATACAATCACAATCATACGATCACAATCATACGAAGACAATCATACAATTACTACTATACAATCACAATCATACAAAAGCAATCATACAATCACAATCATACGAAGACAATCATACAATTACTGCTATATAATCACAATCATACAAAAACAATCATACAATCACAATCATACAATCACAATCATACAATCACAATCATACAATCACAATCATACGATCACAATCATACGAAGACAATCATGCAATTACTACTATACAATCACAATCATACAAAAACATTCATACAATCACAATCATACGATGACAATCATACAATTACTACTATACAATCACAATCATACAAAAACAATCATACAATCACAATCATACAATCACAAACATACATTCACAATCATACAATCACAATCATACAATCACAATCATACAATCACAATAATACAATCACAATCATACAATCTCAATCATACAATCACAATCATACAATCACAATCATACTATCGCAATCATTCAATCACAATCATACAATCACAATCACACAATCACAATAATACAACCACAATCATTCAATCTCAATCATACAATCACAATCATACAATCACAATCATACAATCACAATCATACAATCACAATCATACAATCACAATCATACAATCACAATCATACTATCGCAATCATACAATCACAATCGTACAATCACAATCATACAATCACAATCATTCAATCACAATCATGCAATCACAATCATACAATCACAATCATACGACCACAATCATACGAAGACAATCATACAATTACTACTATACAATCACAATCATACAAAAACAATCATACAAACACAATCATACGATGACAATCATACAATTACTACTATACAATCACAATCATACAAAAACAATCATACAATCACAATCACACATTCACAATCATACAATCACAGTCATACATTCACAATCATACAATCACAATCATACAATCACAATCATACAATCACAATAATACAATCACAATCTTGCAATCTCAATCATACAATCACAATCATACAATCACAATCACACAATCCCAATCATACTATCGCAATCATACAATCACAATCATACAATCACAATCATACAATCACAATCATACTATCGCAATGATACAATCACAATCATACAACCACAATCATACGAAGACAATCATACAATTACTACTATACCATCACAATCATACAGAAACAATCATACATTCACAATCATATAATCACAATCATACAATCACAATCATACAATCACAATAATACAATCACAATCATACAATCACAATCATACAAAAACAATCATACAATCAAAATCATACAATCACAATCATACAATCACAATCATGCAATCACAATCATACAATCACAATCATATGATCACAATCAAACAATCACAATGATATTATCACAATCATACAATCACAATCATACAATCACAATCATACAATCACAATCATACGATCACAATCATACGAAGACAATCATACAATTACTACTATACAATCACAACCATACAAAAACAATCATACAATCTCAATCATACAATCACAATCATACAATCACAATCATACAATCACAATCATACAATCACAATCATACAATCACAATCATACTATCGCAATCATACGAAGACAATCATACAATTACTACTATACAATCACAATCATACAAAAGCAATCATACAATCACAATCATACGAAGACAATCATACAATTACTGCTATATAATCACAATCATACAAAAACAATCATACAATCACAATCATACAATCACAATCATACAATCACAATCATACAATCACAATCATACGATCACAATCATACGAAGACAATCATGCAATTACTACTATACAATCACAATCATACAAAAACATTCATACAATCACAATCATACGATGACAATCATACAATTACTACTATACAATCACAATCATACAAAAACAATCATACAATCACAATCATACAATCACAAACATACATTCACAATCATACAATCACAATCATACAATCACAATCATACAATCACAATAATACAATCACAATCATACAATCTCAATCATACAATCACAATCATACAATCACAATCATACTATCGCAATCATTCAATCACAATCATACAATCACAATCACACAATCACAATAATACAACCACAATCATTCAATCTCAATCATACAATCACAATCATACAATCACAATCATACAATCACAATCATACAATCACAATCATACAATCACAATCATACAATCACAATCATACTATCGCAATCATACAATCACAATCGTACAATCACAATCATACATTCACAATCATACAATCACAATCATACAATCACAATCATACAATCACAATCATACGATCACAATCATACGAAGACAATCATACAATTACTACTATACAATCACAATCATACAAAAGCAATCATACAATCACAATCATACGATGACAATCATACAATTACTGCTATATAATCACAATCATACAAAAACAATCATACAATCACAATCATACAATCATAATCATACTATCACAATCATACAATCACAATCATACAATCACAATCATACAATCACAATCATACAATCACAATCATACAAAAACAATCATACAATCAAAATCATACAATCACAATCATACTATCACAATCATACAATCACAATCATACAATCACAATCATACAATCACAATCATACAATCACAATCATACAATCACAATCATACAATCACAATCATACAATCACAATCATACAATCACAATCATACAATCACAATCATACAATCACAATCATACTATCGCAATCATTCAATCACAATCGTACAATCACAATCATACAATCACAATCATTCAATCACAATCATGCAATCACAATCATACAATCACAATCATACAATCACAATCATACAATCACAATCATACATTCACAATCATACAATCACAATCATACAATCACAATCATACAATCACAATCATACAATCACAATCATACAATCACAATCATACTATCGCAATCATACAATCACAATCGTACAATTACAATCATACAATCACAATCATTCAATCACAATCATGCAATCACAATCATACAATCACAATCATACAATCACAATCATACAATCACAATCATGCAATCACAATCATACAATCACAGTCATACAATCACAATCATACCATCCCAATCATAGAATCACAATCATACAATCACAATCATACATTCACAACCATACAATCACAATCATACAATCACAATCATACAATCACAATCATACAATCACAATCATACAATCCCAATAATACAACCACAATCATACAATCTCAATCATACAATCACAATCATACAATCACAATCATACAATCACAATCATACAATCACAATCATACAATCACAATCACACAATCGCAATCATACAATCACAATCATACAAAAACAATGATACAATCACAATCATGCAATCACAATCATACAATCACAATCATACGATCACAATCATACGAAGACAATCATATAATTACTACTATACAATCACAATCATACAAAAACAATCATACAAACACAATCATACGATGACAATCATACAATTACTACTATACAATCACAATCATACAAAAACAATCATACAATCACAATCACACATTCACAATCATACAATCACAGTCATACATTCACAATCATACAATCACAATCATACAATCACAATCATACAATCACAATAATACAATCACAATCTTGCAATCTCAATCATACAATCACAATCATACAATCACAATCACACAATCCCAATCATACTATCGCAATCATACAATCACAATCATACAATCACAACCATACAATCACAATCATACAATCACAATCATACTATCGCAATGATACAATCACAATCATACAACCACAATCATACGAAGACAATCATACAATTACTACTATACCATCACAATCATATAATCACAATCATACAATCACAATCATACAATCACAATAATACAATCACAATCATACAATCTCAATCATACAATCCCAATCATACAATCACAATCATACAATCACTATCATACAATCACAATCATACAACCACAATCATACAATCACAATCATACTATCACAATCATACAATCACAATCATACAATCACAATCATACAATCACAATCATACAAAAACAATCATACAATCAAAATCATACAATCACAATCATACTATCATAATCATACAATCACAATCATACCATCACAATCATACAATCACAATCATACAATCACAATCATGCAATCACAATCATACAATCACAATCATATGATCACAATCAAACAATCACAATGATACAATCACAATCATACAATCACAATCATACAATCACAATCATACAATCACAATCATACAATCACAATCATACAATCTCAATCATACGATCACAATCATACGAAGAAAATCATACAATTACTACTATACCATCACAATCATATAATCACAATCATACAATCACAATCATACAATCACAATCATACGATCACAATCATACGAAGACAATCATACAATTACTACTATACAATCACAATCATACAAAAACAATCATATAATCACAATCATACGATGACAATCATACAATTACTACTATACAATCACAATCATACAAAAACAATCATACAATCACAATCATACAATCACAATCATACATTCACAATCATACAATCACAATCATACAATCACAATCATACAATCACAATCATACGATCACAATCATACGAAGACAATCATACAATTACTACTATACAATCACAATCATACAAAAGCAATCATACAATCACAATCATACGATGACAATCATACAATTACTGCTATATAATCACAATCATACAAAAACAATCATACAATCACAATCATACAATCATAATCATACTATCACAATCATACAATCACAATCATACAATCACAATCATACAATCACAATCATACAATCACAATCATACAAAAACAATCATACAATCAAAATCATACAATCACAATCATACTATCACAATCATACAATCACAATCATACAATCACAATCATACAATCACAATCATACAATCACAATCATACAATCACAATCATACAAAGACAATCATACAATCAAAATCATACAATCACAATCATACAATCACAATCATGCAATCACAATCATACAATCACAATCATATGATCACAATCAAACAATCACAATGATACAATCACAATCATACACTCACAATCATACAATCACAATCATACAATCACAATCATACGATCACAATCATACGAAGACAATCATACAATCAAAATCATACAATCACAATCATACAATCACAATCATGCAATCACAATCATACAATCACAATCATATGATCACAATCAAACAATCACAATGATACAATCACAATCATACACTCACAATCATACAATCACAATCATACAATCACAATCATACGATCACAATCATACGAAGACAATCATACAATTACTACTATACAATCACAATCATACAAAAGCAATCATACAATCACAATCATACGAAGACAATCATACAATTACTGCTATATAATCACAATCATACAAAAACAATCATACAATCACAATCATACAATCACAATCATACAATCACAATCATACAATCACAATCATACGATCACAATCATACGAAGACAATCATGCAATTACTACTATACAATCACAATCATACAAAAACATTCATACAATCACAATCATACAATCACAATCATACAATCACAATCATACAATCACAATCATACAATCACAAACATACATTCACAATCATACAATCACAATCATACAATCACAATCATACAATCACAATAATACAATCACAATCATACAATCTCAATCATACAATCACAATCATACAATCACAATAATACTATCGCAATCATTCAATCACAATCATACAATCACAATCACACAATCACAATAATACAACCACAATCATTCAATCTCAATCATACAATCACAATCATACAATCACAATCATACAATCACAATCATACAATCACAATCATACAATCACAATCATACAATCACAATCATACAATCACAATCATACTATCGCAATCATACAATCACAATCGTACAATCACAATCATACAATCACAATCATTCAATCACAATCATGCAATCACAATCATACAATCACAATCATACGACCACAATCATACGAAGACAATCATACAATTACTACTATACAATCACAATCATACAAAAACAATCATACAAACACAATCATACGATGACAATCATACAATTACTACTATACAATCACAATCATACAAAAACAATCATACAATCACAATCACACATTCACAATCATACAATCACAGTCATACATTCACAATCATACAATCACAATCATACAATCACAATCATACAATCACAATAATACAATCACAATCTTGCAATCTCAATCATACAATCACAATCATACAATCACAATCACACAATCCCAATCATACTATCGCAATCATACAATCACAATCATACAATCACAATCATACAATCACAATCATACTATCGCAATGACACAATCACAATCATACAACCACAATCATACGAAGACAATCATACAATTACTACTATACCATCACAATCATACAGAAACAATCATACATTCACAATCATATAATCACAATCATACAATCACAATCATACAATCACAATAATACAATCACAATCATACAATCACAATCATACAAAAACAATCATACAATCAAAATCATACAATCACAATCATACAATCACAATCATGCAATCACAATCATACAATCACAATCATATGATCACAATCAAACAATCACAATGATATTATCACAATCATACAATCACAATCATACAATCACAATCATACAATCACAATCATACGATCACAATCATACGAAGACAATCATACAATTACTACTATACAATCACAACCATACAAAAACAATCATACAATCTCAATCATACAATCACAATCATACAATCACAATCATACAATCACAATCATACAATCACAATCATACAATCACAATCATACAATCACAATCATACTATCGCAATCATACAATCACAATCGTACAATCACAATCATACAATCACAATCATTCAATCACAATCATGCAATCACAATCATACAATCACAATCATACAATCACAATCATACAATCACAATCATGCAATCACAATCATACAATCACAATCATACAATCACAATCATACCATCCCAATCATACAATCACAATCATACAATCACAATCATACAATCACAATCACACAATCACAATCATACAAAAACAATGATACAATCACAATCATACAATCACAATCATACATTCACAATCATACAATCACAATCATACAATCACAATCATACAATCACAATAATACAATCACAATCATACATTCTCAATCATACAATCACAATCATACAATCACAATCATACAATCACAATCATACAATCACAATCATACAATCACAATCATACAATCACAATCATACAATCACAATCATACAATCACAATCATACAATCACAATCATACTATCGCAATCATTCAATCACAATCGTACAATCACAATCATACAATCACAATCATTCAATCACAATCATGCAATCACAATCATACAATCACAATCATACAATCACAATCATACAATCACAATCATACATTCACAATCATACAATCACAATCATACAATCACAATCATACAATCACTATAATACAATCACAATCATACAATCTCAATCATACAATCCCAATCATACAATCCCAATCATACAATCACAATCATACAATCACTATCATACAATCACAATCATACAATCGCAATCATACAATCACATTCATACAATCACAATCATACAATCACAATCATACAATCACAATCATACAATCACAATCATACAAATACAATCCTACAATCACAATCATACTATTGCAATCATACAATCACAATCGTACAATCAGAATCACACATTCACAATCATACAATCACAGTCATACATTCACAATCATACAATCACAATCATACAATCACAATCATACAATCACAATAATACAATCACAATCTTGCAATCACAATCATACAATCACAATCATACAATCACAATCACACAATCCCAATCATACTATCGCAATCATACAATCACAATCATACAATCACAATCATACAATCACAATCATACAATCACAATCATACAATCACAATCATACTATCGCAATGATACAATCACAATCATACAACCACAATCATACGAAGACAATCATACAATTACTACTATACCATCACAATCATACAGAAACAATCATACAATCACAATCATACGATGACAATCCTACAATTACTACTATACAATCACAATCACACAAAAACAATCATACAATCACAATCATACAATCACAATCATACAATCACAATCATACAATCACAATCATACATTCACAATCATATAATCACAATCATACAATCACAATAATACAATCACAATCATACAATCTCAATCATACAATCCCAATCATACAATCACAATCATACAATCACAATCATACAATCACTATCATACAATCACAATCATACAACCACAATCATACAATCACAATCATACTATCACAATCATACAATCACAATCATACAATCACAATCATACAAAAACAATCATACAATCAAAATCATACAATCACAATCATACAATCACAATCATGCAATCACAATCATACAATCACAATCATATGATCACAATCAAACAATCACAATGATATAATCACAATCATACAATCACAATCATACAATCACAATCATACAATCACAATCATACGATCACAATCATACGAAGACAATCATACAATTACTACTATACAATCACAATCATACAAAAACAATCATACAATCACAATCATACGATGACAATCATACAATTACTACTATACAATCACAATCATACAAAAACAATCATACAATCACAATCATACAATCACAATCATACAGTCACAATCATACATTCACAATCATACAATCCCAATCATACAATCACAATCATACAATCACAATAATACAATCACAATCATACAATCTCAATCATACAATCACAATCATACAATCACAATCATACAATCACAATCATACAATCACAATCATACAATCACAATCATACAATCACAATCATACAATCACAATCATACAATCACAATCATACAATCACAATCATACAATCACAATCATACTATCGCAATCATTCAATCACAATCGTACAATCACAATCATACAATCACAATCATTCAATCACAATCATGCAATCACAATCATACAATCACAATCATACAATCACAATCATACAATCACAATCATACATTCACAATCATACAATCACAATCATACAACCACAATAATACAATCACAATCATACAATCTCAATCATACAATCCCAATCATACAATCGCAATCATACAATCGCTATCATACAATCACAATCATACAATCGCAATCATACAATCACATTCATACAATCACAATCATACAATCACAATCATACAAATACAATCATACAATCACAATCATACTATCGCAATCATACAATCACAATCGTACAATCACAATCATACAATCACAATCATTCAATCACAATCATGCAATCACAATCATACAATCACAATCATACAATCACAATCATACTATCGCAAACATACAATCACAATCATACAATCACAATCATACAATCACAATCATACTATCGCAATCATACAATTACAATCATTCAATCACAATCATGCAATCACAATCATACAATCACAATCATACTATCGCAATCATACAATCACAATCATACAATCACAATCATACAATCACAATCATACTATCGCAATGATACAATCACAATCATACAGCCACAATCATACGAAGACAATCATACAATTACTACTATACCATCACAATCATACAGAAACAATCATACATTCACAATCATATAATCACAATCATACAATCACAATCATACAATCACAATAATACAATCACAATCATACAATCACAATCATACAAAAACAATCATACAATCAAAATCATACAATCACAATCATACAATCACAATCATGCAATCACAATCATACAATCACAATCATATGATCACAATCAAACAATCACAATGATATTATCACAATCATACAATCACAATCATACAATCACAATCATACAATCACAATCATACGATCACAATCATACGAAGACAATCATACAATTACTACTATACAATCACAACCATACAAAAACAATCATACAATCTCAATCATACAATCACAATCATACAATCACAATCATACAATCACAATCATACAATCACAATCATACAATCACAATCATACTATCGCAATCATACAATCACAATCGTACAATCACAATCAAACAATCACAATCATTCAATCACAATCATGCAATCACAATCATACAATCACAATCATACAATCACAATCATACAATCACAATCATGCAATCACAATCATACAATCACAATCATACAATCACAATCATACCATCCCAATCATACAATCACAATCATACAATCACAATCATACAATCACAATCATACAATCACAATCACACAATCACAATCATACAAAAACAATGATACAATCACAATCATACAATCACAATCATACATTCACAATCATACAATCACAATCATACAATCACAATCATACAATCACAATAATACAATCACGATCATACAATCTCAATCATACAATCACAATCATACAATCACAATCATACAATCACAATCATACAATCACAATCATACAATCACAATCATACAATCACAATCATACAATCACAATCATACAATCACAATCATACTATCGCAATCATTCAATCACAATCGTACAATCACAATCATACAATCACAATCATTCAATCACAATCATGCAACCACAATCATACAATCACAATCATACAATCACAATCATACAATCACAGTCATACATTCACAATCATACAATCACAATCATACAATCACAATCATACAATCACAATAATACAATCACAATCATACAATCTCAATCATACGATCCCAATCATACAATCACAATCATACAATCACTATCATACAATCACAATCATACAATCGCAATCATACAATCACATTCATACAATCACAATCATACAATCACAATCATACAAATACAATCCTACAATCACAATCATACTATCGCAATCATACAATCACAATCGTACAATCAGAATCACACATTCACAATCATACAATCACAGTCATACATTCACAATCATACAATCACAATCATACAATCACAATCATACAATCACAATAATACAATCACAATCTTGCAATCTCAATCATACAATCACAATCATACAATCACAATCACACAATCCCAATCATACTATCGCAATCATACAATCACAATCATACAGTCACAATCATACATTCACAATCATACAATCACAATCATACAATCACAATCATACAATCACAATAATACAATCACAATCATACAATCTCAATCATACAATCACAATCATACAATCACAATCATACAATCACAATCATACAATCACAATCATACAATCACAATCATACAATCACAATCATACAATCACAATCATACAATCACAATCATACAATCACAATCATACAATCACAATCATACAATCACAATCATACAATCACAATCATACTATCGCAATCATTCAATCACAATCGTACAATCACAATCATACAATCACAATCATTCAATCACAATCATGCAATCACAATCATACAATCACAATCATACAATCACAATCATACAATCACAATCATACATTCACAATCATACAATCACAATCATACAATCACAATCATACAACCACAATAATACAATCACAATCATACAATCTCAATCATACAATCCCAATCATACAATCGCAATCATACAATCGCTATCATACAATCACAATCATACAATCGCAATCATACAATCACATTCATACAATCACAATCATACAATCACAATCATACAAATACAATCATACAATCACAATCATACTATCGCAATCATACAATCACAATCGTACAATCACAATCATACAATCACAATCATTCAATCACAATCATGCAATCACAATCATACAATCACAATCATACAATCACAATCATACTATCGCAAACATACAATCACAATCATACAATCACAATCATACAATCACAATCATACTATCGCAATCATACAATTACAATCATACAATCACAATCATACAATCACAATAATACAATCACAATCATACAATCACAATCATACAATCACAATCATACAATCACAATCATACAATCACAATCATACATTCACAATCATACAATCACAATCATACAATCACAATCATACAATCACAATCATACAATCCCAATAATAAAACCACAATCATACAATCTCAATCATACAATCACAATCATACAATCACAATCATACAATCACAATCATACAATCACAATCATACAATCACAATCATACAATCACAATCATGCTATCGCAATCATACAATCACAATCGTACAATCACAATAATACAATCACAAACATTCAATCACAATCATGCAATCACAATCATACAATCACAATCATACAATCACAATCATACAATCACAATCATGCAATCACAATCATACAATCGCAATCATACAATCACAATCATACCATCCCAATCATACAATCACAATCATACAATCACAATCATACAATCACAATCACACAATCACAATCATACAAAAACAATGATACAATCACGATCATACAATCACAATCATACAATCACAATCATACAATCAGAATCATACAATCACAATCATACCATCCCAATCATACAATCACAATCATACAATCACAATCATACAATCACAATCACACAATCGCAATCATACAATCACAATCATACAAAAACAATGATACAATCACAATCATGCAATCACAATCATACAATCACAATCATACGATCACAATCATACGAAGACAATCATACAATTACTACTATACAATCACAATCATACAATCACAATAATACAATCACAATCATACAATCACAATCATACAATCACAATCATACAATCACAATCATACAATCACAATCATATATTCACAATCATACAATCACAATCATACAATCACAATCATACAATCACAATCATACAATCACAATCATACAATCCCAATAATACAACCACAATCATACAATCTCAATCATACAATCACAATCATACAATCACAATCATACAATCACAATCATACTATCGCAATCATACAATCACAATCGTACAATCACAATCATACAATCACAATCATTCAATCACAATCATGCAATCACAATCATACAATCACAATCATACAATCACAATCATACAATCACAATCATGCAATCACAATCATACAATCACAATCATACAATCACAATCATACCATCCCAATCATACAAAAACAATGATACAATCACGATCATACAATCACAATCATACAATCACAATCATACAATCAGAATCATACAATCACAATCATACCATCCCATTCATACAATCACAATCATACAATCACAATCATACAATCACAATCACAAAATCGCAATCATACAATCACAATCATACAAAAACAATGATACAATCACAATCATGCAATCACAATCATACAATCACAATCATACGATCACAATCATACGAAGACAATCATACAATTACTACTATACAATCACAATCATACAAAAACAATCATACAAACACAATCATACGATGACAATCATACAATTACTACTATACAATCACAATCATACAAAAACAATCATACAATCACAATCACACATTCACAATCATACAATCACAGTCATACATTCACAATCATACAATCACAATCATACAATCACAATCTTGCAATCTCAATCATACAATCACAATCATACAATCACAATCACACAATCCCAATCATACTATCGCAATCATACAATCACAATCATACAATCACAATCATACAATCACAATCATACTATCGCAATGATACAATCACAATCATACAACCACAATCATACGAAGACAATCATACAATTCCTACTATACCATCACAATCATACAGAAACAATCATACATTCACAATCATATAATCACAATCATACAATCACAATCATACAATCACAATAATACAATCACAATCATACAATCTCAATCATACAATCCCAATCATACAATCACAATCATACAATCACTATCATACAATCAAAATCATACAACCACAATCATACAATCACAATCATACTATCACAATCATACAATCACAATCATACAATCACAATCATACAATCACAATCATACAAAAACAATCATACAATCAAAATCATACAATCACAATCATACAATCACAATCATTCAATCACAATCATACAAACACAATCATACAATCACAATCATACAAAAACAATCATACAATCAAAATCATACAATCACAATCATACAATCACAATCATGCAATCACAATCATACAAACACAATCATATGATCACAATCAAACAATCACAATGATACAATCACAGTCATACAATCACAATCATACAATCACAATCATACAATCACAATCATACGATCACAATCATACGAAGACAATCATACAATTACTACTATACAATCACAATCATACAAAAGCAATCATACAATCACAATCATACGATGACAATCATACAATTACTGCTATATAATCACAATCATACAAAAACAATCATACAATCACAATCATACAATCACAATCATACTATCACAATCATACAATCACAATCATACAATCACAATCATACAATCACAATCATACAATCACAATCATACAAAGACAATCATACAATCAAAATCATACAATCACAATCATACAATCACAATCATGCAATCACAATCATACAATCACAATCATATGATCACAATCAAACAATCACAATGATACAATCACAATCATACAATCACAATCATACAATCACAATCATACAATCACAATCATACGATCACAATCATACGAAGACAATCATACAATTACTACTATACAATCGCAATCATACAAAAACAATCATACAATCACAATCATACGATGACAATCATACAATTACTACTATAAAATCACAATCATACAAAAACAATCATACAATCACAATCATACAATCACAATCATACATTCACAATCATACAATCACAATCATACAATCACAATCATACAATCACAATAATACAATCACAATCATACAATCACAATCATACAATCACAATCATACAATCTCAATCATACAATCACAATCATACAATCACAATCATACTATCGCAATCATTCAATCACAATCATACAATCACAATCATACAATCACAATAATACAACCACAATCATACAATCTCAATCATACAATCACAATCATACAATCACAATCATACAATCACAATCATACAATCACAATCATACAATCACAATCATACTATCGCAATCATACAATCACAATCGTACAATCACAATCATACAATCACAATCATTCAATCACAATCATGCAATCACAATCATACAATCACAATCATACAATCACAATCATACAATCACAATCATGCAATCACAATCATACAATCACAATCATACAATCACAATCATACCATCCCAATCATACAATCACAATCATACAATCACAATCATACAATCACAATCACACAATCACAATCATACAAAAACAATGATACAATCGCAATCATACAATCACAATCATACAATCAGAATCATACAATCACAATCATACCATCCCAATCATACAATCACAATCATACAATCACAATCATACAATCACAATCACACAATCGCAATCATACAATCACAATCATACAAAAACAATGATACAATCACAATCATGCAATCACCATCATACAATCACAATCATACGATCACAATCATACGAAGACAATCATACAATTACTACTATACAATCACAATCATACAAAAACAATCATACAAGCACAATCATACGATGACAATCATACAATTACTACTATACAATCAGAATCATACAAAAACAATCATACAATCACAATCACACATTCACAATCATACAATCACAGTCATACATTCACAATCATACAATCACAATCATACAATCACAATCATACAATCACAATAATACAATCACAATCTTGCAATCAGAATCATACAATCACAATCATACCATCCCATTCATACAATCACAATCATACAATCACAATCATACAATCACAATCACAAAATCGCAATCATACAATCACAATCATACAAAAACAATGATACAATCACAATCATGCAATCACAATCATACAATCACAATCATACGATCACAATCATACGAAGACAATCATACAATTACTACTATACAATCACAATCATACAAAAACAATCATACAAACACAATCATACGATGACAATCATACAATTACTACTATACAATCACAATCATACAAAAACAATCATACAATCACAATCACACATTCACAATCATACAATCACAGTCATACATTCACAATCATACAATCACAATCATACAATCACAATCTTGCAATCTCAATCATACAATCACAATCATACAATCACAATCACACAATCCCAATCATACTATCGCAATCATACAATCACAATCATACAATCACAATCATACAATCACAATCATACTATCGCAATGATACAATCACAATCATACAACCACAATCATACGAAGACAATCATACAATTCCTACTATACCATCACAATCATACAGAAACAATCATACATTCACAATCATATAATCACAATCATACAATCACAATCATACAATCACAATAATACAATCACAATCATACAATCTCAATCATACAATCCCAATCATACAATCACAATCATACAATCACTATCATACAATCAAAATCATACAACCACAATCATACAATCACAATCATACTATCACAATCATACAATCACAATCATACAATCACAATCATACAATCACAATCATACAAAAACAATCATACAATCAAAATCATACAATCACAATCATACAATCACAATCATTCAATCACAATCATACAAACACAATCATACAATCACAATCATACAAAAACAATCATACAATCAAAATCATACAATCACAATCATACAATCACAATCATGCAATCACAATCATACAAACACAATCATATGATCACAATCAAACAATCACAATGATACAATCACAGTCATACAATCACAATCATACAATCACAATCATACAATCACAATCATACGATCACAATCATACGAAGACAATCATACAATTACTACTATACAATCACAATCATACAAAAGCAATCATACAATCACAATCATACGATGACAATCATACAATTACTGCTATATAATCACAATCATACAAAAACAATCATACAATCACAATCATACAATCACAATCATACTATCACAATCATACAATCACAATCATACAATCACAATCATACAATCACAATCATACAATCACAATCATACAAAGACAATCATACAATCAAAATCATACAATCACAATCATACAATCACAATCATGCAATCACAATCATACAATCACAATCATATGATCACAATCAAACAATCACAATGATACAATCACAATCATACAATCACAATCATACAATCACAATCATACAATCACAATCATACGATCACAATCATACGAAGACAATCATACAATTACTACTATACAATCGCAATCATACAAAAACAATCATACAATCACAATCATACGATGACAATCATACAATTACTACTATAAAATCACAATCATACAAAAACAATCATACAATCACAATCATACAATCACAATCATACATTCACAATCATACAATCACAATCATACAATCACAATCATACAATCACAATAATACAATCACAATCATACAATCACAATCATACAATCACAATCATACAATCTCAATCATACAATCACAATCATACAATCACAATCATACTATCGCAATCATTCAATCACAATCATACAATCACAATCATACAATCACAATAATACAACCACAATCATACAATCTCAATCATACAATCACAATCATACAATCACAATCATACAATCACAATCATACAATCACAATCATACAATCACAATCATGCAATCACAATCATACAATCACAATCATACAATCACAATCATACAATCACAATCATGCAATCACAATCATACAATCACAATCATACAATCACAATCATACCATCCCAATCATACAATCACAATCATACAATCACAATCATACAATCACAATCACACAATCACAATCATACAAAAACAATGATACAATCGCAATCATACAATCACAATCATACAATCAGAATCATACAATCACAATCATACCATCCCAATCATACAATCACAATCATACAATCACAATCATACAATCACAATCACACAATCGCAATCATACAATCACAATCATACAAAAACAATGATACAATCACAATCATGCAATCACCATCATACAATCACAATCATACGATCACAATCATACGAAGACAATCATACAATTACTACTATACAATCACAATCATACAAAAACAATCATACAAGCACAATCATACGATGACAATCATACAATTACTACTATACAATCAGAATCATACAAAAACAATCATACAATCACAATCACACATTCACAATCATACAATCACAGTCATACATTCACAATCATACAATCACAATCATACAATCACAATCATACAATCACAATAATACAATCACAATCTTGCAATCTCAATCATACAATCACAATCATACAATCACAATCACACAATCCCAATCATACTATCGCAATCGTACAATCACAATCATACAATCACAATCATACAATCACAATCATACTATCGCAATGATACAATCACAATCATACAACCACAATCATACGAAGACAATCATACAATTACTACTGTACCATCACAATCATACAGAAACAATCATACATTCACAATCATATAATCACAATCATACAATCACAATCATACAATCGCAATAATACAATCACAATCATACAATCTCAATCATACAATCCCAATCATACAATCACAATCATACAATCACTATCATACAATCACAATCATACAACCACAATCATACAATCACAATCATACTATCACAATCATACAATCTCAATCATACAATCCCAATCATACAATCACAATCATACAATCACTATCATACAATCACAATCATACAACCACAATCATACAATCGCAATCATACTATCACAATCATACAATCACAATCATACAATCACAATCATACAATCACAATCATACAAAAACAATCATACAATCAAAATCATACAATCACAATCATACAATCACAATCATGCAATCACAATCATACAATCACAATCATATGATCACAATCAAACAATCACAATGATACAATCACAATCATACAATCACAATCATACAATCACAATCATACAATCACAATCATACAATCACAATCATACTATCAAAATCATACAATCACAATCATACAATCACAATCATACAATCACAATCATACAATCACAATCACACAATCGCAATCATACAATCACAATCATACAATCACAATCATGCAATTACAATCATACGATCATAATCATACAAGAATAATCATACAATCACAATAATAGAACCATAATTATACAACCACAATCAAACGATAACAATCATACAATCACAATCATACAATCACAATCATACAATCACAATCATACAATCACAATCATACAATCACAATCATACAATCACAATCATACAATGACAATCATACAATCACAATCATGCAATCACAATCATACAATCACAATCATATGATCACAATCAAACAATCACAATGATACAATCACAATCATACAATCACAATCATACAATCACAATCATACAATCACAATCATACAACCACAATCATACAATCACAATCATACTATCACAATCATACAATCACAATCATACAATCACAATCATACAATCACAATCATACAAAAACAATCATACAATCAAAATCATACAATCACAATCATACAATCACAGTCATGCAATCACAATCATACAATCACAATCATATGATCACAATCACACTATCGCAATCATACAATCACAATCGTACAATCACAATCATACAATCACAATCATTCAATCCACAATCATACAATCACAATCATACACTCACAATCATACACTCACAATCATTCAATCACAATGATACAATCGCTATCATACCATCACAATCATACGACCACAATCATACGAAGACAATCATACAATTACTACTATACAATCACAATCATACGAAAACAATAATACAATCACAATCATACGATGACAATCATACAATTACTACTATACAATCACAGTCATACAAAAACAATCATACAATCACAATCATACAATCACTATCATACAATCACAATCATACATTCACAATCATACAATCACAATCATACAATCACAATCATACAATCACAATAATACAATCACAATCATACAATCTCAATCATACAATCACAATCATACAATCACAATCATACAATCACAATCATACTATCGCAAACATACAATCACAATCATACAATCACAATCATACAATCACAATCATACTATCGCAATCATACAATTACAATCATACAATCACAATCATACAATCACAATAATACAATCACAATCATACAATCACAATCATACAATCACAATCATACAATCACAATCATACAATCACAATCATACAATCACAATCATACATTCACAATCATACAATCACAATCATACAATCACAATCATACAATCACAATCATACAATCCCAATAATACAACCACAATCATACAATCTCAATCATACAATCACAATCATACAATCACAATCATACAATCACAATCATACAATCACAATCATACAATCTCAATCATACAATCACAATCATACTATCGCAATCATACAATCACAATCGTACAATCACAATCATACAATCACAATCATTCAATCACAATCATGCAATCACAATCATACAATCACAATCATACAATCACAATCATACAATCACAATAATACAATCACAATCTTGCAATCTCAATCATACAATCACAATCATACAATCACAATCACACAATCCCAATCATACTATCGCAATCGTACAATCACAATCATACAATCACAATCATACAATCACAATCATACTATCGCAATGATACAATCACAATCATACAACCACAATCATACGAAGACAATCATACAATTACTACTATACCATCACAATCATACAGAAACAATCATACATTCACAATCATATAATCACAATCATACAATCACAATCATACAATCGCAATAATACAATCACAATCATACAATCTCAATCATACAATCCCAATCATACAATCACAATCATACAATCACTATCATACAATCACAATCATACAACCACAATCATACAATCACAATCATACTATCACAGTCATACAATCACAATCATACGATCACAATCATACAATCACAATCATACAAAAACAATCATACAATCAAAATCATACAATCACAATCATACAATCACAATCATGCAATCACAATCATACAATCACAATCATATGATCACAATCAAACAATCACAATGATACAATCACAATCATACAATCACAATCATACAATCACAATCATACAATCACAATCATACAATCACAATCATACTATCACAATCATACAATCACAATCATACAATCACAATCATACAATCCCAATCATACAATCACAATCACACAATCGCAATCATACAATCACAATCATACAATCACAATCATGCAATTACAATCATACGATCATAATCATACAAGAATAATCATACAATCACAATAATAGAACCATAATTATACAACCACAATCAAACGATAACAATCATACAATCACAATCATACAATCACAATCATACAATCACAATCATACAATCACAATCATACAATCACAATCATACAATCACAATCATACAATCACAATCATACAATCACAATCATACAATCACAATCATACAATGACAATCATACCATCCCCATCATACAATCACAATCATAAAATCACAATCATACAATCACAATCATACGATCACAATCATACGAAGACAATCATACAATTACTACTATACAATCACAATCATACAAAAGCAATCATACAATCACAATCATACGATGACAATCATACAATTACTACTATACAATCACAATCATACAAAAACAATCATACAATCACAATCATACAATCACAATCATACAATCACAATCATACATTCACAATCATACAATCCCAATCATACAATCACAATCATACAATCACAATAATACAATCACAATCATACAATCTCAATCATACAATCGCAATCATACAATCACAATCATACAATCACAATCATACAATCACAATCATACAATCACAATCATACAAACTCAATCATACAATCACAATCACACTATCGCAATCATACAATCACAATCGTACAATCACAATCATACAATCACAATCATTCAATCCACAATCATACAATCACAATCATACACTCACAATCATACACTCACAATCATTCAATCACAATGATACAATCGCAATCATACCATCACAATCATACGACCACAATCATACGAAGACAATCATACAATTACTACTATACAATCACAATCATACGAAAACAATAATACAATCACAATCATACGATGACAATCATACAATTACTACTATACAATCACAGTCATACAAAAACAATCATACAATCACAATCATACAATCACTATCATACAATCACAATCATACATTCACAATCATACAATCACAATCATACAATCACAATCATACAATCACAATCATACAATCACAATCATACATTCACAATCATACAATCACAATCATACAATCACAATCATACAATCACAATCATACAATCCCAATAATACAACCACAATCATACAATCTCAATCATACAATCACAATCATACAATCACAATCATACAATCACAATCATGCAATCACAATCATACAATCACAATCATATGATCACAATCAAACAATCACAATGATACAATCACAATCATACAATCACAATCATACAATCACAATCATACAATCACAATCACACAATCGCAATCATACAATCACAATCATACAATCACAATCATACAATTACTACTATACAATCACAATCATACGAAAACAATAATACAATCACAATCATACGATGACAATCATACAATTACTACTATACAATCACAGTCATACAAAAACAATCATACAATCACAATCATACAATCACTATCATACAATCACAATCATACATTCACAATCATACAATCACAATCATACAATCACAATCATACAATCACAATAATACAATCACAATCATACAATCTCAATCATACAATCACAATCATACAATCACAATCATACAATCACAATCATACAATCACAATCATACTATCGCAAACATACAATCACAATCATACAATCACAATCATACAATCACAATCATACTATCGCAATCATACAATTACAATCATACAATCACAATCATACAATCACAATCATACAATCACAATAATACAATCACAATCATACAATCTCAATCATACAATCGCAATCATACAATCACAATCATACAATCACAATCATACAATCACAATCATACAATCACAATCATACAAACTCAATCATACAATCACAATCACACTATCGCAATCATACAATCACAATCGTACAATCACAATCATACAATCACAATCATTCAATCCACAATCATACAATCACAATCATACACTCACAATCATACACTCACAATCATTCAATCACAATGATACAATCGCAATCATACCATCACAATCATACGACCACAATCATACGAAGACAATCATACAATTACTACTATACAATCACAATCATACGAAAACAATAATACAATCACAATCATACGATGACAATCATACAATTACTACTATACAATCACAGTCATACAAAAACAATCATACAATCACAATCATACAATCACTATCATACAATCACAATCATACATTCACAATCATACAATCACAATCATACAATCACAATCATACAATCACAATCATACAATCACAATCATACATTCACAATCATACAATCACAATCATACAATCACAATCATACAATCACAATCATACAATCCCAATAATACAACCACAATCATACAATCTCAATCATACAATCACAATCATACAATCACAATCATACAATCACAATCATGCAATCACAATCATACAATCACAATCATATGATCACAATCAAACAATCACAATGATACAATCACAATCATACAATCACAATCATACAATCACAATCATACAATCACAATCATACAATCACAATCATACTATCACAATCATACAATCACAATCATACAATCACAATCATACAATCACAATCATACAATCACAATCACACAATCGCAATCATACAATCACAATCATACAATCACAATCATGCAATTACAATCATACGATCATAATCATACAAGAATAATCATACAATCACAATAATAGAACCATAATTATACAACCACAATCAAACGATAACAATCATACAATCACAATCATACAATCACAATCATACAATCACAATCATACAATCACAATCATACAATCACAATCATACAATGACAATCATACAATCACAATCATGCAATCACAATCATACAATCACAATCATATGATCACAATCAAACAATCACAATGATACAATCACAATCATACAATCACAATCATACAATCACAATCATACAATCACAATCATACAACCACAATCATACAATCACAATCATACTATCACAATCATACAATCACAATCATACAATCACAATCATACAATCACAATCATACAAAAACAATCATACAATCAAAATCATACAATCACAATCATACAATCACAATCATGCAATCACAATCATACAATCACAATCATATGATCACAATCACACTATCGCAATCATACAATCACAATCGTACAATCACAATCATACAATCACAATCATTCAATCCACAATCATACAATCACAATCATACACTCACAATCATACACTCACAATCATTCAATCACAATGATACAATCGCAATCATACCATCACAATCATACGACCACAATCATACGAAGACAATCATACAATTACTACTATACAATCACAATCATACGAAAACAATAATACAATCACAATCATACGATGACAATCATACAATTACTACTATACAATCACAGTCATACAAAAACAATCATACAATCACAATCATACAATCACTATCATACAATCACAATCATACATTCACAATCATACAATCACAATCATACAATCACAATCATACAATCACAATCATACAATCACAATCATACATTCACAATTATACAATCACAATCATACAATCACAATCATACAATCACAATCATACAATCCCAATAATACAACCACAATCATAGAATCTCAATCATACAATCACAATCATACAATCACAATCATACAATCACAATCATACAATCACAATCATACAATCACAATCATTCAATCACAATCATGCAATCACAATCATACAATCACGATCATACAATCACAATCATACAATCACAATCATACAATCAGAATCATACAATCACAATCATACCATCCCAATCATACAATCACAATCATACAATCACAATCATACAATCACAATCACACAATCGCAATCATAGAATCACAATCATACAAAAACAATGATACAATCACAATCATGCAATCACAATCACACAATCACAATCATACGATCACAATCATACAATCTCAATCATACAATCACAATCATACTATCGCAATCATACAATCACAATCGTACAATCACAATCATACAATCACAATCATTCAATCACAATCATGCAATCACAATCATACAATCACAATCATACAATCACAATCATACAATCACAATAATACAATCACAATCTTGCAATCTCAATCATACAATCACAATCATACAATCACAATCACACAATCCCAATCATACTATCGCAATCGTACAATCACAATCATACAATCACAATCATACAATCACAATCATACTATCGCAATGATACAATCACAATCATACAACCACAATCATACGAAGACAATCATACAATTACTACTATACCATCACAATCATACAGAAACAATCATACATTCACAATCATATAATCACAATCATACAATCACAATCATACAATCGCAATAATACAATCACAATCATACAATCTCAATCATACAATCCCAATCATACAATCACAATCATACAATCACTATCATACAATCACAATCATACAACCACAATCATACAATCACAATCATACTATCACAGTCATACAATCACAATCATACGATCACAATCATACAATCACAATCATACAAAAACAATCATACAATCAAAATCATACAATCACAATCATACAATCACAATCATGCAATCACAATCATACAATCACAATCATATGATCACAATCAAACAATCACAATGATACAATCACAATCATACAATCACAATCATACAATCACAATCATACAATCACAATCATACAATCACAATCATACTATCACAATCATACAATCACAATCATACAATCACAATCATACAATCCCAATCATACAATCACAATCACACAATCGCAATCATACAATCACAATCATACAATCACAATCATGCAATTACAATCATACGATCATAATCATACAAGAATAATCATACAATCACAATAATAGAACCATAATTATACAACCACAATCAAACGATAACAATCATACAATCACAATCATACAATCACAATCATACAATCACAATCATACAATCACAATCATACAATCACAATCATACAATCACAATCATACAATCACAATCATACAAACTCAATCATACAATCACAATCACACTATCGCAATCATACAATCACAATCGTACAATCACAATCATACAATCACAATCATTCAATCCACAATCATACAATCACAATCATACACTCACAATCATACACTCACAATCATTCAATCACAATGATACAATCGCAATCATACCATCACAATCATACGACCACAATCATACGAAGACAATCATACAATTACTACTATACAATATCAATCATACGAAAACAATAATACAATCACAATCATACGATGACAATCATACAATTACTACTATACAATCACAGTCATACAAAAACAATCATACAATCACAATCATACAATCACTATCATACAATCACAATCATACATTCACAATCATACAATCACAATCATACAATCACAATCATACAATCACAATCATACAATCACAATCATACATTCACAATTATACAATCACAATCATACAATCACAATCATACAATCACAATCATACAATCCCAATAATACAACCACAATCATAGAATCTCAATCATACAATCACAATCATACAATCACAATCATACAATCACAATCATACAATCACAATCATACAATCACAATCATTCAATCACAATCATGCAATCACAATCATACAATCACGATCATACAATCACAATCATACAATCACAATCATACAATCAGAATCATACAATCACAATCATACCATCCCAATCATACAATCACAATCATACAATCACAATCATACAATCACAATCACACAATCGCAATCATAGAATCACAATCATACAAAAACAATGATACAATCACAATCATGCAATCACAATCACACAATCACAATCATACGATCACAATCATACGAAGACAATCATACAATTTCTACTATACAATCACAATCATACAATCACAATAATACAATCACAATCATACAATCACAATCATACAATCACAATCATACAATCACAATCATACAATCACAATCATACATTCACAATCATACAATCACAATCATACAATCACAATCATACAATCACAATCATACAATCCCAATAATACAACCACAATCATACAATCTCAATCATACAATCACAATCATACAATCACAATCATACAATCACAATCATACAATCACAATAATACAATCACCATCATACTATCGCAATCATACAATCACAATCGTACAATCGCAATCATACAATCACAATCATTCAATCACAATCATGCAATCACAATCATACAATCACAATCATACAATCACAATCATACAATCACAATCATGCAATCACAATCATACAATCACAATCATACAATCACAATCATACCATCCCAATCATACAATCACAATCATACAATCACAATCATACAATCACAATCGCACAATCACAATCATACAAAAACAATGATACAATCACGATCATACAATCACAATCATACAATCACAATCATACAATCAGAATCATACAATCACAATCATACCATCCCAATCATACAATCACAATCATACAATCACAATCATACAATCACAATCACACAATCGCAATCATACAATCACAATCATACAAAAACAATGATACAATCACAATCATGCAATCACAATCATACAATCACAATCATACGATCACAATCATACGAAGACAATCATACAATTACTACTATACAATCACAATCATACAAAAACAATCATACAAACACAATCATACGATGACAATCATACAATTACTACTATACAATCACAATCATACAAAAACAATCATACAATCACAATCACACATTCACAATCATACAATCACAGTCATACATTCACAATCATATAATCACAATCATACAATCACAATCATACAATCACAATAATACAATCACAATCTTGCAATCTCAATCATACAATCACAATCATATAATCACAATCACACAATCCCAATCATACTATCGCAATCATACAATCACAATCATACAATCACAATCATACAATCACAATCATACAATCACAATCATACAATCACAATCATACTATCGCAATGATACAATCACAATCATACAACCACAATCATACGAAGACAATCATACAATTACTACTATACCATCACAATCATACAGAAACAATCATACATTCACAATCATATAATCACAATCATACAATCACAATCATACAATCACAATAATACAATCACAATCATACAATCTCAATCATACAATCCCAATCATACAATCACAATCATTCAATCACTATCATACAATCACAATAATACAACCACAATCATACAATCACAATCATACTATCACAATCATACGAAGACAATCATACAATTACTACTATACAATCACAATCATACAAAAGCAATCATACAATCACAATCATACGATGACAATCATACAATTACTGCTATATAATCACAATCATACAAAAACAATCATACAATCACAATCATACAATCACAATCATACAATCACAATCATACAATCACAATCATACGATCACAATCATACGAAGACAATCATACAATTACTACTATACAATCACAATCATACAAAAACAATCATATAATCACAATCATACGATGACAATCATACAATTACTACTATACAATCACAATCATACAAAAACAATCATACAATCACAATCATACAATCACAATCATACATTCACAATCATACAATCACAATCATACAATCCCAATAATACAACCACAATCATACAATCTCAATCATACAATCACAATCATACAATCACAATCATACAATCACAATCATACAATCACAATCATACAATCACAATCATACTATCGCAATCATACAATCACAATCGTACAATCACAATCATACAATCACAATCATTCAATCACAATCATGCAACAACAATCATACAATCACAATCATACAATCACAATCATACAATCACAATCATGCAATCACAATCATACAATCACAATCATACAATCACAATCATACCATCCCAATCATACAATCACAATCATACAATCACAATCATACAATCACAATCACACAATCACAATCATACAAAAACAATGATACAATCACGATCATACAATCACAATCATACAATCACAATCATACAATCAGAATCATACACTCACAATCATACCATCCCAATCATACAATCACAATCATACAATCACAATCATACAATCACAATCATACAATCACAATCACACAATCGCAATCATACAATCACAATCATACAAAAACAATGATACAATCACAATCATGCAATCACAATCATACAATCACAATCATACGATCACAATCATACGAAGACAATCATACAATTACTACTATACAATCACAATCATACAAAAACAATCATACAAACACAATCATACGATGACAATCATACAATTACTACTATACAATCACAATCATACAAAAACAATCATACAATCACAATCACACATTCACAATCATACAATCACAGTCATACATTCACAATCATACAATCACAATCATACAATCACAATCATACAATCACAATAATACAATCACAATCTTGCAATCTCAATCATACAATCACAATCATATAATCACAATCACACAATCCCAATCATACTATCGCAATCATACAATCACAATCATACAATCACAATCATGCAATCACAATCATACAATCACAATCATATGATCACAATCAAACAATCACAATGATACAATCACAATCATACAATCACAATCATACAATAACAATCATACGATCACAATCATACGAAGACAATCATACAATTACTACTATACAATCACAATCATACAAAAGCAATCATACAATCACAATCATACGATGACAATCATACAATTACTGCTATATAATCACAATCATACAAAAACAATCATACAATCACAATCATACAATCACAATCATACAATCACAATCATACAATCACAATCATACGATCACAATCATACGAAGACAATCATACAATTACTACTATACAATCACAATCATACAAAAACAATCATATAATCACAATCATACGATGACAATCATACAATTACTACTATACAATCACAATCATACAAAAACAATCATACAATCGCAATCATACAATCACAATCATACATTCACAATCATACAATCACAATCATACAGTCACAATCATACAATCACAATCATACGATCACAATCATACGAAGACAATCATACAATTACTACTATACAATCACAATCATACAAAAGCAATCATACAATCACAATCATACGATGACAATCATACAATTACTGCTATATAATCACAATCATACAAAAACAATCATACAATCACAATCATACAATCACAATCATACTATCACAATCATACAATCACAATCATACAATCACAATCATACAATCACAATCATACAAAAACAATCATACAATCAAAATCATACAATCACAATCATACTATCACAATCATACAATCACAATCATACAATCACAATCATACAATCACAATCATACAAAGACAATCATACAATCAAAATCATACAATCACAATCATACAATCACAATCATGCAATCACAATCATACAATCACAATCATATGATCACAATCAAACAATCACAATGATACAATCACAATCATACAATCACAATCATACAATCACAATCATACAATCACAATCATACTATCACAATCATACAATCACAATCATACAATCACAATCATACAATCACAATCATACAAAAACAATCATACAATCAAAATCATACAATCACAATCATACTATCACAATCATACAATCACAATCATACAATCACAATCATACAATCACAATCATACAAAGACAATCATACAATCAAAATCATACAATCACAATCATACAATCACAATCATGCAATCACAATCATACAATCACAATCATATGATCACAATCAAACAATCACAATGATGCAATCACAATCATACAATCACAATCATACAATCACAATCATACAATCACAATCATACGATCACAATCATACGAAGACAATCATACAATTACTACTATACAATCACAATCATACAAAAGCAATCATACAATCACAATCATACGATGACAATCATACAATTACTGCTATATAATCACAATCATACAAAAACAATCATACAATCACAATCATACAATCACAATCATACAATCACAATCATACAATCACAATCATACGATCACAATCATACGAAGACAATCATACAATTACTACTATACAATCACAAACATACAAAAACAATCATACAATCACAATCACACATTCACAATCATACAATCACAGTCATACATTCACAATCATACAATCACAATCATACAATCACAATCATACAATCACAATAATACAATCACAATCTTGCAATCTCAATCATACAATCACAATCATATAATCACAATCACACAATCCCAATCATACTATCGCAATCATACAATCACAATCATACAATCACAATCATGCAATCACAATCATACAATCACAATCATATGATCACAATCAAACAATCACAATGATACAATCACAATCATACAATCACAATCATACAATCACAATCATACAATCACAATCATACAATAACAATCATACGATCACAATCATACGAAGACAATCATACAATTACTACTGTACAATCACAATCATACAAAAGCAATCATACAATCACAATCATACGATGACAATCATACAATTACTGCTATATAATCACAATCATACAAAAACAATCATACAATCACAATCATACAATCACAATCATACAATCACAATCATACAATCACAATCATACAATCACAATCATACGATCACAATCATACGAAGACAATCATACAATTACTACTATACAATCACAATCATACAAAAACAATCATATAATCACAATCATACGATGACAATCATACAATTACTACTATACAATCACAATCATACAAAAACAATCATACAATCGCAATCATACAATCACAATCATACATTCACAATCATACAATCACAATCATACAGTCACAATCATACAATCACAATCATACGATCACAATCATACGAAGACAATCATACAATTACTACTATACAATCACAATCATACAAAAGCAATCATACAATCACAATCATACGATGACAATCATACAATTACTGCTATATAATCACAATCATACAAAAACAATCATACAATCACAATCATACAATCACAATCATACTATCACAATCATACAATCACAATCATACAATCACAATCATACAATCACAATCATACAAAAACAATCATACAATCAAAATCATACAATCACAATCATACTATCACAATCATACAATCACAATCATACAATCACAATCATACAATCACAATCATACAAAGACAATCATACAATCAAAATCATACAATCACAATCATACAATCACAATCATGCAATCACAATCATACAATCACAATCATATGATCACAATCAAACAATCACAATGATACAATCACAATCATACAATCACAATCATACAATCACAATCATACAATCACAATCATACTATCACAATCATACAATCACAATCATACAATCACAATCATACAATCACAATCATACAAAAACAATCATACAATCAAAATCATACAATCACAATCATACTATCACAATCATACAATCACAATCATACAATCACAATCATACAATCACAATCATACAAAGACAATCATACAATCAAAATCATACAATCACAATCATACAATCACAATCATGCAATCACAATCATACAATCACAATCATATGATCACAATCAAACAATCACAATGATGCAATCACAATCATACAATCACAATCATACAATCACAATCATACAATCACAATCATACGATCACAATCATACGAAGACAATCATACAATTACTACTATACAATCACAATCATACAAAAGCAATCATACAATCACAATCATACGATGACAATCATACAATTACTGCTATATAATCACAATCATACAAAAACAATCATACAATCACAATCATACAATCACAATCATACAATCACAATCATACAATCACAATCATACGATCACAATCATACGAAGACAATCATACAATTACTACTATACAATCACAATCATACAAAAACAATCATACAATCACAATCATACGATGACAATCATACAATTACTACTATACAATCACAATCATACAAAAACAATCATACAATCACAATCATACAATCACAATCATACATTCACAATCATACAATCACAATCATACAATCACAATCATACAATCACAATAATACAATCACAATCATACAATCTCAATCATACAATCACAATCATACAATCACAATCATACAATCACAATCATACGATCACAATCATACGAAGACAATCATACAATTACTACTATACAATCACAATCATACAAAAACAATGATACAATCACGATCATACAATCACAATCATACAATCACAATCATACAATCAGAATCATACAATCACAATCATACAATCACAATAATACAATCACAATCATACAATCTCAATCATACAATCACAATCATACAATCACAATCATACAATCACAATCATATGATCACAATCAAACAATCACAATGATGCAATCACAATCATACAATCACAATCATACAATCACAATCATACGATCACAATCATACGAAGACAATCATACAATTACTACTATACAATCACAATCATACAAAAACAATGATACAATCACGATCATACAATCACAATCATACAATCACAATCATACAATCAGAATCATACAATCACAATCATACCACCCCAATCATACAATCACAATCATACAATCACAATCATACAATCACAATCACACAATCGCAATCATACAATCACAATCATACAAAAACAATGATACAATCACAATCATGCAATCATAATCATACAATCACAATCATACAATCTCAATCATACAATCACAATCATACAATCACAATCATACTATCGCAATAATTCAATCACAATCATACAATCACAATCATACAATCACAATAATACAACCACAATCATTCAATCTCAATCATACAATCACAATCATACAATCACAATCATACAATCACAATCATACAATCACAATCATACAATCACAATCATACTATCGCAATCATAAAATCACAATCGTACAATCACAATCATACAATCACAATCATTCAATCACAATCATGCAATCACAATCATACAATCACAATCATACAATCACAATCATACAATCACAATCATGCAATCACAATCATACAATCACAATCATACAATCACAATCATACCATCCCAATCATACAATCACAATCATACAATCACAATCACACAATCACAATCATACAAAAACAATGATACAATCACGATCATACAATCACAATCATACAATCACAATCATACAATCAGAATCATACAATCACAATCATATGATCACAATCAAACAATCACAATGATATAATCACAATCATACAATCACAATCATACAATCACAATCATACAATCACAATCATACGATCACAATCATACGAAGACAATCATACAATTACTACTATACAATCACAATCATACAAAAACAATCATACAATCACAATCATACGATGACAATTATACAATTACTACTATACAATCACAATCATACAAAAACAATCATACAATCACAATCATACGATGACAATCATACAATTACTGCTATATAATCACAATCATACAAAAACAATCATACAATCACAATCATACAATCACAATCATACAATCACAATCATACAATCACAATCATACGATCACAATCATACGAAGACAATCATACAATTACTACTATACAATCACAATCATACAAAAACAATCATACAATCACAATCATACGATGACAATCATACAATTACTACTATACAATCACAATCATACAAAAACAATCATACAATCACAATCATACAATCACAATCATACATTCACAATCATACAATCACAATCATACAATCACAATCATACAATCACAATAATACAATCACAATCATACAATCTCAATCATACAATCACAATCATACAATCACAATCATACTATCGCAATCATTCAATCACAATCATACAATCACAATCATACAATCACAATAATACAAAAACAATGATACAATCACGATCATACAATCACAATCATACAATCACAATCATTCAATCACAATCATGCAATCACAATCATACAATCACAATCATACAATCACAATCATACAATCACAATCATGCAATCACAATCATACAATCACAATCATACAATCACAATCATACCATCCCAATCATACAATCACAATCATACAATCACAATCATACAATCACAATCACACAATCACAATCATACAAAAACAATGATACAATCACGATCATACAATCACAATCATACAATCACAATCATACAATCAGAATCATACAATCACAATCATACCACCCCAATCATACAATCACAATCATACAATCACAATCATACAATCACAATCACACAATCGCAATCATACAATCACAATCATACAAAAACAATGATACAATCACAATCATGCAATCATAATCATACAATCACAATCATACAATCTCAATCATACAATCACAATCATACAATCACAATCATACTATCGCAATAATTCAATCACAATCATACAATCACAATCATACAATCACAATAATACAACCACAATCATTCAATCTCAATCATACAATCACAATCATACAATCACAATCATACAATCACAATCATACAATCACAATCATACAATCACAATCATACTATCGCAATCATAAAATCACAATCGTACAATCACAATCATACAATCACAATCATTCAATCACAATCATGCAATCACAATCATACAATCACAATCATACAATCACAATCATACAATCACAATCATGCAATCACAATCATACAATCACAATCATACAATCACAATCATACCATCCCAATCATACAATCACAATCATACAATCACAATCACACAATCACAATCATACAAAAACAATGATACAATCACGATCATACAATCACAATCATACAATCACAATCATACAATCAGAATCATACAATCACAATCATATGATCACAATCAAACAATCACAATGATATAATCACAATCATACAATCACAATCATACAATCACAATCATACAATCACAATCATACGATCACAATCATACGAAGACAATCATACAATTACTACTATACAATCACAATCATACAAAAACAATCATACAATCACAATCATACGATGACAATTATACAATTACTACTATACAATCACAATCATACAAAAACAATCATACAATCACAATCATACAATCACAATCATACAGTCACAATCATACATTCACAATCATACAATCACAATCATACAATCACAATCATACAATCACAATCATACAATCACAATAATACAATCACAATCATACAATCTCAATCATACAATCACAATCATACAATCACAATCATACAATCACAATCATACAATCACAATCATACAATCACAATCATACAATCACAATCATACAATCACAATCATACAATCACAATCATACAATCACAATCATACAATCACAATCATACTATCGCAATCATTCAATCACAATCGTACAATCACAATCATACAATCACAATCATACATTCACAATCATACAATCACAATCATACAATCACAATCATACAATCACAATAATACAATCACAATCATACAATCTCAATCATACAATCCCAATCATACAATCACAATCATACAATCGCTATCATACAATCACAATCATACAATCGCAATCATACAATCACATTCATACAATCACAATCATACAATCACAATCATACAAATACAATCATACAATCACAATCATACTATCGCAATCATACAATCACAATCGTACAATCACAATCATACAATCACAATCATTCAATCACAATCATGCAATCACAATCATACAATCACAATCATACATTCACAATCATACAATCACAATCATACAATCACAATCATACAATCACAATCATACGATCACAATCATACGAAGACAATCATACAATTACTACTATACAATCACAATCATACAAAAACAATCATACAATCACAGTCATACAATCACAATCATACAATCACAATCATACATTCACAATCATACAATCACAATCATACAATCACCATCATACAATCACAATAATACAATCACAATCATACAATCTCAATCATACAATCACAATCATACAATCACAATCATACAATCACAATAATACAATCACAATCATACAATCACAATCATACAATCACGATCATACTATCGCAATCATACAATCACAATCGTACAGTCACAATCATACAATCACAATCGTAAAATCACAATCATACAATCGCAATCATTCAATCACAATCATGCAATCACAATCATACAATCACAATCATACAATCACAATCATACAATCACAATCATGCAATCACAATCATGCAATCACAATCGTACAATCGCAATCCAACAATCAGAACCATATGATCACAATCATACAATCACAATCATATAATCTCAATCATACACGCGCCATCTTACAATCACAATCATACAATCGCAATCATACAATCACAATCATACAAAAACAATCATACAATCAAAATCATACAATCACAATCATACAATCACAATCATGCAATCACAATCATACAATCACAATCATATGATCACAATCAAACAATCACAATGATATAATCACAATCATACAATCACAATCATACAATCACAATCATACAATCACAATCATACGATCACAATCATACGAAGACAATCATACAATTACTACTATACAATCACAATCATACAAAAACAATCGTACAATCACAATCATACGATGACAATCATACAATTACTACTATACAATCACAATCATACAAAAACAATCATACAATCACAATCATACAATCACAATCATACAGTCACAATCATACGATCACAATCATACGAAGACAATCATACAATTACTACTATACAATCACAATCATACAAAAACAATCATACAATCACAGTCATACAATCACAATCATACAATCACAATCATACATTCACAATCATACAATCACAATCATACAATCACCATCATACAATCACAATAATACAATCACAATCATACAATCTCAATCATACAATCACAATCATACAATCACAATCATACAATCACAATCATACAATCACAATCATACAATCACAATCATACAATCACGATCATACTATCGCAATCATACAATCACAATCGTACAATCACAATCATACAATCACAATCGTACAATCACAATCATACAATCGCAATCATTCAATCACAATCATGCAATCACAATCATACAATCACAATCATACAATCACAATCATACAATCACAATCATGCAATCACAATCATGCAATCACAATCGTACAATCGCAATCCAACAATCAGAACCATATGATCACAATCATACAATCACAATCATATAATCTCAATCATACACGCGCCATCTTACAATCACAATCATACAATCGCAATCATACTATCGCAATCATACAATCACAATCATACAATCACAATCATACAATCACAATCATACAATCACAATCATACAATCACAATCATACAATCACAATCATGCAATTACAATCATACGATCATAATCATACAATCACAATCATACATTCACAATCATACAATCACCATCATACAATCTCAATCATACAATCACAATCATACAATCACAATCATACAATCACAATCATACAATCACAATCATACAATCACAATCATACAATCACAATCATACAATCACAATCATACAATCACAATCATACAATCACAATCATACAATCACAATCATACAATCACAATCATACAATCACAATCATACAATCACAATCATACTATCGCAATCATTCAATCACAATCGTACAATCACAATCATACAATCACAATCATTCAATCACAATCATGCAATCACAATCATACAATCACAATCATACAATCACAATCATACAATCACAATCATACATTCACAGTCATACAATCACAATCATACAATCACAATCATACAATCACAATAATACAATCACAATCATACAATCTCAATCATACAATCCCAATCATACAATCACAATCATACAATCACTATCATACAATCACAATCATACAATCAGAATCATACAATCACATTCATACAATCACAATCATACAATCACAATCATACAAATACAATCATACAATCACAATCATACTATCGCAATCATACAATCACAATCGTACAATCAGAATCACACATTCACAATCATACAATCACAGTCATACATTCACAATCATACAATCACAATCATACAATCACAATCATACAATCACAATAATAGAATCACAATCTTGCAATCTCAATCATACAATCACAATCATACAATCACAATCACACAATCCCAATCATACTATCGCAATCATACAATCACAATCATACAATCACAATCATACAATCACAATCATACTATCGCAATGATACAATCACAATCATACAACCACAATCATACGAAGACAATCATACAATTACTACTATACCATCACAATCATACAGAAACAATCATACAATCACAGTCATACGATGACAATCCTACAATTAATACTGTACAATCACAATCACACAAAAACAATCATACAATCACGATCATACAATCACAATCATACAATCACAATCATACATTCACAATCATATAATCACAATCATACAATCACAATCATACAATCACAATAATAAAATCACAATCATACAATCTCAATCATACAATCCCAATCATACAATCACAATCATACAATCACTATCATACAATCACAATCATACAACCACAATCATACAATCACAATCATACAATCACAATCATACAATCACAATCATACAATCACAATCATACAATCACAATCATACAATCACAATCATACAATCACAATCATACAATCACAATCATACAATCACAATCATACTATCGCAATCATTCAATCACAATCGTACAATCACAATCATACAATCACAATAATACAATCACAATCATACAATCTCAATCATACAATCCCAATCATACAATCACAATCATACAATCACTATCATACAATCACAATCATACAATCGCAATCATACAATCACATTCATACAATCACAATCATACAATCACAATCATACAAATACAATCATACAATCACAATCATACTATCGCAATCATACAATCACAATCGTACAATCACAATCATACAATCACAATCATTCAATCACAATCATGCAATCACAATCATACAATCACAATCATACATTCACAATCATACAATCACAATCATACAATCACAATCATACAATCACAATCATACGATCACAATCATACGGAGACAATCATACAATCACAATCATACAAATACAATCATACAATCACAATCATACTATCGCAATCATACAATCACAATCGTACAATCAGAATCACACATTCACAATCATACAATCACAGTCATACGTTCACAATCATACAATCACAATCATACAATCACAATCGTACAATCACAATCATACAATCACAATAATACAATCACAATCTTGCAATCTCAATCATACAATCACAATCATACAATCACAATCACACAATCCCAATCATACAATCACAATCATACAATCACAATCATACAATCACAATCATACATTCACAATCATACAATCACAATCATACAATCACAATCATACAATCACAATAATACAATCACAATCATACAATCTCAATGATACAATCACAATCATACAATCACAATCATACAATCACAATCATACAATCACAATCATACAAGCACAATCATACAATCACAATCATACAATCACAATCATACAATCACAATCATACTATCGCAATCATTCAATCACAATCGTACAATCACAATCATACAATCACAATCATACATTCACAATCATACAATCACAATCATACAATCACAATCATACAATCACAATCATACAATCACAATAATACAATCACAATCATACAATCTCAATCATACAATCACAATCATACAATCACAATCATACAATCACAATCATACCATCCCAATCATACAATCACAATCATACAATCACAATCATACAATCACAATCATACAATCACAATCATACAATCACAATCATACAACCACAATCATACAATCAGAATCATACAATCACAATCATACCATCCCAATCATACAATCACAATCATACAATCACAATCATACAATCACAATCACACAATCGCAATCATACAATCACAATCATACAAAAACAATGATACAATCACAATCATGCAATCACAATCATACAATCACAATCATACGATCACAATCATACGAAGACAATCATACAATTACTACTATACAATCACAATCATACAAAAACAATCATACAAACACAATCATACGATGACAATCATACAATTACTACTATACAATCACAATCATACAAAAACAATCATACAATCACAATCACACATTCACAATCATACAATCACAGTCATACATTCACAATCATACAGTCACAATCATACAATCACAATCATACAATCACAATAATACAATCACAATCATGCAATCTCAATCATACAATCACAATCATACAATCACAATCACACAATCCCAATCATACTATCGCAATCATACAATCACAATCATACAATCACAATCATACAATCACAATCATACTATCGCAATGATACAATCACAATCATACAACCACAATCATACGAAGACAATCACACAATTACTACTATACAATCACAATCATACAAAAACAATCATACAATCACAATCATACGATGACAATCCTACAATTACTACTTTACAATCACAGTCACACAAAAACAATCATACAATCACAACCATACAATCACAATCATACAATCACAATCATACATTCACAATCATACAATCACAATCATACAATCACAATCATACAATCACAATCATACAATCACAATCATACAATCACAATCATACAATCACAATCATACGATCACAATCATACGAAGACAATCATACAATTACTACTATACAATCACAATCATACAAAAACAATCATACAATCACAGTCATGCAATCACAATCATACAATCACAATCATACATTCACAATCATACAATCACAATCATACAATCACCATCATACAATCACAATAATACAATCACAATCATACAATCTCAATCATACAATCACAATCATACAATCACAATCATACAATCACAATAATACAATCACAATCATACAATCACAATCATACAATCACGATCATACTATCGCAATCATACAATCACAATCGTACAGTCACAATCATACAATCACAATCGTACAATCACAATCATACAATCGCAATCATTCAATCACAATCATGCAATCACAATCATACAATCACAATCATACAATCACAATCATACAATCACAATCATGCAATCACAATCATGCAATCACAATCGTACAATCGCAATCCAACAATCAGAACCATATGATCACAATCATACAATCACAATCATATAATCTCAATCATACACGCGCCATCTTACAATCACAATCATACAATCGCAATCATACTATCGCAATCATACAATCACAATCATACAATCACAATCATACAATCACAATCATACAATCACAATCATACAATCACAATCATGCAATTACAATCATACGATCATAATCATACAATCACAATCATACATTCACAATCATACAATCACAATCATACAATCCCAATCATACAATCACAATCATACAATCACAATCATACAATCACAATCATACAATCACAATCATACAATCACAATCATACAATCACAATCATACAATCACAATCATACAATCACAACCATACAATCACAATCATACTATCGCAATCATTCAATCACAATCGTACAATCACAATCATACAATCACAATCATTCAATCACAATCTTTCAATCACAATCATGCAATCACAATCATACAATCACAATCATACAATCACAATCATACAATCACAATCATACATTCACAATCATACAATCACAATCATACAATCACAATCATACAATCACAATAATACAATCACAATCATACAATCTCAATCATACAATCCCAATCATACAATCACAATCATACAATCACTATCATACAATCACAATCATACAATCGCAATCATACAATCACAGTCATACAATCACAATCATACAATCACAATCATACAATCACAATAATACAATCACAATCATACAATCTCAATCATACAATCCCAATCATACAATCACAATCATACAATCACTATCATACAATCACAATCATACAATCAGAATCATACAATCACATTCATACAATCACAATCATACAATCACAATCATACAAATACAATCATACAATCACAATCATACTATCGCAATCATACAATCACAATCGTACAATCAGAATCACACATTCACAATCATACAATCACAGTCATACATTCACAATCATACAATCACAATCATACAATCACAATCATACAATCACAATAATACAATCACAATCTTGCAATCTCAATCATACAATCACAATCATACAATCACAATCACACAATCCCAATCATACTATCGCAATCATACAATCACAATCATACAATCACAATCATACAATCACAATCATACTATCGCAATGATACAATCACAATCATACAACCACAATCATACGAAGACAATCATACAATTACTACTATACCATCACAATCATACAGAAACAATCATACAATCACAGTCATACGATGACAATCCTACAATTAATACTATACAATCACAATCACACAAAAACAATCATACAATCACGATCATACAATCACAATCATACAATCACAATCATACATTCACAATCATATAATCACAATCATACAATCACAATCATACAATCACAATAATAAAATCACAATCATACAATCTCAATCATACAATCCCAATCATACAATCACAATCATACAATCACTATCATACAATCACAATCATACAACCACAATCATACAATCACAATCATACAATCACAATCATACAATCACAATCATACAATCACAATCATACAATCACAATCATACAATCACAATCATACAATCACAATCATACAATCACAATCATACAATCACAATCATACTATCGCAATCATTCAATCACAATCGTACAATCACAATCATACAATCACAATAATACAATCACAATCATACAATCTCAATCATACAATCCCAATCATACAATCACAATCATACAATCACTATCATACAATCACAATCATACAATCGCAATCATACAATCACATTCATACAATCACAATCATACAATCACAATCATACAAATACAATCATACAATCACAATCATACTATCGCAATCATACAATCACAATCATTCAAATACAATCATACAATCACAATCATACTATCGCAATCATACAATCACAATCGTACAATCAGAATCACACATTCACAATCATACAATCACAGTCATACGTTCACAATCATACAATCACAATCATACAATCACAATCATACAATCACAATCATACAATCACAATAATACAATCACAGTCTTGCAATCTCAATCATACAATCACAATCATACAATCACAATCACACAATCCCAATCATACAATCACAATCATACAATCGCAATCATACAATCACAATCATACATTCACAATCATACAATCACAATCATACAATCACAATCATACAATCACAATAATACAATCACAATCATACAATCTCAATGATACAATCACAATCATACAATCACAATCATACAATCACAATCATACAATCACAATCATACAAGCACAATCATACAATCACAATCATACAATCACAATCATACAATCACAATCATACTATCGCAATCATTCAATCACAATCGTACAATCACAATCATACAATCCCAATCATACTATCGCAATCATACAATCACAATCATACAATCACAATCATACAATCACAATCATACTATCGCAACGATACAATCACAATCATACAACCACAATCATACGAAAACAATCATACAATTACTACTATACCATCACAATCATACAGAAACAATCATACAATCACAGTCATACGATGACAATCCTACAATTAATACTATACAATCACAATCACACAAAAACAATCATACAATCACGATCATACAATCACAATCATACAATCACAATCATACATTCACAATCATATAATCACAATCATACAATCACAATCATACAATCACAATAATAAAATCACAATCATACAATCTCAATCATACAATCCCAATCATACAATCACAATCATACAATCACTATCATACAATCACAATCATACAACCACAATCATACAATCACAATCATACAATCACAATCATACAATCACAATCATACAATGACAATCATACAATCACAATCATACAATCACAATCATACAATCACAATCATACAATCACAATCATACTATCGCAATCATTCAATCACAATCGTACAATCACAATCATACAATCACAATAATACAATCACAATCATACAATCTCAATCATACAATCCCAATCATACAATCACAATCATACAATCACTATCATACAATCACAATCATACAATCGCAATCATACAATCACATTCATAAAATCACAATCATACAATCACAATCATACAAATACAACCATACAACCACAATCATACAATCAGAATCATACAATCACAATCATACCATCCCAATCATACAATCACAATCATACAATCACAATCATACAATCACAATCACACAATCGCAATCATACAATCACAATCATACAAAAACAATGATACAATCACAATCATGCAATCACAATCATACAATCACAATCATACGATCACAATCATACGAAGACAATCATACAATTACTACTATACAATCACAATCATACAAAAACAATCATACAAACACAATCATACGATGACAATCATACAATTACTACTATACAATCACAATCATACAAAAACAATCATACAATCACAATCACACATTCACAATCATACAATCACAGTCATACATTCACAATCATACAGTCACAATCATACAATCACAATCATACAATCACAATAATACAATCACAATCATGCAATCTCAATCATACAATCACAATCATACAATCACAATCACACAATCCCAATCATACTATCGCAATCATACAATCACAATCATACAATCACAATCATACAATCACAATCATACTATCGCAATGATACAATCACAATCATACAACCACAATCATACGAAGACAATCACACAATTACTACTATACAATCACAATCATACAAAAACAATCATACAATCACAATCATACGATGACAATCCTACAATTACTACTTTACAATCACAGTCACACAAAAACAATCATACAATCACAACCATACAATCACAATCATACAATCACAATCATACATTCACAATCATACAATCACAATCATACAATCACAATCATACAATCACAATAATACAATCACAATCATACAATCTCAATCATACAATCCCAATCATACAATCACAATCATACAATCACTATCATACAATCACAATCATACAACCACAATCATACAATCACAATCATACTATCACAATCATACAATCACAATCATACAATCACAATCATACAAAAACAATCATACAATCAAAATCATACAATCACAATCACACAATCACAATCATGCAATCACAATCATACCATCCCAATCATACAATCACAATCATACAATCACAATCATACAATCACAATCACACAATCGCAATCATACAATCACAATCATACAATCACAATCATACAATCACAATCATGCAATTACAATCATACGATCATAATCATACAAGAATAATCATACAATCACAATAATAGAACCATAATTATACAACCACAATCAAACGATAACAATCATACAATCACAATCATACAATCACAACCATACAATCACAATCATACAATCACAATCATACAATCACAATCATACCATCCCCATCATACAATCACAATCATACAATCACAATCATACAATCACAATCATACAATCACAATCGTACGATCACAATCATACGAAGACAATCATACAATTGCTACTATACGATCACAATCATACAAAAGCAATCATACAATCACAATCATACGATGACAATCATACAATTACTACTATACAATCACAATCATACAAAAACAATCATACAATCACAATCATACATTCACAATCATACAATCACAATCATACAATCACAATCGTACAATCACAATCATACAATCGCAATCATTCAATCACAATCATGCAATCACAATCATACAATCACAATCATACAATCACAATCATACAATCACAATCATGCAATCACAATCATGCAATCACAATCGTACAATCGCAATCCAACAATCAGAACCATATGATCACAATCATACAATCACAATCATATAATCACAATCATTCAATCACAATCATGCAATCACAATCATACAATCACAATCATACACTCACAATCATACACTCACAATCATTCAATCACAATGATACAATCACAATCATACCATCACAATCATACAATCACAATAATACAATCACAATCATACAATCTCAATCATACAATCGCAATCATACAATCACAATTATACAATCACAATCATACAACCACAATCATAAAATCACAATCATACAATCACAATCACACAATCGCAATCATACAATCACAATCATACAAAAACAATGATACAATCACAATCATACAATCACAATCATACAACCACAATCATACAATCAGAATCATACAATCACAATCATACCATCCCAAACATACAATCACAATCATACAATCACAATCATTCAATCACAATCACACAATCGCAATCATACAATCACAATCATACAAAAACAATGATACAATCACAATCATGCAATCACAATCATACAATCACAATCATACGACCACAATCATACGAAGACAATCATACAATTACTACTATACAATCACAATCATACGAAAACAATCATACAATCACAATCATACGATCACAATCATACGAAGACAATCATACAATTACTACTATACAATCACAATCATACAAAAGCAATCATACAATCACAATCATACGATGACAATCATACAATTACTACTATACAATCACAATCATACAAAAACAATCATACAATCACAATCATACAATCACAATCATACAATCACAATCATACAATCACAATCATACGATCACAATCATACGAAGACAATCATACAATTACTACTATACAATCACAATCATACAAAAACAATCATACAATCACAATCATACGATGACAATCATACAATTACTACTATACAATCACAATCATACAAAAACAACCATACAATCACAATCATACAATCTCAATCATACAATCACAATCATACATTCACAATCATACAATCACAATCATACAATCACAAGCATACGATCACAATCATACAATCACAATCATGCAATTACGATCATACAATCACAATCATACAATCACAATCATGCAATTACAATCATACGATCATAATCATACAAGAATAATCATACAATCACAATAATAGAACCATAATTATACAACCACAATAAAACGATAACAATCATACAATCACAATCATACAATCACAATCATACAATCACATTCATACAATCACAATCATACAATCACAATCATACAAATACAATCATACAATCACAATCATACTATCGCAATCATACAATCACAATCGTACAATCACAATCATACAATCACAATCATTCAATCACAATCATGCAATCACAATCATACAATCACAATCATACATTCACAATCATACAATCACAATCATACAATCACAATCATACAATCACAATCATACGATCACAATCATACGAAGACAATCATACAATTACTACTATACAATCACAATCATACAAAAACAATCATACAATCACAGTCATGCAATCACAATCATACAATCACAATCATACATTCACAATCATACAATCACAATCATACAATCACCATCATACAATCACAATAATACAATCACAATCATACAATCTCAATCATACAATCACAATCATACAATCCCAATCATACAATCACAATCATACAATCGCTATCATACAATCACAATCATACAATCGCAATCATACAATCACATTCATACAATCACAATCATACAATCACAATCATACAAATACAATCATACAATCACAATCATACTATCGCAATCATACAATCACAATCGTACAATCACAATCATACAATCACAATCATTCAATCACAATCATGCAATCACAATCATACAATCACAATCATACATTCACAATCATACAATCACAATCATACAATCACAATCATACAATCACAATCATACGATCACAATCATACGAAGACAATCATACAATTACTACTATACAATCACAATCATACAAAAACAATCATACAATCACAGTCATACAATCACAATCATACAATCACAATCATACATTCACAATCATACAATCACAATCATACAATCACCATCATACAATCACAATAATACAATCACAATCATACAATCTCAATCATACAATCACAATCATACAATCACAATCATACAATCACAATAATACAATCACAATCATACAATCACAATCATACAATCACGATCATACTATCGCAATCATACAATCACAATCGTACAGTCACAATCATACAATCACAATCGTACAATCACAATCATACAATCGCAATCATTCAATCACAATCATGCAATCACAATCATACAATCACAATCATACAATCACAATCATACAATCACAATCATGCAATCACAATCATGCAATCACAATCGTACAATCGCAATCCAACAATCAGAACCATATGATCACAATCATACAATCACAATCATATAATCTCAATCATACACGCGCCATCTTACAATCACAATCATACAATCGCAATCATACTATCGCAATCATACAATCACAATCATACAATCACAATCATACAATCACAATCATACAATCACAATCATACAATCACAATCATGCAATTACAATCATACGATCATAATCATACAATCACAATCATACATTCACAATCATACAATCACAATCATACAATCTCAATCATACAATCACAATCATACAATCACAATCATACAATCACAATCATACAATCACAATCATACAATCACAATCATACAATCACAATCATACAATCACAATCATACAATCACAACCATACAATCACAATCATACTATCGCAATCATTCAATCACAATCGTACAATCACAATCATACAATCACAATCATTCAATCACAATCTTTCAATCACAATCATGCAATCACAATCATACAATCACAATCATACAATCACAATCATACAATCACAATCATACATTCACAATCATACAATCACAATCATACAATCACAATCATACAATCACAATAATACAATCACAATCATACAATCTCAATCATACAATCCCAATCATACAATCACAATCATACAATCACTATCATACAATCACAATCATACAATCGCAATCATACAATCACAGTCATACAATCACAATCATACAATCACAATCATACAATCACAATAATACAATCACAATCATACAATCTCAATCATACAATCCCAATCATACAATCACAATCATACAATCACTATCATACAATCACAATCATACAATCAGAATCATACAATCACATTCATACAATCACAATCATACAATCACAATCATACAAATACAATCATACAATCACAATCATACTATCGCAATCATACAATCACAATCGTACAATCAGAATCACACATTCACAATCATACAATCACAGTCATACATTCACAATCATACAATCACAATCATACAATCACAATCATACAATCACAATCATACAATCACAATAATACAATCACAATCTTGCAATCTCAATCATACAATCACAATCATACAATCACAATCACACAATCCCAATCATACTATCGCAATCATACAATCACAATCATACAATCACAATCATACAATCACAATCATACTATCGCAATGATACAATCACAATCATACAACCACAATCATACGAAGACAATCATACAATTACTACTATACCATCACAATCATACAGAAACAATCATACAATCACAGTCATACGATGACAATCCTACAATTAATACTATACAATCACAATCACACAAAAACAATCATACAATCACGATCATACAATCACAATCATACAATCACAATCATACATTCACAATCATATAATCACAATCATACAATCACAATCATACAATCACAATAATAAAATCACAATCATACAATCTCAATCATACAATCCCAATCATACAATCACAATCATACAATCACTATCATACAATCACAATCATACAACCACAATCATACAATCACAATCATACAATCACAATCATACAATCACAATCATACAATCACAATCATACAATCACAATCATACAATCACAATCATACAATCACAATCATACAATCACAATCATACAATCACAATCATACTATCGCAATCATTCAATCACAATCGTACAATCACAATCATACAATCACAATAATACAATCACAATCATACAATCTCAATCAAACAATCCCAATCATACAATCACAATCATACAATCACTATCATACAATCACAATCATACAATCGCAATCATACAATCACATTCATACAATCACAATCATACAATCACAATCATACAAATACAATCATACAATCACAATCATACTATCGCAATCATACAATCACAATCATTCAAATACAATCATACAATCACAATCATACTATCGCAATCATACAATCACAATCGTACAATCAGAATCACACATTCACAATCATACAATCACAGTCATACGTTCACAATCATACAATCACAATCATACAATCACAATCATACAATCACAATCATACAATCACAATAATACAATCACAGTCTTGCAATCTCAATCATACAATCACAATCATACAATCACAATCACACAATCCCAATCATACAATCACAATCATACAATCGCAATCATACAATCACAATCATACATTCACAATCATACAATCACAATCATACAATCACAATCATACAATCACAATAATACAATCACAATCATACAATCTCAATGATACAATCACAATCATACAATCACAATCATACAATCACAATCATACAATCACAATCATACAAGCACAATCATACAATCACAATCATACAATCACAATCATACAATCACAATCATACTATCGCAATCATTCAATCACAATCGTACAATCACAATCATACAATCCCAATCATACTATCGCAATCATACAATCACAATCATACAATCACAATCATACAATCACAATCATACTATCGCAACGATACAATCACAATCATACAACCACAATCATACGAAAACAATCATACAATTACTACTATACCATCACAATCATACAGAAACAATCATACAATCACAGTCATACGATGACAATCCTACAATTAATACTATACAATCACAATCACACAAAAACAATCATACAATCACGATCATACAATCACAATCATACAATCACAATCATACATTCACAATCATATAATCACAATCATACAATCACAATCATACAATCACAATAATAAAATCACAATCATACAATCTCAATCATACAATCCCAATCATACAATCACAATCATACAATCACTATCATACAATCACAATCATACAACCACAATCATACAATCACAATCATACAATCACAATCATACAATCACAATCATACAATGACAATCATACAATCACAATCATACAATCACAATCATACAATCACAATCATACAATCACAATCATACTATCGCAATCATTCAATCACAATCGTACAATCACAATCATACAATCACAATAATACAATCACAATCATACAATCTCAATCATACAATCCCAATCATACAATCACAATCATACAATCACTATCATACAATCACAATCATACAATCGCAATCATACAATCACATTCATAAAATCACAATCATACAATCACAATCATACAAATACAATCATACAATCACAATCATACTATCGCAATCATACAATCACAATCGTACAATCACAATCATACAATCACAATCATTCAATCACAATCATGCAATCACAATCATACAATCACAATCATACATTCACAATCATACAATCACAATCATACAATCACAATCATACAATCACAATCATACGATCACAATCATACGAAGACAATCATACAATCACAATCATACAAATACAATCATACAATCACAATCATACTATCGCAATCATACAATCACAATCGTACAATCAGAATCACACATTCACAATCATACAATCACAGTCATACGTTCACAATCATACAATCACAATCATACAATCACAATCATACAATCACAATCATACAATCACAATCACACAATCCCAATCATACTATCGCAATCATACAATCACAATCATACAATCACAACCATACAATCACAATCATACAATCACAATCATACTATCGCAATGATACAATCACAATCATACAACCACAATCATACGAAGACAATCATACAATTACTACTATACCATCACAATCATATAATCACAATCATACAATCACAATCATACAATCACAATAATACAATCTCAATCATACAATCACAATCATACAATCACAATCATACAATCACAATCATACAATCACAATCATACAATCACAATCACACAATCGCAATCATACAATCACAATCATACAAAAACAATGATACAATCACAATCATGCAATCACAATCATACAATCACAATCATACGATCACAATCATACGAAGACAATCATACAATTACTACTATACAATCACAATCATACAAAAACAATCATACAAACACAATCATACGATGACAATCATACAATTACTACTATACAATCACAATCATACAAAAACAATCATACAATCACAATCACACATTCACAATCATACAATCACAGTCATACATTCACAATCATACAATCACAATCATACAATCACAATCATACAATCACAATAATACAATCACAATCTTGCAATCTCAATCATACAATCACAATCATACAATCACAATCACACAATCCCAATCATACTATCGCAATCATACAATCACAATCATACAATCACAACCATACAATCACAATCATACAATCACAATCATACTATCGCAATGATACAATCACAATCATACAACCACAATCATACGAAGACAATCATACAATTACTACTATACCATCACAATCATATAATCACAATCATACAATCACAATCATACAATCACAATAATACAATCACAATCATACAATCTCAATCATACAATCCCAATCATACAATCACTATCATACAATCACTATCATACAATCACAATCATACAACCACAATCATACAATCACAATCATACTATCACAATCATACAATCACAATCATACAATCACAATCATACAATCACAATCATACAAAAACAATCATACAATCAAAATCATACAATCACAATCATACTATCATAATCATACAATCACAATCATACCATCACAATCATACAATCACAATCATACAAAGACAATCATACAATCAAAATCATACAATCACAATCATACAATCACAATCATGCAATCACAATCATACAATCACAATCATATGATCACAATCAAACAATCACAATGATACAATCACAATCATACAATCACAATCATACAATCACAATCATACAATCACAATCATACAATCACAATCATACAATCTCAATCATACGATCACAATCATACGAAGAAAATCATACAATTACTACTATACAATCACAATCATACAAAAGCAATCATACAATCACAATCATACGATGACAATCATACAATTACTGCTATATAATCACAATCATACAAAAACAATCATACAATCACAATCATACAATCACAATCATACAATCACAATCATACAATCACAATCATACGATCACAATCATACGAAGACAATCATACAATTACTACTATACAATCACAATCATACAAAAACAATCATATAATCACAATCATACGATGACAATCATACAATTACTACTATACAATCACAATCATACAAAAACAATCATACAATCACAATCATACATTCACAATCATACAATCACAATCATACAATCACAATCATACAATCACAATCATACGATCACAATCATACGAAGACAATCATACAATTACTACTATACAATCACAATCATACAAAAGCAATCATACAATCACAATCATACGATGACAATCATACAATTACTGCTATATAATCACAATCATACAAAAACAATCATACAATCACAATCATACAATCATAATCATACTATCACAATCATACAATCACAATCATACAATCACAATCATACAATCACAATCATACAATCACAATCATACAATCACAATCATACAATCACAATCATACAAAAACAATCATACAATCAAAATCATACAATCACAATCATACTATCACAATCATACAATCACAATCATACAATCACAATCATACAATCACAATCATACAATCACAATCATACAAAGACAATCATACAATCACAATCATACTATCGCAATCATACAATCACAATCGTACAATCACAATCATACAATCACAATCATTCAATCACAATCATGCAATCACAATCATACAATCACAATCATACATTCACAATCATACAATCACAATCATACAATCACAATCATACAATCACAATCATACAATCACAAGCATACGATCACAATCATACAATCACAATCATGCAATTACGATCATACAATCACAATCATACAATCACAATCATGCAATTACAATCATACGATCATAATCATACAAGAATAATCATACAATCACAATAATAGAACCATAATTATACAACCACAATAAAACGATAACAATCATACAATCACAATCATACAATCACAATCATACAATCACATTCATACAATCACAATCATACAATCACAATCATACAAATACAATCATACAATCACAATCATACTATCGCAATCATACAATCACAATCGTACAATCACAATCATACAATCACAATCATTCAATCACAATCATGCAATCACAATCATACAATCACAATCATACATTCACAATCATACAATCACAATCATACAATCACAATCATACAATCACAATCATACGATCACAATCATACGAAGACAATCATACAATTACTACTATACAATCACAATCATACAAAAACAATCATACAATCACAGTCATGCAATCACAATCATACAATCACAATCATACATTCACAATCATACAATCACAATCATACAATCACCATCATACAATCACAATAATACAATCACAATCATACAATCTCAATCATACAATCACAATCATACAATCCCAATCATACAATCACAATCATACAATCGCTATCATACAATCACAATCATACAATCGCAATCATACAATCACATTCATACAATCACAATCATACAATCACAATCATACAAATACAATCATACAATCACAATCATACTATCGCAATCATACAATCACAATCGTACAATCACAATCATACAATCACAATCATTCAATCACAATCATGCAATCACAATCATACAATCACAATCATACATTCACAATCATACAATCACAATCATACAATCACAATCATACAATCACAATCATACGATCACAATCATACGAAGACAATCATACAATTACTACTATACAATCACAATCATACAAAAACAATCATACAATCACAGTCATACAATCACAATCATACAATCACAATCATACATTCACAATCATACAATCACAATCATACAATCACCATCATACAATCACAATAATACAATCACAATCATACAATCTCAATCATACAATCACAATCATACAATCACAATCATACAATCACAATAATACAATCACAATCATACAATCACAATCATACAATCACGATCATACTATCGCAATCATACAATCACAATCGTACAGTCACAATCATACAATCACAATCGTACAATCACAATCATACAATCGCAATCATTCAATCACAATCATGCAATCACAATCATACAATCACAATCATACAATCACAATCATACAATCACAATCATGCAATCACAATCATGCAATCACAATCGTACAATCGCAATCCAACAATCAGAACCATATGATCACAATCATACAATCACAATCATATAATCTCAATCATACACGCGCCATCTTACAATCACAATCATACAATCGCAATCATACTATCGCAATCATACAATCACAATCATACAATCACAATCATACAATCACAATCATACAATCACAATCATACAATCACAATCATGCAATTACAATCATACGATCATAATCATACAATCACAATCATACATTCACAATCATACAATCACAATCATACAATCTCAATCATACAATCACAATCATACAATCACAATCATACAATCACAATCATACAATCACAATCATACAATCACAATCATACAATCACAATCATACAATCACAATCATACAATCACAACCATACAATCACAATCATACTATCGCAATCATTCAATCACAATCGTACAATCACAATCATACAATCACAATCATTCAATCACAATCTTTCAATCACAATCATGCAATCACAATCATACAATCACAATCATACAATCACAATCATACAATCACAATCATACATTCACAATCATACAATCACAATCATACAATCACAATCATACAATCACAATAATACAATCACAATCATACAATCTCAATCATACAATCCCAATCATACAATCACAATCATACAATCACTATCATACAATCACAATCATACAATCGCAATCATACAATCACAGTCATACAATCACAATCATACAATCACAATCATACAATCACAATAATACAATCACAATCATACAATCTCAATCATACAATCCCAATCATACAATCACAATCATACAATCACTATCATACAATCACAATCATACAATCAGAATCATACAATCACATTCATACAATCACAATCATACAATCACAATCATACAAATACAATCATACAATCACAATCATACTATCGCAATCATACAATCACAATCGTACAATCAGAATCACACATTCACAATCATACAATCACAGTCATACATTCACAATCATACAATCACAATCATACAATCACAATCATACAATCACAATCATACAATCACAATAATACAATCACAATCTTGCAATCTCAATCATACAATCACAATCATACAATCACAATCACACAATCCCAATCATACTATCGCAATCATACAATCACAATCATACAATCACAATCATACAATCACAATCATACTATCGCAATGATACAATCACAATCATACAACCACAATCATACGAAGACAATCATACAATTACTACTATACCATCACAATCATACAGAAACAATCATACAATCACAGTCATACGATGACAATCCTACAATTAATACTATACAATCACAATCACACAAAAACAATCATACAATCACGATCATACAATCACAATCATACAATCACAATCATACATTCACAATCATATAATCACAATCATACAATCACAATCATACAATCACAATAATAAAATCACAATCATACAATCTCAATCATACAATCCCAATCATACAATCACAATCATACAATCACTATCATACAATCACAATCATACAACCACAATCATACAATCACAATCATACAATCACAATCATACAATCACAATCATACAATCACAATCATACAATCACAATCATACAATCACAATCATACAATCACAATCATACAATCACAATCATACTATCGCAATCATTCAATCACAATCGTACAATCACAATCATACAATCACAATAATACAATCACAATCATACAATCTCAATCAAACAATCCCAATCATACAATCACAATCATACAATCACTATCATACAATCACAATCATACAATCGCAATCATACAATCACATTCATACAATCACAATCATACAATCACAATCATACAAATACAATCATACAATCACAATCATACTATCGCAATCATACAATCACAATCATTCAAATACAATCATACAATCACAATCATACTATCGCAATCATACAATCACAATCGTACAATCAGAATCACACATTCACAATCATACAATCACAGTCATACGTTCACAATCATACAATCACAATCATACAATCACAATCATACAATCACAATCATACAATCACAATAATACAATCACAGTCTTGCAATCTCAATCATACAATCACAATCATACAATCACAATCACACAATCCCAATCATACAATCACAATCATACAATCGCAATCATACAATCACAATCATACATTCACAATCATACAATCACAATCATACAATCACAATCATACAATCACAATAATACAATCACAATCATACAATCTCAATGATACAATCACAATCATACAATCACAATCATACAATCACAATCATACAATCACAATCATACAAGCACAATCATACAATCACAATCATACAATCACAATCATACAATCACAATCATACTATCGCAATCATTCAATCACAATCGTACAATCACAATCATACAATCCCAATCATACTATCGCAATCATACAATCACAATCATACAATCACAATCATACAATCACAATCATACTATCGCAACGATACAATCACAATCATACAACCACAATCATACGAAAACAATCATACAATTACTACTATACCATCACAATCATACAGAAACAATCATACAATCACAGTCATACGATGACAATCCTACAATTAATACTATACAATCACAATCACACAAAAACAATCATACAATCACGATCATACAATCACAATCATACAATCACAATCATACATTCACAATCATATAATCACAATCATACAATCACAATCATACAATCACAATAATAAAATCACAATCATACAATCTCAATCATACAATCCCAATCATACAATCACAATCATACAATCACTATCATACAATCACAATCATACAACCACAATCATACAATCACAATCATACAATCACAATCATACAATCACAATCATACAATGACAATCATACAATCACAATCATACAATCACAATCATACAATCACAATCATACAATCACAATCATACTATCGCAATCATTCAATCACAATCGTACAATCACAATCATACAATCACAATAATACAATCACAATCATACAATCTCAATCATACAATCCCAATCATACAATCACAATCATACAATCACTATCATACAATCACAATCATACAATCGCAATCATACAATCACATTCATAAAATCACAATCATACAATCACGATCATACAAATACAATCATACAATCACAATCATACTATCGCAATCATACAATCACAATCGTACAATCACAATCATACAATCACAATCATTCAATCACAATCATGCAATCACAATCATACAATCACAATCATACATTCACAATCATACAATCACAATCATACAATCACAATCATACAATCACAATCATACGATCACAATCATACGAAGACAATCATACAATCACAATCATACAAATACAATCATACAATCACAATCATACTATCGCAATCATACAATCACAATCGTACAATCAGAATCACACATTCACAATCATACAATCACAGTCATACGTTCACAATCATACAATCACAATCATACAATCACAATCATACAATCACAATCATACAATCACAATCACACAATCCCAATCATACTATCGCAATCATACAATCACAATCATACAATCACAACCATACAATCACAATCATACAATCACAATCATACTATCGCAATGATACAATCACAATCATACAACCACAATCATACGAAGACAATCATACAATTACTACTATACCATCACAATCATATAATCACAATCATACAATCACAATCATACAATCACAATAATACAATCTCAATCATACAATCACAATCATACAATCACAATCATACAATCACAATCATACAATCACAATCATACAATCACAATCACACAATCGCAATCATACAATCACAATCATACAAAAACAATGATACAATCACAATCATGCAATCACAATCATACAATCACAATCATACGATCACAATCATACGAAGACAATCATACAATTACTACTATACAATCACAATCATACAAAAACAATCATACAAACACAATCATACGATGACAATCATACAATTACTACTATACAATCACAATCATACAAAAACAATCATACAATCACAATCACACATTCACAATCATACAATCACAGTCATACATTCACAATCATACAATCACAATCATACAATCACAATCATACAATCACAATAATACAATCACAATCTTGCAATCTCAATCATACAATCACAATCATACAATCACAATCACACAATCCCAATCATACTATCGCAATCATACAATCACAATCATACAATCACAACCATACAATCACAATCATACAATCACAATCATACTATCGCAATGATACAATCACAATCATACAACCACAATCATACGAAGACAATCATACAATTACTACTATACCATCACAATCATATAATCACAATCATACAATCACAATCATACAATCACAATAATACAATCACAATCATACAATCTCAATCATACAATCCCAATCATACAATCACTATCATACAATCACTATCATACAATCACAATCATACAACCACAATCATACAATCACAATCATACTATCACAATCATACAATCACAATCATACAATCACAATCATACAATCACAATCATACAAAAACAATCATACAATCAAAATCATACAATCACAATCATACTATCATAATCATACAATCACAATCATACCATCACAATCATACAATCACAATCATACAAAGACAATCATACAATCAAAATCATACAATCACAATCATACAATCACAATCATGCAATCACAATCATACAATCACAATCATATGATCACAATCAAACAATCACAATGATACAATCACAATCATACAATCACAATCATACAATCACAATCATACAATCACAATCATACAATCTCAATCATACGATCACAATCATACGAAGAAAATCATACAATTACTACTATACAATCACAATCATACAAAAGCAATCATACAATCACAATCATACGATGACAATCATACAATTACTGCTATATAATCACAATCATACAAAAACAATCATACAATCACAATCATACAATCACAATCATACAATCACAATCATACAATCACAATCATACGATCACAATCATACGAAGACAATCATACAATTACTACTATACAATCACAATCATACAAAAACAATCATATAATCACAATCATACGATGACAATCATACAATTACTACTATACAATCACAATCATACAAAAACAATCATACAATCACAATCATACATTCACAATCATACAATCACAATCATACAATCACAATCATACAATCACAATCATACGATCACAATCATACGAAGACAATCATACAATTACTACTATACAATCACAATCATACAAAAGCAATCATACAATCACAATCATACGATGACAATCATACAATTACTGCTATATAATCACAATCATACAAAAACAGTCATACAATCACAATCATACAATCATAATCATACTATCACAATCATACAATCACAATCATACAATCACAATCATACAATCACAATCATACAATCACAATCATACAATCACAATCATACAATCACAATCATACAAAAACAATCATACAATCAAAATCATACAATCACAATCATACTATCACAATCATACAATCACAATCATACAATCACAATCATACAATCACAATCATACAATCACAATCATACAAAGACAATCATACAATCACAATCATACTATCGCAATCATACAATCACAATCGTACAATCACAATCATACAATCACAATCATTCAATCACAATCATGCAATCACAATCATACAATCACAATCATACATTCACAATCATACAATCACAATCATACAATCACAATCATACAATCACAATCATACGATCACAATCATACGAAGACAATCATACAATTACTACTATACAATCACAATCATACAAAAACAATCATACAATCACAGTCATACAATCACAATCATACAATCACAATCATACATTCACAATCATACAATCACAATCATACAATCACCATCATACAATCACAATAATACAATCACAATCATACAATCTCAATCATACAATCACAATCATACAATCACAATCATACAATCACAATAATACAATCACAATCATACAATCACAATCATACAATCACGATCATACTATCGCAATCATACAATCACAATCGTACAGTCACAATCATACAATCACAATCGTACAATCACAATCATACAATCGCAATCATTCAATCACAATCATGCAATCACAATCATACAATCACAATCATACAATCACAATCATACAATCACAATCATGCAATCACAATCATGCAATCACAATCGTACAATCGCAATCCAACAATCAGAACCATATGATCACAATCATACAATCACAATCATATAATCTCAATCATACACGCGCCATCTTACAATCACAATCATACAATCGCAATCATACTATCGCAATCATACAATCACAATCATACAATCACAATCATACAATCACAATCATACAATCACAATCATACAATCACAATCATACAATCACAATCATGCAATTACAATCATACGATCATAATCATACAATCACAATCATACATTCACAATCATACAATCACAATCATACAATCTCAATCATACAATCACAATCATACAATCACAATCATACAATCACAATCATACAATCACAATCATACAATCACAATCATACAATCACAATCATACAATCACAATCATACAATCACAATCATACAATCACAACCATACAATCACAATCATACTATCGCAATCATTCAATCACAATCGTACAATCACAATCATACAATCACAATCATTCAATCACAATCTTTCAATCACAATCATGCAATCACAATCATACAATCACAATCATACAATCACAATCATACAATCACAATCATACATTCACAATCATACAATCACAATCATACAATCACAATCATACAATCACAATAATACAATCACAATCATACAATCTCAATCATACAATCCCAATCATACAATCACAATCATACAATCACTATCATACAATCACAATCATACAATCGCAATCATACAATCACAGTCATACAATCACAATCATACAATCACAATCATACAATCACAATAATACAATCACAATCATACAATCTCAATCATACAATCCCAATCATACAATCACAATCATACAATCACTATCATACAATCACAATCATACAATCAGAATCATACAATCACATTCATACAATCACAATCATACAATCACAATCATACAAATACAATCATACAATCACAATCATACTATCGCAATCATACAATCACAATCGTACAATCAGAATCACACATTCACAATCATACAATCACAGTCATACATTCACAATCATACAATCACAATCATACAATCACAATCATACAATCACAATAATACAATCACAATCTTGCAATCTCAATCATACAATCACAATCATACAATCACAATCACACAATCCCAATCATACTATCGCAATCATACAATCACAATCATACAATCACAATCATACAATCACAATCATACTATCGCAATGATACAATCACAATCATACAACCACAATCATACGAAGACAATCATACAATTACTACTATACCATCACAATCATACAGAAACAATCATACAATCACAGTCATACGATGACAATCCTACAATTAATACTATACAATCACAATCACACAAAAACAATCATACAATCACGATCATACAATCACAATCATACAATCACAATCATACATTCACAATCATATAATCACAATCATACAATCACAATCATACAATCACAATAATAAAATCACAATCATACAATCTCAATCATACAATCCCAATCATACAATCACAATCATACAATCACTATCATACAATCACAATCATACAACCACAATCATACAATCACAATCATACAATCACAATCATACAATCACAATCATACAATCACAATCATACAATCACAATCATACAATCACAATCATACAATCACAATCATACAATCACAATCATACAATCACAATCATACTATCGCAATCATTCAATCACAATCGTACAATCACAATCATACAATCACAATAATACAATCACAATCATACAATCTCAATCATACAATCCCTATCATACAATCACAATCATACAATCACTATCATACAATCACAATCATACAATCGCAATCATACAATCACATTCATACAATCACAATCATACAATCACAATCATACAAATACAATCATACAATCACAATCATACTATCGCAATCATACAATCACAATCATACAAATACAATCATACAATCACAATCATACTATCGCAATCATACAATCACAATCGTACAATCAGAATCACACATTCACAATCATACAATCACAGTCATACGTTCACAATCATACAATCACAATCATACAATCACAATCATACAATCACAATCATACAATCACAATAATACAATCACAGTCTTGCAATCTCAATCATACAATCACAATCATACAATCACAATCACACAATCCCAATCATACAATCACAATCATACAATCACAATCATACAATCACAATCATACATTCACAATCATACAATCACAATCATACAATCACAATCATACAATCACAATAATACAATCACAATCATACAATCTCAATGATACAATCACAATCATACAATCACAATCATACAATCACAATCATACAATCACAATCATACAAGCACAATCATACAATCACAATCATACAATCACAATCATACAATCACAATCATACTATCGCAATCATTCAATCACAATCGTACAATCACAATCATACAATCCCAATCATACTATCGCAATCATACAATCACAATCATACAATCACAATCATACAATCACAATCATACTATCGCAACGATACAATCACAATCATACAACCACAATCATACGAAAACAATCATACAATTACTACTATACCATCACAATCATACAGAAACAATCATACAATCACAGTCATACGATGACAATCCTACAATTAATACTATACAATCACAATCACACAAAAACAATCATACAATCACGATCATACAATCACAATCATACAATCACAATCATACATTCACAATCATATAATCACAATCATACAATCACAATCATACAATCACAATAATAAAATCACAATCATACAATCTCAATCATACAATCCCAATCATACAATCACAATCATACAATCACTATCATACAATCACAATCATACAATCGCAATCATACAATCACATTCATAAAATCACAATCATACAATCACAATCATACAAATACAATCATACAATCACAATCATACTATCGCAATCATACAATCACAATCGTACAATCACAATCATACAATCACAATCATTCAATCACAATCATGCAATCACAATCATACAATCACAATCATACATTCACAATCATACAATCACAATCATACAATCACAATCATACAATCACAATCATACGATCACAATCATACGAAGACAATCATACAATCACAATCATACAAATACAATCATACAATCACAATCATACTATCGCAATCATACAATCACAATCGTACAATCAGAATCACACATTCACAATCATACAATTACAGTCATACGTTCACAATCATACAATCACAATCATACAATCACAATCATACAATCACAATCATACAATCACAATCACACAATCCCAATCATACTATCGCAATCATACAATCACAATCATACAATCACAACCATACAATCACAATCATACAATCACAATCATACTATCGCAATGATACAATCACAATCATACAACCACAATCATACGACGACAATCATACAATTACTACTATACCATCACAATCATATAATCACAATCATACAATCACAATCATACAATCACAATAATACAATCTCAATCATACAATCACAATCATACAATCACAATCATACAATCACAATCATACAATCACAATCATACAATCACAATCACACAATCGCAATCATACAATCACAATCATACAAAAACAATGATACAATCACAATCATGCAATCACAATCATACAATCACAATCATACGATCACAATCATACGAAGACAATCATACAATTACTACTATACAATCACAATCATACAAAAACAATCATACAAACACAATCATACGATGACAATCATACAATTACTACTATACAATCACAATCATACAAAAACAATCATACAATCACAATCACACATTCACAATCATACAATCACAGTCATACATTCACAATCATACAATCACAATCATACAATCACAATCATACAATCACAATAATACAATCACAATCTTGCAATCTCAATCATACAATCACAATCATACAATCACAATCACACAATCCCAATCATACTATCGCAATCATACAATCACAATCATACAATCACAACCATACAATCACAATCATACAATCACAATCATACTATCGCAATGATACAATCACAATCATACAACCACAATCATACGAAGACAATCATACAATTACTACTATACCATCACAATCATATAATCACAATCATACAATCACAATCATACAATCACAATAATACAATCACAATCATACAATCTCAATCATACAATCCCAATCATACAATCACAATCATACAATCACTATCATACAATCACAATCATACAACCACAATCATACAATCACAATCATACTATCACAATCATACAATCACAATCATACAATCACAATCATACAATCACAATCATACAATCACAATCATACAAAAACAATCATACAATCAAAATCATACAATCACAATCATACTATCATAATCATACAATCACAATCATACCATCACAATCATACAATCACAATCATACAAAGACAATCATACAATCAAAATCATACAGTCACAATCATACAATCACAATCATGCAATCACAATCATACAATCACAATCATATGATCACAATCAAACAATCACAATGATACAATCACAATCATACAATCACAATCATACAATCACAATCATACAATCACAATCATACAATCACAATCATACAATCTCAATCATACGATCACAATCATACGAAGAAAATCATACAATTACTACTATACAATCACAATCATACAAAAGCAATCATACAATCACAATCATACGATGACAATCATACAATTACTGCTATATAATCACAATCATACAAAAACAATCATACAATCACAATCATACAATCACAATCATACAATCACAATCATACAATCACAATCATACGATCACAATCATACGAAGACAATCATACAATTACTACTATACAATCACAATCATACAAAAACAATCATATAATCACAATCATACGATGACAATCATACAATTACTACTATACAATCACAATCATACAAAAACAATCATACAATCACAATCATACAATCACAATCATACATTCACAATCATACAATCACAATCATACAATCACAATCATACAATCACAATCATACGATCACAATCATACGAAGACAATCATACAATTACTACTATACAATCACAATCATACAAAAGCAATCATACAATCACAATCATACGATGACAATCATACAATTACTGCTATATAATCACAATCATACAAAAACAATCATACAATCACAATCATACAATCATAATCATACTATCACAATCATACAATCACAATCATACAATCACAATCATACAATCACAATCATACAATCACAATCATACAAAAACAATCATACAATCAAAATCATACAATCACAATCATACTATCACAATCATACAATCACAATCATACAATCACAATCATACAATCACAATCATACAAAGACAATCATACAATCAAAATCATACAATCACAATCATACAATCACAATCATGCAATCACAATCATACAATCACAATCATATGATCACAATCAAACAATCACAATGATACAATCACAATCATACACTCACAATCATACAATCACAATCATACAATCACAATCATACGATCACAATCATACGAAGACAATCATACAATTACTACTATACAATCACAATCATACAAAAGCAATCATACAATCACAATCATACGAAGACAATCATACAATTACTGCTATATAATCACAATCATACAAAAACAATCATACAATCACAATCATACAATCACAATCATACAATCACAATCATACAATCACAATCATACGATCACAATCATACGAAGACAATCATACAATTACTACTATACAATCACAATCATACAAAAACATTCATACAATCACAATCATACGATGACAATCATACAATTACTACTATACAATCACAATCATACAAAAACAATCATACAATCACAATCATACAATCACAAACATACATTCACAATCATACAATCACAATCATACAATCACAATCATACAATCACAATAATACAATCACAATCATACAATCACAATCATACAAAAACAATCATACAATCAAAATCATACAATCACAATCATACTATCATAATCATACAATCACAATCATACCATCACAATCATACAATCACAATCATACAAAGACAATCATACAATCAAAATCATACAGTCACAATCATACAATCACAATCATGCAATCACAATCATACAATCACAATCATATGATCACAATCAAACAATCACAATGATACAATCACAATCATACAATCACAATCATACAATCACAATCATACAATCACAATCATACAATCACAATCATACAATCTCAATCATACGATCACAATCATACGAAGAAAATCATACAATTACTACTATACAATCACAATCATACAAAAGCAATCATACAATCACAATCATACGATGACAATCATACAATTACTGCTATATAATCACAATCATACAAAAACAATCATACAATCACAATCATACAATCACAATCATACAATCACAATCATACAATCACAATCATACGATCACAATCATACGAAGACAATCATACAATTACTACTATACAATCACAATCATACAAAAACAATCATATAATCACAATCATACGATGACAATCATACAATTACTACTATACAATCACAATCATACAAAAACAATCATACAATCACAATCATACAATCACAATCATACATTCACAATCATACAATCACAATCATACAATCACAATCATACAATCACAATCATACGATCACAATCATACGAAGACAATCATACAATTACTACTATACAATCACAATCATACAAAAGCAATCATACAATCACAATCATACGATGACAATCATACAATTACTGCTATATAATCACAATCATACAAAAACAATCATACAATCACAATCATACAATCATAATCATACTATCACAATCATACAATCACAATCATACAATCACAATCATACAATCACAATCATACAATCACAATCATACAATCACAATCATACAATCACAATCATACAAAAACAATCATACAATCAAAATCGTACAATCACAATCATACTATCACAATCATACAATCACAATCATACAATCACAATCATACAATCACAATCATACAATCACAATCATACAAAGACAATCATACAATCAAAATCATACAATCACAATCATACAATCACAATCATGCAATCACAATCATACAATCACAATCATATGATCACAATCAAACAATCACAATGATACAATCACAATCATACACTCACAATCATACAATCACAATCATACAATCACAATCATACGATCACAATCATACGAAGACAATCATACAATTACTACTATACAATCACAATCATACAAAAGCAATCATACAATCACAATCATACGAAGACAATCATACAATTACTGCTATATAATCACAATCATACAAAAACAATCATACAATCACAATCATACAATCACAATCATACAATCACAATCATACAATCACAATCATACGATCACAATCATACGAAGACAATCATACAATTACTACTATACAATCACAATCATACAAAAACATTCATACAATCACAATCATACGATGACAATCATACAATTACTACTATACAATCACAATCATACAAAAACAATCATACAATCACAATCATACAATCACAAACATACATTCACAATCATACAATCACAATCATACAATCACAATCATACAATCACAATAATACAATCACAATCATACAATCTCAATCATACAATCACAATCATACAATCACAATCATACTATCGCAATCATTCAATCACAATCATACAATCACAATCACACAATCACAATAATACAACCACAATCATTCAATCTCAATCATACAATCACAATCATACAATCACAATCATACAATCACAATCATACAATCACAATCATACAATCACAATCATACAATCACAATCATACTATCGCAATCATACAATCACAATCGTACAATCACAATCATACAATCACAATCATTCAATCACAATCATGCAATCACAATCATACAATCACAATCATACGACCACAATCATACGAAGACAATCATACAATTACTACTATACAATCACAATCATACAAAAACAATCATACAAACACAATCATACGATGACAATCATACAATTACTACTATACAATCACAATCATACAAAAACAATCATACAATCACAATCACACATTCACAATCATACAATCACAGTCATACATTCACAATCATACAATCACAATCATACAATCACAATCATACAATCACAATAATACAATCACAATCTTGCAATCTCAATCATACAATCACAATCATACAATCACAATCACACAATCCCAATCATACTATCGCAATCATACAATCACAATCATACAATCACAATCATACAATCACAATCATACTATCGCAATGATACAATCACAATCATACAACCACAATCATACGAAGACAATCATACAATTACTACTATACCATCACAATCATACAGAAACAATCATACATTCACAATCATATAATCACAATCATACAATCACAATCATACAATCACAATAATACAATCACAATCATACAATCACAATCATACAAAAACAATCATACAATCAAAATCATACAATCACAATCATACAATCACAATCATGCAATCACAATCATACAATCACAATCATATGATCACAATCAAACAATCACAATGATATTATCACAATCATACAATCACAATCATACAATCACAATCATACAATCACAATCATACGATCACAATCATACGAAGACAATCATACAATTACTACTATACAATCACAACCATACAAAAACAATCATACAATCTCAATCATACAATCACAATCATACAATCACAATCATACAATCACAATCATACAATCACAATCATACTATCGCAATCATACAATCACAATCGTACAATCACAATCATACAATCACAATCATTCAATCACAATCATGCAATCACAATCATACAATCACAATCATACAATCACAATCATACAATCACAATCATGCAATCACAATCATACAATCACAATCATACAATCACAATCATACCATCCCAATCATACAATCACAATCATACAATCACAATCATACAATCACAATCACACAATCACAATCATACAAAAACAATGATACAATCGCAATCATACAATCACAATCATACATTCACAATCATACAATCACAATCATACAATCACAATCATACAATCACAATAATACAATCACAATCATACAATCTCAATCATACAATCACAATCATACAATCACAATCATACAATCAAAATCATACAATCACAATCATACAATCACAATCATGCAATCACAATCATACAATCTCAATCATACAATCACAATCATACAATCACAATCATACAATCAAAATCATACAATCACAATCATACAATCACAATCATGCAATCACAATCATACAATCACAATCATATGATCACAATCAAACAATCACAATGATACAATCACAATCATACAATCACAATCATACAATCACAATCATACAATCACAATCATACAATCACAATCATACAATCACAATCATACAATCTCAATCATACGATCACAATCATACGAAGAAAATCATACAATTACTACTATACAATCACAATCATACAAAAGCAATCATACAATCACAATCATACGATGACAATCATACAATTACTGCTATATAATCACAATCATACAATCACAATCATACAATCACAATCATACATTCACAATCATACAATCACAATCATACAATCACAATCATACAATCACAATCATACGATCACAATCATACGAAGACAATCATACAATTACTACTATACAATCACAATCATACAAAAGCAATCATACAATCACAATCATACGATGACAATCATACAATTACTGCTATATAATCACAATCATACAAAAACAATCATACAATCACAATCATACAATCATAATCATACTATCACAATCATACAATCACAATCATACAATCACAATCATACAATCACAATCATACAATCACAATCATACAATCACAATCATACAAAAACAATCATACAATCAAAATCATACAATCACAATCATACTATCACAATCATACAATCACAATCATACAATCACAATCATACAATCACAATCATACAAAGACAATCATACAATCAAAATCATACAATCACAATCATACAATCACAATCATGCAATCACAATCATACAATCACAATCATATGATCACAATCAAACAATCACAATGATACAATCACAATCATACACTCACAATCATACAATCACAATCATACAATCACAATCATACGATCACAATCATACGAAGACAATCATACAATTACTACTATACAATCACAATCATACAAAAGCAATCATACAATCACAATCATACGAAGACAATCATACAATTACTGCTATATAATCACAATCATACAAAAACAATCATACAATCACAATCATACAATCACAATCATACAATCACAATCATACAATCACAATCATACGATCACAATCATACGAAGACAATCATACAATTACTACTATACAATCACAATCATACAAAAACATTCATACAATCACAATCATACGATGACAATCATACAATTACTACTATACAATCACAATCATACAAAAACAATCATACAATCACAATCATACAATCACAAACATACATTCACAATCATACAATCACAATCATACAATCACAATAATACAATCACAATCATACAATCTCAATCATACAATCACAATCATACAATCACAATCATACTATCGCAATCATTCAATCACAATCATACAATCACAATCACACAATCACAATAATACAACCACAATCATTCAATCTCAATCATACAATCACAATCATACAATCACAATCATACAATCACAATCATACAATCACAATCATACAATCACAATCATACAATCACAATCATACAATCACAATCATTCAATCACAATCATGCAATCACAATCATACAATCACAATCATACGACCACAATCATACGAAGACAATCATACAATTACTACTATACAATCACAATCATACAAAAACAATCATACAAACACAATCATACGATGACAATCATACAATTACTACTATACAATCACAATCATACAAAAACAATCATACAATCACAATCACACATTCACAATCATACAATCACAGTCATACATTCACAATCATACAATCACAATCATACAATCACAATAATACAATCACAATCTTGCAATCTCAATCATACAATCACAATCATACAATCACAATCACACAATCCCAATCATACTATCGCAATCATACAATCACAATCATACAATCACAATCATACAATCACAATCATACTATCGCAATGATACAATCACAATCATACAACCACAATCATACGAAGACAATCATACAATTACTACTATACCATCACAATCATACAGAAACAATCATACATTCACAATCATATAATCACAATCATACAATCACAATCATACAATCACAATAATACAATCACAATCATACAATCACAATCATACAAAAACAATCATACAATCAAAATCATACAATCACAATCATACAATCACAATCATGCAATCACAATCATACAATCACAATCATATGATCACAATCAAACAATCACAATGATATTATCACAATCATACAATCACAATCATACAATCACAATCATACAATCACAATCATACGATCACAATCATACGAAGACAATCATACAATTACTACTATACAATCACAACCATACAAAAACAATCATACAATCTCAATCATACAATCACAATCATACAATCACAATCATACAATCACAATCATACAATCACAATCATACTATCGCAATCATACAATCACAATCGTACAATCACAATCATACAATCACAATCATTCAATCACAATCATGCAATCACAATCATACAATCACAATCATACAATCACAATCATACAATCACAATCATGCAATCACAATCATACAATCACAATCATACAATCACAATCATACCATCCCAATCATACAATCACAATCATACAATCACAATCATACAATCACAATCACACAATCACAATCATACAAAAACAATGATACAATCACAATCATACAATCACAATCATACATTCACAATCATACAATCACAATCATACAATCACAATAATACAATCACAATCATACAATCTCAATCATACAATCACAATCATACAATCACAATCATACAATCACAATCATACAATCACAATCATACAATCACAATCATACAATCACAATCATACAATCACAATCATACAATCACAATCATACAATCACAATCATACTATCGCAATCATTCAATCACAATCGTACAATCACAATCATACAATCACAATCATTCAATCACAATCATGCAATCACAATCATACAATCACAATCATACAATCACAATCATACAATCACAATCATACATTCACAATCATACAATCACAATCATACAATCACAATCGTACAATCACTATAATACAATCACAATCATACAATCTCAATCATACAATCCCAATCATACAATCCCAATCATACAATCACAATCATACAATCACTATCATACAATCACAATCATACAATCGCAATCATACAATCACATTCATACAATCACATTCATACAATCACAATCATACAATCACAATCATACAAATACAATCCTACAATCACAATCATACTATCGCAATCATACAATCACAATCGTACAATCAGAATTACACATTCACAATCATACAATCACAGTCATACATTCACAATCATACCATCACAATCATACAATCACAATCATACAATCACAATAATACAATCACAATCTTGCAATCACAATCATACAATCACAATCATACAATCACAATCACACAATCCCAATCATACTATCGCAATCATACAATCACAATCATACAATCACAATCATACAATCACAATCATACAATCACAATCATACAATCACAATCATACAATCACAATCATACTATCGCAATGATACAATCACAATCATACAACGACAATCATACGAAGACAATCATACAATTACTACTATACCATCACAATCATACAGAAACAATCATACAATCACAATCATACGATGACAATCATACAATTACTACTATACAATCACAATCATACAAAAACAATCATACAATCACAATCATACAATCACAAACATACATTCACAATCATACAATCACAATCATACAATCACAATAATACAATCACAATCATACAATCTCAATCATACAATCACAATCATACAATCACAATCATACTATCGCAATCATTCAATCACAATCATACAATCACAATCACACAATCACAATAATACAACCACAATCATTCAATCTCAATCATACAATCACAATCATACAATCACAATCATACAATCACAATCATACAATCACAATCATACAATCACAATCATACAATCACAATCATACTATCGCAATCATACAATCACAATCGTACAATCACAATCATACAATCACAATCATTCAATCACAATCATGCAATCACAATCATACAATCACAATCATACGACCACAATCATACGAAGACAATCACACAATTACTACTATACAATCACAATCATACAAAAACAATCATACAAACACAATCATACGATGACAATCATACAATTACTACTATACAATCACAATCATACAAAAACAATCATACAATCACAATCACACATTCACAATCATACAATCACAGTCATACATTCACAATCATACAATCACAATCATACAATCACAATCATACAATCACAATAATACAATCACAATCTTGCAATCTCAATCATACAATCACAATCATACAATCACAATCACACAATCCCAATCATACTATCGCAATCATACAATCACAATCATACAATCACAATCATGCAATCACAATCATACAATCACAATCATACAATCACAATCATACAATCACAATCATACTATCGCAATCATACAATTACAATCATTCAATCACAATCATGCAATCACAATCATACAATCACAATCATACAATCACAATCATACAATCACAATCATGCAATCACAATCATACAATCACAATCATACAATCACAATCATACCATCCCAATCACACAATCCCAATCATACTATCGCAATCATACAATCACAATCATACAATCATAATCATACAATCACAATCATACTATCGCAATGATACAATCACAATCATACAACCACAATCATACGAAGACAATCATACAATTACTACTATACCATCACAATCATACAGAAACAATCATACATTCACAATCATATAATCACAATCATACAATCACAATCATACAATCACAATAATACAATCACAATCATACAATCACAATCATACAAAAACAATCATACAATCAAAATCATACAATCACAATCATACAATCACAATCATGCAATCACAATCATACAATCACAATCATATGATCACAATCAAACAATCACAATGATATTATCACAATCATACAATCACAATCATACAATCACAATCATACAATCACAATCATACGATCACAATCATACGAAGACAATCATACAATTACTACTATACAATCACAACCATACAAAAACAATCATACAATCTCAATCATACAATCACAATCATACAATCACAATCATACAATCACAATCATACAATCACAATCATACAATCACAATCATACTATCGCAATCATACAATCACAATCGTACAATCACAATCAAACAATCACAATCATTCAATCACAATCATGCAATCACAATCATACAATCACAATCATACAATCACAATCATACAATCACAATCATGCAATCACAATCATACAATCACAACCATACAATCACAATCATACCATCCCAATCATACAATCACAATCATACAATCACAATCATACAATCACAATCATACAATCACAATCACACAATCACAATCATACAAAAACAATGATACAATCACAATCATACAATCACAATCATACATTCACAATCATACAATCACAATCATACAATCACAATCATACAATCACAATAATACAATCACAATCATACAATCTCAATCATACAATCACAATCATACAATCGCAATCATACAATCACAATCATACAATCACAATCATACAATCACAATCATACAATCACAATCATACAATCACAATCATACAATCACAATCATACTATCGCAATCATTCAATCACAATCGTACAATCACAATCATACAATCACAATCATTCAATCACAATCATGCAACCACAATCATACAATCACAATCATACAATCACAATCATACAATCACAATCATACATTCACAATCATACAATCACAATCATACAATCACAATCATACAATCACAATAATACAATCACAATCATACAATCTCAATCATACGATCCCAATCATACAATCACAATCATACAATCACTATCATACAATCGCAATCATACAATCGCAATCATACAATCACATTCATACAATCACAATCATACAATCACAATCATACAAATACAATCCTACAATCACAATCATACTATCGCAATCATACAATCACAATCGTACAATCAGAATCACACATTCACAATCATACAATCACAGTCATACATTCACAATCATACAATCACAATCATACAATCACAATCATACAATCACAATAATACAATCACAATCTTGCAATCTCAATCATACAATCACAATCATACAATCACAATCACACAATCCCAATCATACTATCGCAATCATACAATCACAATCATACAGTCACAATCATACATTCACAATCATACAATCACAATCATACAATCACAATCATACAATCACAATAATACAATCACAATCATACAATCTCAATCATACAATCACAATCATACAATCACAATCATACAATCACAATCATACAATCACAATCATACAATCACAATCATACAATCACAATCATACAATCACAATCATACAATCACAATCATACAATCACAATCATACAATCACAATCATACTATCGCAATCATTCAATCACAATCGTACAATCACAATCATACAATCACAATCATTCAATCACAATCATGCAATCACAATCATACAATCACAATCATACAATCACAATCATACAATCACAATCATACATTCACAATCATACAATCACAATCATACAATCACAATCATACAACCACAATAATACAATCACAATCATACAATCTCAATCATACAATCCCAATCATACAATCGCAATCATACAATCGCTATCATACAATCACAATCATACAATCGCAATCATACAATCACAATCGTACAATCACAATCATACAATCACAATCATTCAATCACAATCATGCAATCACAATCATACAATCACAATCATACAATCACAATCATACAATCACTATCATACAATCACAATCATACAACCACAATCATACAATCACAATCATACTATCACAATCATACAATCACAATCATACAATCACAATCATACAATCACAATCATACAAAAACAATCATACAATCAAAATCATACAATCACAATCATACAATCACAATCATGCAATCACAATCATACAATCACAATCATATGATCACAATCAAACAATCACAATGATATAATCACAATCATACAATCACAATCATACAATCACAATCATACAATCACAATCATACGATCACAATCATACGAAGACAATCATACAATTACTACTATACAATCACAATCATACAAAAACAATCATACAATCACAATCATACGATGACAATCATACAATTACTACTATACAATCACAATCATACAAAAACAATCATACTATCGCAATCATACAATCACAATCGTACAATCAGAATTACACATTCACAATCATACAATCACAGTCATACATTCACAATCATACAATCACAATCATACAATCACAATCATACAATCACAATAATACAATCACAATCTTGCAATCACAATCATACAATCACAATCATACAATCACAATCACACAATCCCAATCATACTATCGCAATCATACAATCACAATCATACAATCACAATCATACAATCACAATCATACAATCACAATCATACAATCACAATCATACTATCGCAATGATACAATCACAATCATACAACGACAATCATACGAAGACAATCATACAATTACTACTATACCATCACAATCATACAGAAACAATCATACAATCACAATCATACGATGACAATCCTACAATTACTACTATACAATCACAATCACACAAAAACAATCATACAATCACAATCATACAATCACAATCATACAATCACAATCATACAATCACAATCATACATTCACAATCATATAATCACAATCATACAATCACAATAATACAATCACAATCATACAATCTCAATCATACAATCCCAATCATACAATCACAATCATACAATCACAATCATACAATCACTATCATACAATCACAATCATACAACCACAATCATACAATCACAATCATACTATCACAATCATACAATCACAATCATACAATCACAATCATACAAAAACAATCATACAATCAAAATCATACAATCACAATCATACAATCACAATCATGCAATCACAATCATATAATCACAATCATATGATCACAATCAAACAATCACAATGATATAATCACAATCATACAATCACAATCATACAATCACAATCATACAATCACAATCATACGATCACAATCATACGAAGACAATCATACAATTACTACTATACAATCACAATCATACAAAAACAATCATACAATCACAATCATACGATGACAATCATACAATTACTACTATACAATCACAATCATACAAAAACAATCATACAATCACAATCATACAATCACAATCATACAGTCACAATCATACATTCACAATCATACAATCACAATCATACAATCACAATCATACAATCACAATAATACAATCACAATCATACAATCTCAATCATACAATCACAATCATACAATCACAATCATACAATCACAATCATACAATCACAATCATACAATCACAATCATACAATCACAATCATACAATCACAATCATACAATCACAATCATACAATCACAATCATACAATCACAATCATACTATCGCAATCATTCAATCACAATCGTACAATCACAATCATACAATCACAATCATTCAATCACAATCATGCAATCACAATCATACAATCACAATCATACAATCACAATCATACAATCACAATCATACATTCACAATCATACAATCACAATCATACAATCACAATCATACAACCACAATAATACAATCACAATCATACAATCTCAATCATACAATCCCAATCATACAATCGCAATCATACAATCGCTATCATACAATCACAATCATACAATCGCAATCATACAATCACATTCATACAATCACAATCATACAATCACAATCATACAAATACAATCATACAATCACAATCATACTATCGCAATCATACAATCACAATCGTACAATCACAATCATACAATCACAATCATTCAATCACAATCATGCAATCACAATCATACAATCACAATCATACAATCACAATCATACTATCGCAAACATACAATCACAATCATACAATCACAATCATACAATCACAATCATACTATCGCAATCATACAATTACAATCATTCAATCACAATCATGCAATCACAATCATACAATCACAATCATACAATCACAATCATACAATCACAATCATGCAATCACAATCATACAATCACAATCATACAATCACAATCATACCATCCCAATCACACAATCCCAATCATACTATCGCAATCATACAATCACAATCATACAATCATAATCATACAATCGCAATCATACTATCGCAATGATACAATCACAATCATACAACCACAATCATACGAAGACAATCATACAATTACTACTATACCATCACAATCATACAGAAACAATCATACATTCACAATCATATAATCACAATCATACAATCACAATCATACAATCACAATAATACAATCACAATCATACAATCACAATCATACAAAAACAATCATACAATCAAAATCATACAATCACAATCATACAATCACAATCATGCAATCACAATCATACAATCACAATCATATGATCACAATCAAACAATCACAATGATATTATCACAATCATACAATCACAATCATACAATCACAATCATACAATCACAATCATACGATCACAATCATACGAAGACAATCATACAATTACTACTATACAATCACAACCATACAAAAACAATCATACAATCTCAATCATACAATCACAATCATACAATCACAATCATACAATCACAATCATACAATCACAATCATACAATCACAATCATACAATCACAATCATACTATCGCAATCATACAATCACAATCGTACAATCACAATCAAACAATCACAATCATTCAATCACAATCATGCAATCACAATCATACAATCACAATCATACAATCACAATCATACAATCACAATCATGCAATCACAATCATACAATCACAATCATACAATCACAATCATACCATCCCAATCATACAATCACAATCATACAATCACAATCATACAATCACAATCATACAATCACAATCACACAATCACAATCATACAAAAACAATGATACAATCACAATCATACAATCACAATCATACATTCACAATCATACAATCACAATCATACAATCACAATCATACAATCACAATAATACAATCACAATCATACAATCTCAACCATACAATCACAATCATACAATCGCAATCATACAATCACAATCATACAATCACAATCATACAATCACAATCATACAATCACAATCATACAATCACAATCATACAATCACAATCATACTATCGCAATCATTCAATCACAATCGTACAATCACAATCATACAATCACAATCATTCAATCACAATCATGCAACCACAATCATACAATCACAATCATACAATCACAATCATACAATCACAATCATACATTCACAATCATACAATCACAATCATACAATCACAATCATACAATCACAATAATACAATCACAATCATACAATCTCAATCATACGATCCCAATCATACAATCACAATCATACAATCACTATCATACAATCACAATCATACAATCGCAATCATACAATCACATTCATACAATCACAATCATACAATCACAATCATACAAATACAATCCTACAATCACAATCATACTATCGCAATCATACAATCACAATCGTACAATCAGAATCACACATTCACAATCATACAATCACAGTCATACATTCACAATCATACAATCACAATCATACAATCACAATCATACAATCACAATAATACAATCACAATCTTGCAATCTCAATCATACAATCACAATCATACAATCACAATCACACAATCCCAATCATACTATCGCAATCATACAATCACAATCATACAGTCACAATCATACATTCACAATCATACAATCACAATCATACAATCACAATCATACAATCACAATAATACAATCACAATCATACAATCTCAATCATACAATCACAATCATACAATCACAATCATACAATCACAATCATACAATCACAATCATACAATCACAATCATACAATCACAATCATACAATCACAATCATACAATCACAATCATACAATCACAATCATACAATCACAATCATACTATCGCAATCATTCAATCACAATCGTACAATCACAATCATACAATCACAATCATTCAATCACAATCATGCAATCACAATCATACAATCACAATCATACAATCACAATCATACAATCACAATCATACATTCACAATCATACAATCACAATCATACAATCACAATCATACAACCACAATAATACAATCACAATCATACAATCTCAATCATACAATCCCAATCATACAATCGCAATCATACAATCGCTATCATACAATCACAATCATACAATCGCAATCATACAATCACAATCGTACAATCACAATCATACAATCACAATCATTCAATCACAATCATGCAATCACAATCATACAATCACAATCATACAATCACAATCATAAAATCACTATCATACAATCACAATCATACAACCACAATCATACAATCACAATCATACTATCACAATCATACAATCACAGTCATACAATCACAATCATACAAAAACAATCATACAATCAAAATCATACAATCACAATCATACAATCACAATCATGCAATCACAATCATACAATCACAATCATATGATCACAATCAAACAATCACAATGATATAATCACAATCATACAATCACAATCATACAATCACAATCATACAATCACAATCATACGATCACAATCATACGAAGACAATCATACAATTACTACTATACAATCACAATCATACAAAAACAATCATACAATCACAATCATACGATGACAATCATACAATTACTACTATACAATCACAATCATACAAAAACAATCATACAATCACAATCATACAATCACAATCATACAGTCACAATCATACATTCACAATCATACAATCACAATCATACAATCACAATCATACAATCACAATAATACAATCACAATCATACAATCTCAATCATACAATCACAATCATACAATCACAATCATACAATCACAATCATACAATCACAATCATACAATCACAATCATACAATCACAATCATACAATCACAATCATACAATCACAATCATACAATCACAATCATACAATCACAATCATACTATCGCAATCATTCAATCACAATCGTACAATCACAATCATACAATCACAATCATTCAATCACAATCATGCAATCACAATCATACAATCACAATCATACAATCACAATCATACAATCACAATCATACATTCACAATCATACAATCACAATCATACAATCACAATCATACAACCACAATAATACAATCACAATCATACAATCTCAATCATACAATCCCAATCATACAATCGCAATCATACAATCGCTATCATACAATCACAATCATACAATCGCAATCATACAATCACATTCATACAATCACAATCATACAATCACAATCATACAAATACAATCATACAATCACAATCATACTATCGCAATCATACAATCACAATCGTACAATCACAATCATACAATCACAATCATTCAATCACAATCATGCAATCACAATCATACAATCACAATCATACAATCACAATCATACTATCGCAAGCATACAATCACAATCATACAATCACAATCATACAATCACAATCATACTATCGCAATCATACAATTACAATCATTCAATCACAATCATGCAATCACAATCATACAATCACAATCATACAATCACAATCATACAATCACAATCATGCAATCACAATCATACAATCACAATCATACAATCACAATCATACCATCCCAATCACACAATCCCAATCATACTATCGCAATCATACAATCACAATCATACAATCATAATCATACAATCACAATCATACTATCGCAATGATACAATCACAATCATACAACCACAATCATACGAAGACAATCATACAATTACTACTATACCATCACAATCATACAGAAACAATCATACATTCACAATCATATAATCACAATCATACAATCACAATAATACAATCACAATCATACAATCACAATCATACAATCACAATCATACAAAAACAATCATACAATCAAAATCATACAATCACAATCATACAATCACAATCATGCAATCACAATCATACAATCACAATCATATGATCACAATCAAACAATCACAATGATATTATCACAATCATACAATCACAATCATACAATCACAATCATACAATCACAATCATACGATCACAATCATACGAAGACAATCATACAATTACTACTATACAATCACAACCATACAAAAACAATCATACAATCTCAATCATACAATCACAATCATACAATCACAATCATACAATCACAATCATACAATCACAATCATACTATCGCAATCATACAATCACAATCGTACAATCACAATCAAACAATCACAATCATTCAATCACAATCATGCAATCACAATCATACAATCACAATCATACAATCACAATCATACAATCACAATCATGCAATCACAATCATACAATCACAATCATACAATCACAATCATACCATCCCAATCATACAATCACAATCATACAATCACAATCATACAATCACAATCATACAATCACAATCACACAATCACAATCATACAAAAACAATGATACAATCACAATCATACAATCACAATCATACATTCACAATCATACAATCACAATCATACAATCACAATCATACAATCACAATAATACAATCACAATCATACAATCTCAATCATACAATCACAATCATACAATCGCAATCATACAATCACAATCATACAATCACAATCATACAATCACAATCATACAATCACAATCATACAATCACAATCATACAATCACAATCATACTATCGCAATCATTCAATCACAATCGTACAATCACAATCATACAATCACAATCGTTCAATCACAATCATGCAACCACAATCATACAATCACAATCATACAATCACAATCATACAATCACAATCATACATTCACAATCATACAATCACAATCATACAATCACAATCATACAATCACAATAATACAATCACAATCATACAATCTCAATCATACGATCCCAATCATACAATCACAATCATACAATCACTATCATACAATCACAATCATACAATCGCAATCATACAATCACATTCATACAATCACAATCATACAATCACAATCATACAAATACAATCCTACAATCACAATCATACTATCGCAATCATACAATCACAATCGTACAATCAGAATCACACATTCACAATCATACAATCACAGTCATACATTCACAATCATACAATCACAATCATACAATCACAATCATACAATCACAATAATACAATCACAATCTTGCAATCTCAATCATACAATCACAATCATACAATCACAATCACACAATCCCAATCATACTATCGCAATCATACAATCACAATCATACAGCCACAATCATACATTCACAATCATACAATCACAATCATACAATCACAATCATACAATCACAATAATACAATCACAATCATACAATCTCAATCATACAATCACAATCATACAATCACAATCATACAATCACAATCATACAATCACAATCATACAATCACAATCATACAATCACAATCATACAATCACAATCATACAATCACAATCATACAATCACAATCATACAATCACAATCATACTATCGCAATCATTCAATCACAATCGTACAATCACAATCATACAATCACAATCATTCAATCACAATCATGCAATCACAATCATACAATCACAATCATACAATCACAATCATACAATCACAATCATACATTCACAATCATACAATCACAATCATACAATCACAATCATACAACCACAATAATACAATCACAATCATACAATCTCAATCATACAATCCCAATCATACAATCGCAATCATACAATCGCTATCATACAATCACAATCATACAATCGCAATCATACAATCACATTCATACAATCACAATCATACAATCACAATCATACAAATACAATCATACAATCACAATCATACTATCGCAATCATACAATCACAATCGTACAATCACAATCATACAATCACAATCATTCAATCACAATCATGCAATCACAATCATACAATCACAATCATACAATCACAATCATACTATCGCAAACATACAATCACAATCATACAATCACAATCATACAATCACAATCATACTATCGCAATCATACAATTACAATCATACAATCACAATCATACAATCACAATAATACAATCACAATCATACAATCACAATCATACAATCACAATCATACAATCACAATCATACAATCACAATCATACATTCACAATCATACAATCACAATCATACAATCACAATCATACAATCACAATCATACAATCACAATCACACAATCGCAATCATACAATCACAATCATACAAAAACAATGATACAATCACAATCATGCAATCACAATCATACAATCACAATCATACGATCACAATCATACGAAGACAATCATACAATTACTACTATACAATCACAATCATACAATCACAATAATACAATCACAATAATACAATCACAATCATACAATCACAATCATACAATCACAATCATACAATCACAATCATACAATCACAATCATACATTCACAATCATACAATCACAATCATACAATCACAATCATACAATCACAATCATACAATCACAATCATACAATCCCAATAATACAACCACAATCATACAATCTCAATCATACAATCACAATCATACAATCACAATCATACAATCACAATCATACTATCGCAATCATACAATCACAATCGTACAATCACAATCATACAATCACAATCATTCAATCACAATCATGCAATCACAATCATACAATCACAATCATACAATCACAATCATACAATCACAATCATGCAATCACAATCATACAATCACAATCATACAATCACAATCATACCATCCCAATCATACAAAAACAATGATACAATCACGATCATACAATCACAATCATACAATCACAATCATACAATCAGAATCATACAATCACAATCATACCATCCCATTCATACAATCACAATCATACAATCACAATCATACAATCACAATCACAAAATCGCAATCATACAATCACAATCATACAAAAACAATGATACAATCACAATCATGCAATCACAATCATACAATCACAATCATACGATCACAATCATACGAAGACAATCATACAATTACTACTATACAATCACAATCATACAAAAACAATCATACAAACACAATCATACGATGACAATCATACAATTACTACTATACAATCACAATCATACAAAAACAATCATACAATCACAATCACACATTCACAATCATACAATCACAGTCATACATTCACAATCATACAATCACAATCATACAATCACAATCATACAATCACAATAATACAATCACAATCTTGCAATCTCAATCATACAATCACAATCATACAATCACAATCACACAATCCCAATCATACTATCGCAATCATACAATCACAATCATACAATCACAATCATACAATCACAATCATACTATCGCAATGATACAATCACAATCATACAACCACAATCATACGAAGACAATCATACAATTCCTACTGTACCATCACAATCATACAGAAACAATCATACATTCACAATCATATAATCACAATCATACAATCACAATCATACAATCACAATAATACAATCACAATCATACAATCTCAATCATACAATCCCAATCATACAATCACAATCATACAATCACTATCATACAATCAAAATCATACAACCACAATCATACAATCACAATCATACTATCACAATCATACAATCACAATCATACAATCACAATCATACAATCACAATCATACAAAAACAATCATACAATCAAAATCATACAATCACAATCATACAATCACAATCATGCAATCACAATCATACAAACACAATCATACAATCACAATCATACAAAAACAATCATACAATCAAAATCATACAATCACAATCATACAATCACAATCATGCAATCACAATCATACAAACACAATCATATGATCACAATCAAACAATCACAATGATACAATCACAATCATACAATCACAATCATACGATCACAATCATACAATCACAATCATACGATCACAATCATACGAAGACAATCATACAATTACTACTATACAATCACAATCATACAAAAGCAATCATACAATCACAATCATACGATGACAATCATACAATTACTGCTATATAATCACAATCATACAAAAACAATCATACAATCACAATCATACAATCACAATCATACTATCACAATCATACAATCACAATCATACAATCACAATCATACAATCACAATCATACAATCACAATCATACAATCACAATCATACAAAGACAATCATACAATCAAAATCATACAATCACAATCATACAATCACAATCATGCAATCACAATCATACAATCACAATCATATGATCACAATCAAACAATCACAATGATACAATCACAATCATACAATCACAATCATACAATCACAATCATACAATCACAATCATACGATCACAATCATACGAAGACAATCATACAATTACTACTATACAATCGCAATCATACAAAAACAATCATACAATCACAATCATACGATGACAATCATACAATTACTACTATAAAATCACAATCATACAAAAACAATCATACAATCACAATCATACAATCACAATCATACATTCACAATCATACAATCACAATCATACAATCACAATCATACAATCACAATAATACAATCACAATCATACAATCTCAATCATACAATCACAATCATACAATCACAATCATACTATCGCAATCATTCAATCACAATCATACAATCTCAATCATACAATCACAATAATACAACCACAATCATATAATCTCAATCATACAATCACAATCATACAATCACAATCATACAATCTCAATCATACAATCACAATCATACAATCACAATCATACTATCGCAGTCATTCAATCACAATCATACAATCACAATCATACAATCACAATAATACAACCACAATCATACAATCTCAATCATACAATCACAATCATACAATCACAATCATACAATCACAATCATACAATCACAATCATACAATCACAATCATACTATCGCAATCATACAATCACAATCGTACAATCACAATCATACAATCACAATCATTCAATCACAATCATGCAATCACAATCATACAATCACAATCATACAATCACAATCATACAATCACAATCATGCAATCACAATCATACAATCACAATCATACAATCACAATCATACCATCCCAATCATACAATCACAATCATACAATCACAATCATACAATCACAATCACACAATCACAATCATACAAAAACAATGATACAATCGCAATCATACAATCACAATCATACAATCAGAATCATACAATCACAATCATACCATCCCAATCATACAATCACAATCATACAATCACAATCATACAATCACAATCACACAATCGCAATCATACAATCACAATCATACAAAAACAATGATACAATCATAATCATGCAATCACAATCATACAATCACAATCATACGATCACAATCATACGAAGACAATCATACAATTACTACTATACAATCACAATCATACCATCCCAATCATACAATCACAATCATACAATCACAATCATACAATCACAATCACACAATCACAATCATACAAAAACAATGATACAATCGCAATCATACAATCACAATCATACAATCAGAATCATACAATCACAATCATACAATCACAATCATACAATCACAATAATACAATCACAATCATACAATCTCAATCATACAATCACAATCATACAATCACAATCATACAATCACAATCATACAATCACAATCATACAATCATAATCATACAATCACAATCATACTATCGCAATGATACAATCACAATCATACAACCACAATCATACGAAGACAATCATACAATTACTACTATACCATCACAATCATACAGAAACAATCATACATTCACAATCATATAATCACAATCATACAATCAAAATCATACAATCACAATCATACAATCACAATCATGCAATCACAATCATACAATCACAATCATATGATCACAATCAAACAATCACAATGATATTATCACAATCATACAATCACAATCATACAATCACAATCATACAATCACAATCATACGATCACAATCATACGAAGACAATCATACAATTACTACTATACAATCACAACCATACAAAAACAATCATACAATCTCAATCATACAATCACAATCATACAATCACAATCATACAATCACAATCATACAATCACAATCATACAATCACAATCATACAATCACAATCATACTATCGCAATCATACAATCACAATCGTACAATCACAATCAAACAATCACAATCATTCAATCACAATCATGCAATCACAATCATACAATCACAATCATACAATCACAATCATACAATCACAATCATGCAATCACAATCATACAATCACAATCATACAATCACAATCATACCATCCCAATCATACAATCACAATCATACAATCACAATCATACAATCACAATCATACAATCACAATCACACAATCACAATCATACAAAAACAATGATACAATCACAATCATACAATCACAATCATACATTCACAATCATACAATCACAATCATACAATCACAATCATACAATCACAATAATACAATCACAATCATACAATCTCAACCATACAATCACAATCATACAATCGCAATCATACAATCACAATCATACAATCACAATCATACAATCACAATCATACAATCACAATCATACAATCACAATCATACAATCACAATCATACTATCGCAATCATTCAATCACAATCGTACAATCACAATCATACAATCACAATCATTCAATCACAATCATGCAACCACAATCATACAATCACAATCATACAATCACAATCATACAATCACAATCATACATTCACAATCATACAATCACAATCATACAATCACAATCATACAATCACAATAATACAATCACAATCATACAATCTCAATCATACGATCCCAATCATACAATCACAATCATACAATCACTATCATACAATCACAATCATACAATCGCAATCATACAATCACATTCATACAATCACAATCATACAATCACAATCATACAAATACAATCCTACAATCACAATCATACTATCGCAATCATACAATCACAATCGTACAATCAGAATCACACATTCACAATCATACAATCACAGTCATACATTCACAATCATACAATCACAATCATACAATCACAATCATACAATCACAATAATACAATCACAATCTTGCAATCTCAATCATACAATCACAATCATACAATCACAATCACACAATCCCAATCATACTATCGCAATCATACAATCACAATCATACAGTCACAATCATACATTCACAATCATACAATCACAATCATACAATCACAATCATACAATCACAATAATACAATCACAATCATACAATCTCAATCATACAATCACAATCATACAATCACAATCATACAATCACAATCATACAATCACAATCATACAATCACAATCATACAATCACAATCATACAATCACAATCATACAATCACAATCATACAATCACAATCATACAATCACAATCATACAATCACAATCATACTATCGCAATCATTCAATCACAATCGTACAATCACAATCATACAATGACAATCATTCAATCACAATCATGCAATCACAATCATACAATCACAATCATACAATCACAATCATACAATCACAATCATACATTCACAATCATACAATCACAATCATACAATCACAATCATACAACCACAATAATACAATCACAATCATACAATCTCAATCATACAATCCCAATCATACAATCGCAATCATACAATCGCTATCATACAATCACAATCATACAATCGCAATCATACAATCACAATCGTACAATCACAATCATACAATCACAATCATTCAATCACAATCATGCAATCACAATCATACAATCACAATCATACAATCACAATCATACAATCACTATCATACAATCACAATCATACTATCGCAATCATTCAATCACAATCGTACAATCACAATCATACAATCACAATCATTCAATCACAATCATGCAATCACAATCATACAATCACAATCATACAATCACAATCATACAATCACAATCATACATTCACAATCATACAATCACAATCATACAATCACAATCATACAACCACAATAATACAATCACAATCATACAATCTCAATCATACAATCCCAATCATACAATCGCAATCATACAATCGCTATCATACAATCACAATCATACAATCGCAATCATACAATCACATTCATACAATCACAATCATACAATCACAATCATACAAATACAATCATACAATCACAATCATACTATCGCAAGCATACAATCACAATCGTACAATCACAATCATACAATCACAATCATTCAATCACAATCATGCAATCACAATCATACAATCACAATCATACAATCACAATCATACTATCGCAAGCATACAATCACAATCATACAATCACAATCATACAATCACAATCATACTATCGCAATCATACAATTACAATCATTCAATCACAATCATGCAATCACAATCATACAATCACAATCATACAATCACAATCATACAATCACAATCATGCAATCACAATCATACAATCACAATCATACAATCACAATCATACCATCCCAATCACACAATCCCAATCATACTATCGCAATCATACAATCACAATCATACAATCATAATCATACAATCACAATCATACTATCGCAATGATACAATCACAATCATACAACCACAATCATACGAAGACAATCATACAATTACTACTATACCATCACAATCATACAGAAACAATCATACATTCACAATCATATAATCACAATCATACAATCACAATAATACAATCACAATCATACAATCACAATCATACAATCACAATCATACAAAAACAATCATACAATCAAAATCATACAATCACAATCATACAATCACAATCATGCAATCACAATCATACAATCACAATCATATGATCACAATCAAACAATCACAATGATATTATCACAATCATACAATCACAATCATACAATCACAATCATACAATCACAATCATACGATCACAATCATACGAAGACAATCATACAATTACTACTATACAATCACAACCATACAAAAACAATCATACAATCTCAATCATACAATCACAATCATACAATCACAATCATACAATCACAATCATACAATCACAATCATACAATCACAATCATACTATCGCAATCATACAATCACAATCGTACAATCACAATCAAACAATCACAATCATTCAATCACAATCATGCAATCACAATCATACAATCACAATCATACAATCACAATCATACAATCACAATCATGCAATCACAATCATACAATCACAATCATACAATCACAATCATACCATCCCAATCATACAATCACAATCATACAATCACAATCATACAATCACAATCATACAATCACAATCACACAATCACAATCATACAAAAACAATGATACAATCACAATCATACAATCACAATCATACATTCACAATCATACAATCACAATCATACAATCACAATCATACAATCACAATAATACAATCACAATCATACAATCTCAATCATACAATCACAATCATACAATCGCAATCATACAATCACAATCATACAATCACAATCATACAATCACAATCATACAATCACAATCATACAATCACAATCATACAATCACAATCATACTATCGCAATCATTCAATCACAATCGTACAATCACAATCATACAATCACAATCATTCAATCACAATCATGCAACCACAATCATACAATCACAATCATACAATCACAATCATACAATCACAATCATACATTCACAATCATACAATCACAATCATACAATCACAATCATACAATCACAATAATACAATCACAATCATACAATCTCAATCATACGATCCCAATCATACAATCACAATCATACAATCACTATCATACAATCACAATCATACAATCGCAATCATACAATCACATTCATACAATCACAATCATACAATCACAATCATACAAATACAATCCTACAATCACAATCATACTATCGCAATCATACAATCACAATCGTACAATCAGAATCACACATTCACAATCATACAATCACAGTCATACATTCACAATCATACAATCACAATCATACAATCACAATCATACAATCACAATAATACAATCACAATCTTGCAATCTCAATCATACAATCACAATCATACAATCACAATCACACAATCCCAATCATACTATCGCAATCATACAATCACAATCATACAGTCACAATCATACATTCACAATCATACAATCACAATCATACAATCACAATCATACAATCACAATAATACAATCACAATCATACAATCTCAATCATACAATCACAATCATACAATCACAATCATACAATCACAATCATACAATCACAATCATACAATCACAATCATACAATCACAATCATACAATCACAATCATACAATCACAATCATACAATCACAATCATACAATCACAATCATACTATCGCAATCATTCAATCACAATCGTACAATCACAATCATACAATCACAATCATTCAATCACAATCATGCAATCACAATCATACAATCACAATCATACAATCACAATCATACAATCACAATCATACATTCACAATCATACAATCACAATCATACAATCACAATCATACAACCACAATAATACAATCACAATCATACAATCTCAATCATACAATCCCAATCATACAATCGCAATCATACAATCGCTATCATACAATCACAATCATACAATCGCAATCATACAATCACATTCATACAATCACAATCATACAATCACAATCATACATTCACAATCATACAATCACAATCATACAATCACAATCATACAACCACAATAATACAATCACAATCATACAATCTCAATCATACAATCCCAATCATACAATCGCAATCATACAACCACAATAATACAATCACAATCATACAATCTCAATCATACAATCCCAATCATACAATCGCAATCATACAATCGCTATCATACAATCACAATCATACAATCGCAATCATACAATCACAATCGTACAATCACAATCATACAATCACAATCATTCAATCACAATCATGCAATCACAATCATACAATCACAATCATACAATCACAATCATACATTCACAATCATACAATCACAATCATACAATCACAATCATACAATCACAATCATACAATCACAATCACACAATCGCAATCATACAATCACAATCATACAATCACAATCATACAATCCCAATAATACAACCACAATCATACAATCTCAATCATACAATCACAATCATACAATCACAATCATACAATCACAATCATACTATCGCAATCATACAATCACAATCGTACAATCACAATCATACAATCACAATCATTCAATCACAATCATGCAATCACAATCATACAATCACAATCATACAATCACAATCATACAATCACAATCATGCAATCACAATCATACAATCACAATCATACAATCACAATCATACCATCCCAATCATACAAAAACAATGATACAATCACGATCATACAATCACAATCATACAATCACAATCATACAATCAGAATCATACAATCACAATCATACCATCCCATTCATACAATCACAATCATACAATCACAATCATACAATCACAATCACAAAATCGCAATCATACAATCACAATCATACAAAAACAATGATACAATCACAATCATGCAATCACAATCATACAATCACAATCATACGATCACAATCATACGAAGACAATCATACAATTACTACTATACAATCACAATCATACAAAAACAATCATACAAACACAATCATACGATGACAATCATACAATTACTACTATACAATCACAATCATACAAAAACAATCATACAATCACAATCACACATTCACAATCATACAATCACAGTCATACATTCACAATCATACAATCACAATCATACAATCACAATCATACAATCACAATAATACAATCACAATCTTGCAATCTCAATCATACAATCACAATCATACAATCACAATCACACAATCCCAATCATACTATCGCAATCATACAATCACAATCATACAATCACAATCATACAATCACAATCATACTATCGCAATGATACAATCACAATCATACAACCACAATCATACGAAGACAATCATACAATTCCTACTGTACCATCACAATCATACAGAAACAATCATACATTCACAATCATATAATCACAATCATACAATCACAATAATACAATCACAATCATACAATCTCAATCATACAATCCCAATCATACAATCACAATCATACAATCACTATCATACAATCAAAATCATACAACCACAATCATACAATCACAATCATACTATCACAATCATACAATCACAATCATACAATCACAATCATACAATCACAATCATACAAAAACAATCATACAATCAAAATCATACAATCACAATCATACAATCACAATCATGCAATCACAATCATACAAACACAATCATACAATCACAATCATACAAAAACAATCATACAATCAAAATCATACAATCACAATCATACAATCACAATCATGCAATCACAATCATACAAACACAATCATATGATCACAATCAAACAATCACAATGATACAATCACAATCATACAATCACAATCATACAATCACAATCATACAATCACAATCATACGATCACAATCATACGAAGACAATCATACAATTACTACTATACAATCACAATCATACAAAAGCAATCATACAATCACAATCATACGATGACAATCATACAATTACTGCTATATAATCACAATCATACAAAAACAATCATACAATCACAATCATACAATCACAATCATACTATCACAATCATACAATCACAATCATACAATCACAATCATACAATCACAATCATACAATCACAATCATACAAAGACAATCATACAATCAAAATCATACAATCACAATCATACAATCACAATCATGCAATCACAATCATACAATCACAATCATATGATCACAATCAAACAATCACAATGATACAATCACAATCATACAATCACAATCATACAATCACAATCATACAATCACAATCATACGATCACAATCATACGAAGACAATCATACAATTACTACTATACAATCGCAATCATACAAAAACAATCATACAATCACAATCATACGATGACAATCATACAATTACTACTATAAAATCACAATCATACAAAAACAATCATACAATCACAATCATACAATCACAATCATACATTCACAATCATACAATCACAATCATACAATCACAATCATACAATCACAATAATACAATCACAATCATACAATCTCAATCATACAATCACAATCATACAATCACAATCATACTATCGCAATCATTCAATCACAATCATACAATCTCAATCATACAATCACAATAATACAACCACAATCATACAATCTCAATCATACAATCACAATCATACAATCACAATCATACAATCTCAATCATACAATCACAATCATACAATCACAATCATACTATCGCAATCATTCAATCACAATCATACAATCACAATCATACAATCACAATAATACAACCACAATCATACAATCTCAATCATACAATCACAATCATACAATCACAATCATACAATCACAATCATACAATCACAATCATACAATCACAATCATACTATCGCAATCATACAATCACAATCGTACAATCACAATCATACAATCACAATCATTCAATCACAATCATGCAATCACAATCATACAATCACAATCATACAATCACAATCATACAATCACAATCATGCAATCACAATCATACAATCACAATCATACAATCACAATCATACCATCCCAATCATACAATCACAATCATACAATCACAATCATACAATCACAATCACACAATCACAATCATACAAAAACAATGATGCAATCGCAATCATACAATCACAATCATACAATCAGAATCATACAATCACAATCATACCATGCCAATCATACAATCACAATCATACAATCACAATCATACAATCACAATCACACAATCGCAATCATACAATCACAATCATACAAAAACAATGATACAATCACAATCATGCAATCACAATCATACAATCACAATCATACGATCACAATCATACGAAGACAATCATACAATTACTACTATACAATCACAATCATACAAAAACAATCATACAAACACAATCATACGATGACAATCATACAATTACTACTATACAATCACAATCATACAAAAACAATCATACAATCACAATCACACATTCACAATCATACAATCACAGTCATACATTCACAATCATACAATCACAATCATACAATCACAATCATACAATCACAATAATACAATCACAATCTTGCAATCTCAATCATACAATCACAATCATACAATCACAATCACACAATCCCAATCATACTATCGCAATCGTACAATCACAATCATACAATCACAATCATACAATCACAATCATACTATCGCAATGATACAATCACAATCATACAACCACAATCATACGAAGACAATCATACAATTACTACTGTACCATCACAATCATACAGAAACAATCATACATTCACAATCATATAATCACAATCATACAATCACAATCATACAATCACAATCATACAATCACAATCATACTATCGCAATGATACAATCACAATCATACAACCACAATCATACGAAGACAATCATACAAATCCTACTGTACCATCACAATCATACAGAAACAATCATACATTCACAATCATATAATCACAATCATACAATCACAATCATACAATCACAATAATACAATCACAATCATACAATCTCAATCATACAATCCCAATCATACAATCACAATCATACAATCACTATCATACAATCAAAATCATACAACCACAATCATACAATCACAATCATACTATCACAATCATACAATCACAATCATACAATCACAATCATACAATCACAATCATACAAAAACAATCATACAATCAAAATCATACAATCACAATCATACAATCACAATCATGCAATCACAATCATACAAACACAATCATACAATCACAATCATACAAAAACAATCATACAATCAAAATCATACAATCACAATCATACAATCACAATCATGCAATCACAATCATACAAACACAATCATATGATCACAATCAAACAATCACAATGATACAATCACAATCATACAATCACAATCATACAATCACAATCATACAATCACAATCATACGATCACAATCATACGAAGACAATCATACAATTACTACTATACAATCACAATCATACAAAAGCAATCATACAATCACAATCATACGATGACAATCATACAATTACTGCTATATAATCACAATCATACAAAAACAATCATACAATCACAATCATACAATCACAATCATACTATCACAATCATACAATCACAATCATACAATCACAATCATACAATCACAATCATACAATCACAATCATACAAAGACAATCATACAATCAAAATCATACAATCACAATCATACAATCACAATCATGCAATCACAATCATACAATCACAATCATATGATCACAATCAAACAATCACAATGATACAATCACAATCATACAATCACAATCATACAATCACAATCATACAATCACAATCATACGATCACAATCATACGAAGACAATCATACAATTACTACTATACAATCGCAATCATACAAAAACAATCATACAATCACAATCATACGATGACAATCATACAATTACTACTATAAAATCACAATCATACAAAAACAATCATACAATCACAATCATACAATCACAATCATACATTCACAATCATACAATCACAATCATACAATCACAATCATACAATCACAATAATACAATCACAATCATACAATCTCAATCATACAATCACAATCATACAATCACAATCATACTATCGCAATCATTCAATCACAATCATACAATCACAATCATACAAAAACAATGATACAATCACAATCATGCAATCACAATCATACAATCACAATCATACGATCACAATCATACGAAGACAATCATACAATTACTACTATACAATCACAATCATACAAAAACAATCATACAAACACAATCATACGATGACAATCATACAATTACTACTATACAATCACAATCATACAAAAACAATCATACAATCACAATCACACATTCACAATCATACAATCACAGTCATACATTCACAATCATACAATCACAATCATACAATCACAATCATACAATCACAATAATACAATCACAATCTTGCAATCTCAATCATACAATCACAATCATACAATCACAATCACACAATCCCAATCATACTATCGCAATCGTACAATCACAATCATACAATCACAATCATACAATCACAATCATACTATCGCAATGATACAATCACAATCATACAACCACAATCATACGAAGACAATCATACAATTACTACTGTACCATCACAATCATACAGAAACAATCATACATTCACAATCATATAATCACAATCATACAATCACAATCATACAATCGCAATAATACAATCACAATCATACAATCTCAATCATACAATCCCAATCATACAATCACAATCATACAATCACTATCATACAATCACAATCATACAACCACAATCATACAATCACAATCATACTATCACAATCATACAATCACAATCATACAATCACAATCATACAATCACAATCATACAAAAACAATCATACAATCAAAATCATACAATCACAATCATACAATCACAATCATACAATCACAATCATACTATCACAATCATACAATCACAATCATACAATCACAATCATACAATCACAATCATACAATCACAATCACACAATCGCAATCATACAATCACAATCATACAATCACAATCACACAATCGCAATCATACAATCACAATCATACAAAAACAATGATACAATCACAATCATGCAATCACAATCATACAATCACAATCATACGATCACAATCATACGAAGACAATCATACAATTACTACTATACAATCACAATCATACAAAAACAATCATACAAACACAATCATACGATGACAATCATACAATTACTACTATACAATCACAATCATACAAAAACAATCATACAATCACAATCACACATTCACAATCATACAATCACAGTCATACATTCACAATCATACAATCACAATCATACAATCACAATCATACAATCACAATAATACAATCACAATCTTGCAATCTCAATCATACAATCACAATCATACAATCACAATCACACAATCCCAATCATACTATCGCAATCGTACAATCACAATCATACAATCACAATCATACAATCACAATCATACTATCGCAATGATACAATCACAATCATACAACCACAATCATACGAAGACAATCATACAATTACTACTGCACCATCACAATCATACAGAAACAATCATACATTCACAATCATATAATCACAATCATACAATCACAATCATACAATCGCAATAATACAATCACAATCATACAATCTCAATCATACAATCCCAATCATACAATCACAATCATACAATCACTATCATACAATCACAATCATACAACCACAATCATACAATCACAATCATACTATCACAATCATACAATCACAATCATACAATCACAATCATACAATCACAATCATACAAAAACAATCATACAATCAAAATCATACAATCACAATCATACAATCACAATCATACAATCACAATCATACAATCACAATCATACTATCACAATCATACAATCACAATCATACAATCACAATCATACAATCACAATCATACAATCACAATCACACAATCGCAATCATACAATCACAATCATACAATCACAATCATGCAATTACAATCATACGATCATAATCATACAAGAATAATCATACAATCACAATAATAGTACCATAATTATACAACCACAATCAAACGATAACAATCATACAATCACAATCATACAATCACAATCATACAATCACAATCATACAATCACAATCATACAATCACAATCATACAATCACAATCATACAATGACAATCATACAATCACAATCATGCAATCACAATCATACAATCACAATCATATGATCACAATCAAACAATCACAATGATACAATCACAATCATACAATCACAATCATACAATCACAATCATACAATCACAATCATACAACCACAATCATACAATCACAATCATACTATCACAATCATACAATCACAATCATACAATCACAATCATACAATCACAATCATACAAAAACAATCATACAATCAAAATCATACAATCACAATCATACAATCACAATCATGCAATCACAATCATACAATCACAATCATATGATCACAATCACACTATCGCAATCATACAATCACAATCGTACAATCACAATCATACAATCACAATCATTCAATCCACAATCATACAATCACAATCATACACTCACAATCATACACTCTACAATCATTCAATCACAATGATACAATCGCAATCATACCATCACAATCATACGACCACAATCATACGAAGACAATCATACAATTACTACTATACAATCACAATCATACGAAAACAATAATACAATCACAATCATACGATGACAATCATACAATTACTACTATACAATCACAGTCATACAAAAACAATCATACAATCACAATCATACAATCACTATCATACAATCACAATCATACATTCACAATCATACAATCACAATCATACAATCACAATCATACAATCACAATAATACAATCACAATCATACAATCTCAATCATACAATCACAATCATACAATCACAATCATACAATCACAATCATACTATCGCAAACATACAATCACAATCATACAATCACAATCATACAATCACAATCATACTATCGCAATCATACAATTACAATCATACAATCACAATCATACAATCACAATAATACAATCACAATCATACAATCACAATCATACAATCACAATCATACAATCACAATCATACAATCACAATCATACAATCACAATCATACATTCACAATCATACAATCACAATCATACAATCACAATCATACAATCACAATCATACAATCACAATCATACAATCCCAATAATACAACCACAATCATACAATCTCAATCATACAATCACAATCATACAATCACAATCATACAATCACAATCATACAATCACAATCATACAATCACAATCATACAATCACAATCATACAATCTCAATCATACAATCACAATCATACTATCGCAATCATACAATCACAATCGTACAATCACAATCATACAATCACAATCATTCAATCACAATCATGCAATCACAATCATACAATCACAATCATACAATCACAATCATACAATCACAATCATGCAATCACAATCATACCATCCCAATCATACAATCACAATCATACAATCACAATCATACAATCACAATCACACAATCACAATCATACAAAAACAATGATACAATCGCAATCATACAATCACAATCATACAATCAGAATCATACAATCACAATCATACCATCCCAATCATACAATCACAATCATACAATCACAATCATACAATCACAATCACACAATCGCAATCATACAATCACAATCATACAAAAACAATGATACAATCACAATCATGCAATCACAATCATACAATCACAATCATACGATCACAATCATACGAAGACAATCATACAATTACTACTATACAATCACAATCATACAAAAACAATCATACAAACACAATCATACGATGACAATCATACAATTACTACTATACAATCACAATCATACAAAAACAATCATACAATCACAATCACACATTCACAATCATACAATCACAGTCATACATTCACAATCATACAATCACAATCATACAATCACAATCATACAATCACAATAATACAATCACAATCTTGCAATCTCAATCATACAATCACAATCATACAATCACAATCACACAATCCCAATCATACTATCGCAATCGTACAATCACAATCATACAATCACAATCATACAATCACAATCATACTATCGCAATGATACAATCACAATCATACAACCACAATCATACGAAGACAATCATACAATTACTACTATACCATCACAATCATACAGAAACAATCATACATTCACAATCATATAATCACAATCATACAATCACAATCATACAATCGCAATAATACAATCACAATCATACAATCTCAATCATACAATCCCAATCATACAATCACAATCATACAATCACTATCATACAATCACAATCATACAACCACAATCATACAATCACAATCATACTATCACAGTCATACAATCACAATCATACAATCACAATCATACAATCACAATCATACAAAAACAATCATACAATCAAAATCATACAATCACAATCATACAATCACAATCATGCAATCACAATCATACAATCACAATCATATGATCACAATCAAACAATCACAATGATACAATCACAATCATACATTCACAATCATACAATCACAATCATACAATCACAATCATACTATCACAATCATACAATCACAATCATACAATCACAATCATACAATCACAATCATACAATCACAATCACACAATCGCAATCATACAATCACAATCATACAATCACAATCATGCAATTACAATCATACGATCATAATCATACAAGAATAATCATACAATCACAATAATAGAACCATAATTATACAACCACAATCAAACGATAACAATCATACAATCACAATCATACAATCGCAATCATACAATCACAATCATACAATCACAATCATACAATCACAATCATACAATCACAATCATACAATGACAATCATACCATCCCCATCATACAATCACAATCATAAAATCACAATCATACAATCACAATCATACGATCACAATCATACGAAGACAATCATACAATTACTACTATACAATCACAATCATACAAAAGGAATCATACAATCACAATCATACGATGACAATCATACAATTACTACTATACAATCACAATCATACAAAAACAATCATACAATCACAATCATACAATCACAATCATACAATCACAATCATACATTCACAATCATACAATCCCAATCATACAATCACAATCATACAATCACAATAATACAATCACAATCTTACAATCTCAATCATACAATCGCAATCATACAATCACAATCATACAATCACAATCATACAATCACAATCATACAAACTCAATCATACAATCACAATCACACTATCGCAATCATACAATCACAATCGTACAATCACAATCATACAATCACAATCATTCAATCCACAATCATACAATCACAATCATACACTCACAATCATACACTCACAATCATTCAATCACAATGATACAATCGCAATCATACCATCACAATCATACGACCACAATCATACGAAGACAATCATACAATTACTACTATACAATCACAATCATACGAAAACAATAATACAATCACAATCATACGATGACAATCATACAATTACTACTATACAATCACAGTCATACAAAAACAATCATACAATCACAATCATACAATCACTATCATACAATCACAATCATACATTCACAATCATACAATCACAATCATACAATCACAATCATACAATCACAATAATACAATCACAATCATACAATCTCAATCATACAATCACAATCATACAATCACAATCATACAATCACAATCATACTATCGCAAACATACAATCACAATCATACAATCACAATCATACAATCACAATCATACTATCGCAATCATACAATTACAATCATACAATCACAATCATACAATCACAATAATACAATCACAATCATACAATCACAATCATACAATCACAATCATACAATCACAATCATACAATCACAATCATACAATCACAATCATACATTCACAATCATACAATCACAATCATACAATCACAATCATACAATCACAATCATACAATCACAATCATACAATCCCAATAATACAACCACAATCATACAATCTCAATCATACAATCACAATCATACAATCACAATCATACAATCACAATCATACAATCACAATCATACAATCACAATCATACAATCACAATCATACAATCTCAATCATACAATCACAATCATACTATCGCAATCATACAATCACAATCGTACAATCACAATCATACAATCACAATCATTCAATCACAATCATGCAATCACAATCATACAATCACAATCATACAATCACAATCATACAATCACAATCATGCAATCACAATCATACCATCCCAATCATACAATCACAATCATACAATCACAATCATACAATCACAATCACACAATCACAATCATACAAAAACAATGATACAATCGCAATCATACAATCACAATCATACAATCAGAATCATACAATCACAATCATACCATCCCAATCATACAATCACAATCATACAATCACAATCATACAATCACAATCACACAATCGCAATCATAGAATCACAATCATACAAAAGCAATGATACAATCACAATCATGCAATCACAATCACACAATCACAATCATACGATCACAATCATACGAAGACAATCATACAATTTCTACTATACAATCACAATCATACAATCACAATCATGCAATCACAATCATACCATCCCAATCATACAATCACAATCATGCAATCACAATCATACAATCACAATCATACAATCACAATCATACAATCACAATCATGCAATCACAATCATACAATCACAATCATACAATCACAATCATACCATCCCAATCATACAATCACAATCATACAATCACAATCATACAATCACAATCACACAATCACAATCATACAAAAACAATGATACAATCACGATCATACAATCACAATCATACAATCACAATCATACAATCAGAATCATACAATCACAATCATACCATCCCAATCATACAATCACAATCATACAATCACAATCATACAATCACAATCATACAATCACTATCATACGATCACAATCATACGAAGACAATCATACAATTACTACTATACAATCACAATCATACAAAAACAATCATACAAACACAATCATACGATGACAATCATACAATTACTACTATACAATCACAATCATACAAAAACAATCATACAATCACAATCACACATTCACAATCATACAATCACAGTCATACATTCACAATCATACAATCACAATCATACAATCACAATCATACAATCACAATAATACAATCACAATCTTGCAATCTCAATCATACAATCACAATCATATAATCACAATCACACAATCCCAATCATACTATCGCAATCATACAATCACAATCATACAATCACAATCATACAATCACAATCATACAATCACAATCATACTATCGCAATGATACAATCACAATCATACAACCACAATCATACGAAGACAATCATACAATTACTACTATACCATCACAATCCTACAGAAACAATCATACATTCACAATCATATAATCACAATCATACAATCACAATCATACAATCACAATAATACAATCACAATCATACAATCTCAATCATACAATCCCAATCATACAATCACAATCATTCAATCACTATCATACAATCACAATAATACAACCACAATCATACAATCACAATCATACTATCAAAATCATACAATCACAATCATACAATCACAATCATACAATCACAATCATACAAAAACAATCATACAATCAAAATCATACAATCACAATCATACAATCACAATCATGCAATCACAATCATACAATCACAATCATATGATCACAATCAAACAATCACAATGATACAATCACAATCATACAATCACAATCATACAATCACAATCATACAATCACAATCATACGATCACAATCATACGAAGACAATCATACAATTACTACTATACAATCACAATCATACCATTACTACTATACAATCACAATCATACAAAAGCAATCATACAATCACAATCATACGATGACAATCATACAGTTACTGCTATATAATCACAATCATACAAAAACAATCATACAATCACAATCATACAATCACAATCATACTATCACAATCATACAATCACAATCATACAATCACAATCATACAATCACAATCATACAAAAACAATCATACAATCAAAATCATACAATCACAATCATACTATCACAATCATACAATCACAATCATACAATCACAATCATACAATCACAATCATACAAAGACAATCATACAATCAAAATCATACAATCACAATCATACAATCACAATCATGCAATCACAATCATACAATCACAATCATATGATCACAATCAAACAATCACAATCATACAATCACAATCATACAATCACAATCATACAATAACAATCATACGATCACAATCATACGAAGACAATCATACAATTACTACTATACAATCACAATCATACAAAAGCAATCATACAATCACAATCATACGATGACAATCATACAATTACTGCTATATAATCACAATCATACAAAAACAATCATACAATCACAATCATACAATCACAATCATACAATCACAATCATACAATCACAATCATACGATCACAATCATACGAAGACAATCATACAATTACTACTATACAATCACAATCATACAAAAACAATCATATAATCACAATCATACGATGACAATCATACAATTACTACTATACAATCACAATCATACAAAAACAATCATACAATCGCAATCATACAATCACAATCATACATTCACAATCATACAATCACAATCATACAGTCACAATCATACAATCACAATCATACGATCACAATCATACGAAGACAATCATACAATTACTACTATACAATCACAATCATACAAAAGCAATCATACAATCACAATCATACGATGACAATCATACAATTACTGCTATATAATCACAATCATACAAAAACAATCATACAATCACAATCATACAATCACAATCATACTATCACAATCATACAATCACAATCATACAATCACAATCATACAATCACAATCATACAAAAACAATCATACAATCAAAATCATACAATCACAATCATACTATCACAATCATACAATTACAATCATACAATCACAATCATACAATCACAATCATACAAAAACAATCATACAATCAAAATCATACAATCACAATCATACTATCACAATCATACAATCACAATCATACAATCACAATCATACAATCACAATCATACAAAGACAATCATACAATCAAAATCATACAATCACAATCATACAATCACAATCATACAATCAAAATCATACAATCACAATCATACTATCACAATCATACAATCACAATCATACAATCACAATCATACAATCACAATCATACAAAGACAATCATACAATCAAAATCATACAATCACAATCATACAATCACAATCATGCAATCACAATCATACAATCACAATCATATGATCACAATCAAACAATCACAATGATGCAATCACAATCATACAATCACAATCATACAATCACAATCATACAATCACAATCATACGATCACAATCATACGAAGACAATCATACAATTACTACTATACAATCACAATCATACAAAAGCAATCATACAATCACAATCATACGATGACAATCATACAATTACTGCTATATAATCACAATCATACAAAAACAATCATACAATCACAATCATACAATCACAATCATACAATCACAATCATACAATCACAATCATACAATCACAATCATACATTCACAATCATACAATCACAATCATACAATCACAATCATACAATCACAATAATACAATCACAATCATACAATCTCAATCATACAATCACAATCATACAATCACAATCATACTATCGCAATCATTCAATCACAATCATACAATCACAATCATACAATCACAATAATACAACCACAATCATTCAATCTCAATCATACAATCACAATCATACAATCACAATCATACAATCACAATCATACAATCACAATCATACAATCACAATCATACTATCGCAATCATACAATCACAATCGTACAATCACAATCATACAATCACAATCATTCAATCACAATCATGCAATCACAATCATACAATCACAATCATACAATCACAATCATACAATCACAATCATGCAATCACAATCATACAATCACAATCATACAATCACAATCATACCATCCCAATCATACAATCACAATCATACAATCACAATCATACAATCACAATCACACAATCACAATCATACAAAAACAATGATACAATCACGATCATACAATCACAATCATACAATCACAATCATACAATCAGAATCATACAATCACAATCATACCACCCCAATCATACAATCACAATCATACAATCACAATCATACAATCACAATCACACAATCGCAATCATACAATCACAATCATACAAAAACAATGATACAATCACAATCATGCAATCATAATCATACAATCACAATCATACAATCTCAATCATACAATCACAATCATACAATCACAATCATACTATCGCAATCATTCAATCACAATCATACAATCACAATCATACAATCACAATAATACAACCACAATCATTCAATCTCAATCATACAATCACAATCATACAATCACAATCATACAATCACAATCATACAATCACAATCATACAATCACAATCATACTATCGCAATCATACAATCACAATCGTACAATCACAATCATACAATCACAATCATTCAATCACAATCATGCAATCACAATCATACAATCACAATCATACAATCACAATCATACAATCACAATCATGCAATCACAATCATACAATCACAATCATACAATCACAATCATACCATCCCAATCATACAATCACAATCATACAATCACAATCATACAATCACAATCACACAATCACAATCATACAAAAACAATGATACAATCACGATCATACAATCACAATCATATAATCACAATCATACAATCAGAATCATACAATCACAATCATAAGATCACAATCAAACAATCACAATGATATAATCACAATCATATAATCACAATCATACAATCACAATCATACAATCACAATCATACGATCACAATCATACGAAGACAATCATACAATTACTACTATACAATCACAATCATACAAAAACAATCATACAATCACAATCATACGATGACAATCATACAATTACTACTATACAATCACAATCATACAAAAACAATCATACAATCACAATCATACAATCACAATCATACAGTCACAATCATACATTCACAATCATACAATCACAATCATACAATCACAATCATACAATCACAATCATACAATCACAATAATACAATCACAATCATACAATCTCAATCATACAATCACAATCATACAATCACAATCATACAATCACAATCATACAATCACAATCATACAATCACAATCATACAATCACAATCATACAATCACAATCATACAATCACAATCATACAATCACAATCATACAATCACAATCATACAATCACAATCATACTATCGCAATCATTCAATCACAATCGTACAATCACAATCATACAATCACAATCATACATTCACAATCATACAATCACAATCATACAATCGCTATCATACAATCACAATCATACAATCGCAATCATACAATCACATTCATACAATCACAATCATACAATCACAATCATACAAATACAATCATACAATCACAATCATACTATCGCAATCATACAATCACAATCGTACAATCACAATCATACAATCACAATCATTCAATCACAATCATGCAATCACAATCATACAATCACAATCATACATTCACAATCATACAATCACAATCATACAATCACAATCATACAATCACAATCATACGATCACAATCATACGAAGACAATCATACAATTACTACTATACAATCACAATCATACAAAAACAATCATACAATCACAGTCATACAATCACAATCATACAATCACAATCATACATTCACAATCATACAATCACAATCATACAATCACCATCATACAATCACAATAATACAATCACAATCATACAATCTCAATCATACAATCACAATCATACAATCACAATCATACAATCACAATAATACAATCACAATCATACAATCACAATCATACAATCACGATCATACTATCGCAATCATACAATCACAATCGTACAGTCACAATCATACAATCACAATCGTACAATCACAATCATACAATCGCAATCATTCAATCACAATCATGCAATCACAATCATACAATCACAATCATACAATCACAATCATACAATCACAATCATGCAATCACAATCATGCAATCACAATCGTACAATCGCAATCCAACAATCAGAACCATATGATCACAATCATACAATCACAATCATATAATCTCAATCATACACGCGCCATCTTACAATCACAATCATACAATCGCAATCATACTATCGCAATCATACAATCACAATCATACAATCACAATCATACAATCACAATCATACAATCACAATCATACAATCACAATCATACAATCACAATCATACAATCACAATCATGCAATTACAATCAGACGATCATAATCATACAATCACAATCATACATTCACAATCATACAATCACAATCATACAATCTCAATCATACAATCACAATCATACAATCACAATCATACAATCACAATCATACAATCACAATCATACAATCACAATCATACAATCACAATCATACAATCACAATCATACAATCACAACCATACAATCACAATCATACTATCGCAATCATTCAATCACAATCGTACAATCACAATCATACAATCACAATCATTCAATCACAATCTTTCAATCACAATCATGCAATCACAATCATACAATCACAATCATACAATCACAATCATACAATCACAATCATACATTCACAATCATACAATCACAATCATACAATCACAATCATACAATCACAATAATACAATCACAATCATACAATCTCAATCATACAATCCCAATCATACAATCACAATCATACAATCACTATCATACAATCACAATCATACAATCGCAATCATACAATCACATTCATACAATCACATTCATACAATCACAATCATACAATCACAATCATACAAATACAATCATACAATCACAATCATACTATCGCAATCATACAATCACAATCGTACAATCAGAATCACACATTCACAATCTTACAATCACAGTCATACATTCACAATCACACAATCACAATCATACAATCACAATCATACAATCACAATAATACAATCACAATCTTGCAATCTCAATCATACAATCACAATCATACAATCACAATCACACAATCCCAATCATACTATCGCAATCATACAATCACAATCATACAATCACAATCATACAATCACAATCATACTATCGCAATGATACAATCACAATCATACAACCACAATCATACGAAGACAATCATTCAATTACTACTATACCATCACAATCATACAGAAACAATCATACAATCACAATCATACGATGACAATCCTACAATTACTACTATAAAATCACAATCACACAAAAACAATCATACAATCACAATCATACAATCACAATCATACAATCACAATCATACATTCGCAATCATATAATCACAATCATACAATCACAATCATACAATCACAATAATACAATCACAATCATACAATCTCAATCATACAATCCCAATCATACAATCACAATCATACATTCACTATCATACAATCACAATCATACAACCACAATCATACAATCACAATCATACTATCACAATCATACAATCACAATCATACAATCACAATCATACAAAAACAATCATACAATCAAAATCATACAATCACAATCATACAATCACAATCATGCAATCACAATCATACAATCACAATCATATGATCACAATCAAACAATCACAATGATATAATCACAATCATACAATCACAATCATACAATCACAATCATACAATCACAATCATACGATCACAATCATACGAAGACAATCATACAATTACTACTATACAATCACAATCATACAAAAACAATCATACAATCACAATCATACGATGACAATCATACAATTACTACTATACAATCACAATCATACAAAAACAATCATACAATCACAATCATACAATCACAATCATACAGTCACAATCATACATTCACAATCATACAATCACAATCATACAATCACAATCATACAATCACAATAATACAATCACAATCATACAATCTCAATCATACAATCACAATCATACAATCACAATCATACAATCACAATCATACAATCACAATCATACAATCACAATCATACAATCACAATCATACAATCACAATCATACTATCGCAATCATTCAATCACAATCGTACAATCACAATCATACAATCACAATCATTCAATCACAATCATGCAATCACAATCATACAATCACAATCATACAATCACAATCATACAATCACAATCATACATTCACAATCATACAATCACAATCATACAATCACAATCATACAATCACAATCATACAATCACAATCATACAATCACAATCATACAATCACAATCATACAATCACAATCATGCAATTACAATCATACGATCATAATCATACAAGAATAATCATACAATCACAATAATAGAACCATAATTATACAACCACAATCAAACGATAACAATCATACAATCACAATCATACAATCACAACCATACAATCACAATCATACAATCACAATCATACAATCACAATCATACCATCCCCATCATACAATCACAATCATACAATCACAATCATACAATCACAATCATACAATCACAATCATACAATCACAATCATACTATCGCAATGATACAATCACAATCATACAACCACAATCATACGAAGACAATCATACAATTACTACTATACCATCACAATCATACAGAAACAATCATACAATCACAGTCATACGATGACAATCCTACAATTAATACTATACAATCACAATCACACAAAAACAATCATACAATCACGATCATACAATCACAATCATACAATCACAATCATACATTCACAATCATACAATCACAATCATACAATCACAATCATACAATCACAATCATACTATCGCAATCATTCAATCACAATCGTACAATCACAATCATACAATCACAATCATTCAATCACAATCATGCAATCACAATCATACAATCACAATCATACAATCACAATCATATAATCACAATCATACATTCACAGTCATACAATCACAATCATACAATCACAATCATACAATCACAATAATACAATCACAATCATACAATCTCAATCATACAATCCCAATCATACAATCACAATCATACAATCACTATCATACAATCACAATCATACAATCAGAATCATACAATCACATTCATACAATCACAATCATACAATCACAATCATACAAATACAATCATACAATCACAATCATACTATCGCAATCATACAATCACAATCGTACAATCAGAATCACACATTCACAATCATACAATCACAGTCATACATTCACAATCATACAATCACAATCATACAATCACAATCATACAATCACAATAATACAATCACAATCTTGCAATCTCAATCATACAATCACAATCATACAATCACAATCACACAATCCCAATCATACTATCGCAATCATACAATCACAATCATACAATCACAATCATAAAATCACAATCATACTATCGCAATGATACAATCACAATCATACAACCACAATCATACGAAGACAATCATACAATTACTACTATACCATCACAATCATACAGAAACAATCATACAATCACAGTCATACGATGACAATCCTACAATTAATACTATACAATCACAATCACACAAAAACAATCATACAATCACGATCATACAATCACAATCATACAATCACAATCATACATTCACAATCATATAATCACAATCATACAATCACAATCATACAATCACAATAATAAAATCACAATCATACAATCTCAATCATACAATCCCAATCATACAATCACAATCATACAATCACTATCATACAATCGCAATCATACAACCACAATCATACAATCACAATCATACAATCACAATGATACAATCACAATCATACAATCACAATCATACAATCACAATCATACAATCACAATCATACAATCACAATCATACAATCACAATCATACAATCACAATCATACTATCGCAATCATTCAATCACAATCGTACAATCACAATCATACAATCACAATAATACAATCACAATCATACAATCTCAATCATACAATCCCAATCATACAATCACAATCATACAATCACTATCATACAATCACAATCATACAATCGCAATCATACAATCACATTCATACAATCACAATCATACAATCACAATCATACAAATACAATCATACAATCACAATCATACTATCGCAATCATACAATCACAATCGTACAATCACAATCATACAATCACAATCATTCAATCACAATCATGCAATCACAATCATACAATCACAATCATACATTCACAATCATACAATCACAATCATACAATCACAATCATACAATCACAATCATACGATCACAATCATACGGAGACAATCATACAATCACAATCATACAAATACAATCATACAATCACAATCATACTATCGCAATCATACAATCACAATCGTACAATCAGAATCACACATTCACAATCATACAATCACAGTCATACAATCACAATCATACAATCACAATCATACAATCACAATCATACAATCACAATAATACAATCACAATCATACAATCTCAATCATACAATCACAATCATACAATCACAATCATACAATCACAATCATACCATCCCAATCATACAATCACAATCATACAATCACAATCATACAATCACAATCATACAATCACAATCATACAATCACAATCATACAACCACAATCATACAATCAGAATCATACAATCACAATCATACCATCCCAATCATACAATCACAATCATACAATCACAATCATACAATCACAATCACACAATCGCAATCATACAATCACAATCATACAAAAACAATGATACAATCACAATCATGCAATCACAATCATACAATCACAATCATACGATCACAATCATACGAAGACAATCATACAATTACTACTATACAATCACAATCATACAAAAACAATCATACAAACACAATCATACGATGACAATCATACAATTACTACTATACAATCACAATCATACAAAAACAATCATACAATCACAATCACACATTCACAATCATACAATCACAGTCATACATTCACAATCATACAGTCACAATCATACAATCACAATCATACAATCACAATAATACAATCACAATCATGCAATCTCAATCATACAATCACAATCATACAATCACAATCACACAATCCCAATCATACTATCGCAATCATACAATCACAATCATACAATCACAATCATACAATCACAATCATACTATCGCAATGATACAATCACAATCATACAACCACAATCATACGAAGACAATCATACAATTACTACTATACAATCACAATCATACAAAAACAATCATACAATCACAATCATACGATGACAATCCTACAATTACTACTATACAATCACAGTCACACAAAAACAATCATACAATCACAACCATACAATCACAATCATACAATCACAATCATACATTCACAATCATACAATCACAATCATACAATCACAATCATACAATCACAATAATACAATCACAATCATACAATCTCAATCATACAATCCCAATCATACAATCACAATCATACAATCACAATCATACGATCACAATCATACGGAGACAATCATACAATCACAATCATACAAATACAATCATACAATCACAATCATACTATCGCAATCATACAATCACAATCGTACAATCAGAATCACACATTCACAATCATACAATCACAGTCATACGTTCACAATCATACAATCACAATCATACAATCACAATCATACAATCACAATCATACAATCACAATAATACAATCACAATCTTGCAATCTCAATCATACAATCACAATCATACAATCACAATCACACAATCCCAATCATACAATCACAATCATACAATCACAATCATACAATCACAATCATACATTCACAATCATACAATCACAATCATACAATCACAATCATACAATCACAATAATACAATCACAATCATACAATCTCAATGATACAATCACAATCATACAATCACAATCATACAATCACAATCATACAATCACAATCATACAAGCACAATCATACAATCACAATCATACAATCACAATCATACAATCACAATCATACTATCGCAATCATTCAATCACAATCGTACAATCACAATCATACAATCACAATCATACATTCACAATCATACAATCACAATCATACAATCACAATCATACAATCACAATCATACAATAACAATAATACAATCACAATCATACAATCTCAATCATACAATCACAATCATACAATCACAATCATACAATCACAATCATACAATCACAATCATACCATCCCAATCATACAATCACAATCATACAATCACAATCATACAATCACAATCATACAATCACAATCATACAATCACAATCATACAACCACAATCATACAATCAGAATCATACAATCACAATCATTCCATCCCAATCATACAATCACAATCATACAATCACAATCATACAATCACAATCACACAATCGCAATCATACAATCACAATCATACAAAAACAATGATAGAATCACAATCATGCAATCACAATCATACAATCACAATCATACGATCACAATCATACGAAGACAATCATACAATTACTACTATACAATCACAATCATACAAAAACAATCATACAAACACAATCATACGATGACAATCATACAATTA